>NC_091315.1:34374077-34554077 GCF_038502225.1 Cherax quadricarinatus
TCCTTTGCTAGGTCTTAGTCTGACTGGTGTAACCTTGTAGTGTGTATTTTTCTTTATATCCTGACACAGCCATTTTTCCTTATTCTTGACCTGAGTGAACATTAACATGCTTAATCTAAGTCACCGTTAAAGATGGTGGTTTTTTTTTGTTTCTGACATACTTATTATTATTTTGCTTAGTTCTTTATGTTTTGTATATGCAGCTCATATATACAAATGCACAAAATGTGTACATGTTGCTCAAGTACAGTACTGTACTTTAGGTAGACGTACATGCATACATGCTTGTGAATGTACTTAATAAGCACAATACCTAAGTGTTTATTCATTTCTGCATTTCATTAATTTTAAAAATCTTCTTTCTGTCTTTCAACAAACCAGTCATATGCATAGATGTAATGTACATAATGAAAGACTTCACAGCAACATATGTAATTCTGTAAAAATAACTAATAGTGAAAGAAGCACTTCTCCTTACCACTTTTGTATATTAATATAAAGGAGTATAGGGACAGAGGCAGAAAAAAAAAAATGTATGGATGAGCGAGTGAGGGAAGGGGGTAGTATTTGGCTGCTGGTATGTATGTTTATATCAAGGTTCAGGGTAGTAATTGACATGGTGGATTTTAATGTTTACCTCTAGCTTTGGTGCTTACCTTAACCTAGATATGTATTCTAGAAATGCCTTATTTCTACAATTACTATTATAATCAAAAAGAAGTGCTAAACCACAAGGGCTATTATTTCTACAATATATTCCATGATTCTGTTATTATATGAACTTGCTCACATGTTTATTTTTTTCCTGTGATTGTATATTATCAGTGATTTGGTTTCTTAACTTAAGTATTTTTCAGCAGCTGTCCAAATGCTTAAAAGTATTTGAGAGGATTTTTCTATTTTACAGTAGATTACTTTATATCTGCATTGATTATCAACTGCCAACGGCTAGATGATTTTAGCAGGTAATCTTAAACTTTGTTAAAAGCCAAAGCTTTCTTTTATATACCTTATTGCTTTATTTAAAGCAAAGGCTTTCTCTTGTATACCTTATTGCTTTGTTAAAAGCCAAGGGTTTCTCTTGTATGCCTTATTGCTTACTGCATTTAAGTGATTATATGGTTCACATTTGCTTGTGATCAAGATGTCATGTATCATTTCTATTCTGAAATTACACTTTCAGAATTCTCTTGACTTTGAAAATCAAATCTTATATTTAGGGTTACTCTTTTTTACCTTTCCCAAACAAACTTTCTCCACTTCTTTCCCTTCTCCCATCAGATTTTCTCTTTTCCCTAGCAAATTCCCATTTCTTAATATACTCCACCTCCTCTACCATACTTTTCCTTTCTCACCACCAGACAGTTCCACTTCCCATTTGCACCAGACACATTCCTCTACTTTACTAACAGAAATTATTTTTTTGTCTCTTTTTATTAACTACTTGATTTTCTGCATACATATATTCATTTAGTGTATGTGTGGTGGCCTCATATTTGTTTGGTAGAGATTAGTCAAGAATTAGATTTAATAATTATTCTACACATGTTCCAGGTTGACACACCTAATGCTCAGATACTTTAGATTCTCTAAATTATGAGGTATTTTTCTTATTTGTCAGAAAGTACAGTTCAAGGGACCTAAGGCATTCCAATAATTTAGATGCTTAACAGAATTTATGAGAGTAATGAAGGCTCTCAGTACAACCTTTCATTCTGCAATTTATTTACCTGCCTTATGGGCTGTTATTATGAAACAATATTCCAGTCTAGAAAATAATTGGTTTGGCTTCACTAGTTTTAAAAGTTCTAGTAAGCTAGCCTAGCCTATCAGTCTCCTCACATTTGTGATAGAAACTCAGTTGTAATACTTGAACATGGGATCTGAGTAACACTGTTGTAATCCTTGAACTCAGGATCTGATATTATTACTTTCAAGTCCCTCATATTTCTCTCCCCTGTATTGAGTGGTTTGAACTTGTTTTATACTCTTTTTTTTCAGTATTTAATTCTTCAATTTTCCATATGGAGTAACTGAAATTTCTCATCAATGAACATCACATTTTTTGTGGCTCATTGGAATATCTGGTTAATATCAACTTTGGAGACTTGCTTTATCCTCAGTGGATACCACTCTCATACAGATTCTATTATCTGTAAAAGATGATACAGTGCTATGACTTTGTCTATGTTAGATATAAGAATAGGAAAGAGAATTGGGGAAAATACCGTGTCTTGAGGAATAGTGTTTTCACTGTGACAGCCTCTTATTTTACTTTGTTGACCTTTACTCTTTGCATCTCATTTATTAATGAAAAATTCATCTTCCTGATTTTGCAGTTCCTTTTTCATGATTTTTATACACTGTTACACCATAGTCACAACTGTCTAAAAGATTATTGCCAAGATTATCTGCATTTTGTATGTCTTCCAGTGCATCCAAGACCATGTCATACTGGTCCAGCAACTGTGAGAGGCAGGGTTGACCTACTCTATACTGATATTGCCCTGTTATGCAACTGTTGTGATTACATGTGTTTAGGAATCTTGCTCCTTAAAATTTCTTCAAAGATTTTGATATTGTGGAGCATCAGTGGTATCAGTTTATAGCTTTTTGCATTTACTTTGCTGTCACGTTTGTGGAGTGGGGCTATGTTTATGATTTCTTTGCTGACCAATCTGTTCTCAGAACATGTCTTTAACATTATTTATTTTCATGTTGGCATTGCAGTTTTAGTCTACACTTTATCATAAATAATTTATTTGCTTTCTTAAGTGAATATATTGTTATTGCCACATGATTTGAATACAAAAAACTTGTAATTTTTCTGTGGTATGTTTGTCCTACTAAACCATATTTTGTGTCAACTTAATTTACTTTTCAAAGCTGTTGAATACAAACAATGGAAGTAGCTAATTTCAGTAAGGAAATTAGCAAGCATGTAGCAAATCCTTTGATGTATTTCTTTGAAAAAATGCTAAAACATATCCTGCATAAGAGTAAAAGTTTTTAATTGTATTTATAAGTTAAGTGTTGTGTTTGTTACATGTTAAAACTTTATTAAATGCAGTGATCTCACAAGAAATTTAAAAGCAATGATAGTACAGTAGGGCCCCACTTTATGATGTTCCACTAATACAGACATTTCAAATTATAATCAAAACTCACTATACAGCTCCCCGGTCCTGACTCTTTATACAGTCACTGCACGCCATTCAGTTTGTTTACATTTTCCGTGAGTACATATCTCCATTATGTCTGGAAACTTTCCAAAATTTCAAATGTTTTAACCCTTTGACTGTTTTGGTCATATATATGTCTTATGATCCAATGTGTTTGACGTATATACGTATACTCGAAAATTCTAGCGGTTTCTAATCAAGCTGGAGAAAGCTGGTAGGCCCACATGTGAGAGAATGGGTCTGTATGGTCAGTGTGTGCAGTATAAAAAAAAAATCCTGCAGCAAGCAGTGCATGATGAGAAAAAAAAACTCCAACTGTGTTTTTGGATTAAAACGCCAACTTTGAGGTGTATTTTCACATAGTTTTTATGGTTATATTCTCGTTTTCGTAGTCACATTTGATAGACTGGAAAACATAGAAATGGAGGTGATTTTGATTGGTTTTACTATGAAAAGCACCTTGAAATGGAGCTCAAAGTAGGGGAAATGTTTGATTTTTGCCAATGTTCAAGAGGAAACAAATGACGTCATTGTGCAATAAACATCCAACTATCCATTCTAATATGCAGTCATGAATGGGTTGACATTATTTATACAATTATTACAATATTGCAGTAGTCTGCATAACAGTAAATCTTCCATTTTTTGTTTGATTAAAAATTCAAAATAGAAAGCAAGAGTAATATCAGAAGGTCCTGGAGACATGACTGATGAACAAAGAAAATGTTATTTTAGAGCCAGGAATGTCTGCATTGTTCATTCTGGACCCTATTTTGAAATTGGCATATTTTTTAATTTGCATGAAATTGGCCAAATTGCCAATTTCTGACCACTTTATTGGGTAGTTGAAATCGGTAAATGGGCAGTTTCTTGTACTCATTCGATAGTACAAATGGAGTTCTAAAGAAATAGCTATGAGTTTGGTCGATAGGAACAACGGAATTTGCCGAAAATAGAGCTCAAAGTAGGCGAAATCACTGATTCGTAAATATCACCGAGGTTGCTAACTTCGCGAGAGCGTAATTCCGTAAGTCTTCCATCAAATTTCATACTTTAGGTTGGATAAATACATGAGTGGATGTGGGTGGGTGTGAGTTAGACCTGATAGCTTGTGCTACCAGGTCGGTTGCCGTGTTCCTCCCTTAAGTCAATGTGACCTGACCTGACTAGGTTGGGTGCATTGGCTTAAGCCGGTAGGAGACTTGGACCTGCCTCGCATGGGCCAGTAGGCCTTCTGCAGTGTTCCTTCGTTCTTATGTTCTTATGTTAAAAGATTCTATTATTTCATAAGAATTTTTTTTTTTTTTCATATATTTTGAGACACCTCAGGATTTGGGGTTGCAACAGTCAAAGGGTTAAAGTTCTTCTTTCAACAAACCAGCCATATCCCAATGAGGCAGGGTGGCCCAAAAGGAAAAACAAAAGTTTCTCCTTTTGGGCCACAGGAGAAGGGGTTACTAGCCTCTTGCTCCTGGCATTTTAGTCGCCTCTTATGACACGCATGGCTTATGGAGGAAGAATTCTGTTCCACTTCCCCATGGAGTGTTTTAAAGTTATTTCATATTTTGTATATACAGTGGACCCCCGCATAACGATCACCTCCGAATGCGACCAATTATGTAAGTGTATTTATGTAAGTGCGTTTGTACGTGTATGTTTGGGGGTCTGAAATGGACTAATCTACTTCACAATATTCCTTATGGGAACAAATTCAGTCAATACTGGCACCTGAACATACTTCTGGAGTGAAAAAATATCGTTAACCGGGGGTCCACTGTACTCATCTGATAATTATACTTATGTGTACCTGTACCTAAATAATCTTTCACACTGTGTTGGTGTTCAGGTACACATTAAGATCACTAAGAGTGTCTTATTAGTCTTGAAGACACCATATTAATAATACGCGATAATAATCACTCTGAGATGCAATAAATATCATATTTATTGCATCTGCCGTCTCCCACCGAGGCAGGGTGACCCAAAAAGAAAGAAAATCCCCAAAAAGAAAATACTTTCATCATCAGTCAACACTTTCACCTCACTCACACATAATCACTGTTTTTGCAGAGGTGCTCAGAATACAGCAGTTTAGAAGTATATACGTATAAAGATACACAACATATCCCTCCAAACTGCCAATATCCCAAACCCCTCCTTTAAAGTGCAGGCTTTCTGCTTTCCGGCAATGTCTGCTTTTCAGGGGTAGCCTGGAACCTAACCTGTCCAATAAGTGGGGCCCTACTGTATTTGATTCAGTGTATGAAATACTTGTTGATATATTTAATAACTTATAATTTCTACATTTTAGTTGTGGCTTAAATTCTTCCAGCTTTTAATATTTTGTTTGTTTTGCACATTTCTGCTTATTATTTTTGCTTTAAATATATTTTCATGAGTGCTATGTTTCTTTATTTATAGTTTACTAAAAAATAAATGGCATTGTTGAACTGCAGTAATGAGGTTAACGCTTTGAGGGTCACAACCCCTGCTCGCAAACTTGCTCCCAGGGCTGAAGAATTTTCAAAAAAAAAAAAAAAAAAAAAAAAAAATATGAAATGATCATCTTTTTCCGAAGGTAATGATACCAAAGGCATGAAATTTAATGGAAAGCTTACAGAATTACACTTTCATGAAGTTAGCAGTCTGTGATATTTACTAGCTATTTTGCTAGTATATTGCTTCTATCGATTGAGTACAGGAAACCACCCATTTACCTATTTTGACTACCCAATAAAGTAATCAGAAATTGGTAATTTGGCCAGTTTCACACACAATTCAGAAATTTATTATTTAAAATAGGATCCAGAATATAGAACAGACATTCCTAGCACTAAAAAAACATTAACTCTGTTCCTTAGTCATGTCTCCAGGCCCGTTTTATATTACACTTTCCATTTTGAATTTTTATTCACACAAAAAAAATAGAAGACTTACCGTTATGAAGACTACTACATTATTGTAATAATCATATAATGTCAATGCATTCCTAAATGTGTATTTAGACTGGCAAGCTGGACACACATTGGACAAGTGACGTCATTTGTATACTCTGGAATGTTGGTGAAAAAATCTAAAATTTCCACTGCTTTGAGTTCAATTTCAAGCTACTTTCAGTCCTGAAACCAATCAAAATCATCTCTATTTCTGTAATATATCTTCCATTTTATCAAAAGAGATCAAGAAACTGAGAATACAACAATAAAAAGCATGTGAAAATACACCGCAAAGTCGCTGTTTTAAACCAAAAACGCTGCTACAGTTTTTTTTTATTACTATGCACTGCGTGCTGCAGGATTTTATTTTATATGGTGCACACTTACCGCATAGACCCATTCATATCCAGGCCCAAATTTACTGCTTGCAGCTTATCTGAGTGAAATGAGCTGAAGAAGTTGTACTACGGGACGAACACTGGCTTCAAAGCTATTATATAACAGGACCAACACCGAAAGGGTTAAAAGTTCCATCGGGAAAAGGATCCAATGAATGCAATAAAATATAGCCCAAGACAGGATGGATAACAGTGGAACATAATTTAGGTTCTTGTAAGCAGACACAAATGGGAAAACTAGGAGAGCAACACCTGAAGCTCACCCCAATTTCCCAAGGCCTCAAATATTCCATTGTAAATAAGTCATAATTTGCGAAGAGAAGTAAACTGGTAACATGAAGCAGTAGGTGTCTATGGACTAGGAGGGTTAGTAAAGCCTATGTGTGGAGGTAGTGGTAAACGAGTAAGCAGTGAAAGATTAGAATACTGTGAAGAAAGGAGTTGTGTAGATAGTTTAGAAAAGTGAAGAGTGATGGGAGGTGGATCAGTGTCTATCGTTTTTGTTTCCTCAGCGTATTTGGAGACAGCTTCAAGCGTTTCGGAGGACAAGAAGTTGCAGGTAGTACAACATCAGAGAGAGAAGGGGAAGAGAGAGGGTGAGTAAAGATTGGAGAGATGATGGAAGTTACCAAAGAAGGGGGGATGAGAGGTTAGAGGTAACCTGGGAAGAGACTTGGGAGAGGACAGGAGAGGAAGAAACTTGGGAGGGGACAGGAGATGATGGTACTGTACTAGGCACAGACTGGAAAGGAAAAATGTTTGGGAAGGATAAGTGAAGGAGGGGTTAAAGGAGATTTGAACTCTGGGGATGCTTTAGACTTGAGAAGTAGAGAGGCAAAGAGGTGTAGATGTGGGTGGTCTTGTAGACACAGAAACATGTGGGCAAGAAGATGAAGACTCGAACAGTTTGAGGCGATGAGGTAGGGACCTAAGAGTCCAGGACTGCAAAAAAGTTAGATACAGAGGTGACTGGGAAGTTGTGACCACAGAGGAGATTGTGGAAGACTGGACCACTGAGGTTGGAGGCCTCTTAGCAACTAGAATAAAAGTCATGGAAGTTTTCCTTGGAGGTGGAGATGAGAGACTACCATGGTGTAAGTGAAACCTTCTTCTCTTTGAGACAGTGGATTTCCCATTTTTTTAAGTAAACTTGGCAACAGTGAGAATAAGCTTGGTGAGCCTCATTACATTTAAGGCAAGAGGGAGGTAGGCTGCAGGATGTTTTGATATGGTTGGCAGCACCACAGACTGGGCATTCTGCCATGGACCTGCAATATTTCAGCCAGGTACTTCATGACATGATACCTCGCACTATTGTCCCATTGCTCTTACCAGTGCAGTTTACAAGGTGATGGAATGTCTGGTAAAAAGATGTGTGATGTGGTACACCTACCATCCGACTTACGACCGAGTTCAGTTCCGAGAAACCGGTCGTAAGTCGAAATGGTCGTAAGTCGAACTTTACTACTGAATATCAACAAAACATTTTTGTAATGACTTTATTTTATTGTTTTATTTTGGTATTTCATGTTTTACTTTACTTTTTATGCTGTTAGTACTGTATTTTATACTGTAAGGTTTAGGATAAACACTGTACAAAAATAGTTGTTTATTTCCCAGAAATTTGGCATAAAAAACATGGTCGTAAGTCGAGTGGTCGTAAGTCGAGCAGGTCGTAAGTCGGATGGTGGGTGTATTTAGAGACACTAGTCTCTTTCCCCTCAATATGGAGTTCATAAGGGCCACTTCACTATTGACCCCTTACTCTGTTCAGATACCTATGTTTGTAATGCCTTTGCTAGTAACCAGTCCGTTATAGCGGTCTTTTTTTCAATTTTGGAAAGGCATATGACACTACTTGGAAGTATAACATCTTGGCCCAAGCTCACTCCTTAGGCCTCTGAGGCAATCTGCCATTTTATCTTGCAAACTTCTTATCTGAAAGACATTTCCATGTTCAGGTTAATAATTTGCTCTACCCAGACTTTGTCCAAGCTGAAGGTGTTCCTCAGGGATGTATCCTTAGCACCACACTTTTTCTCCTTGGTATAAATGATCTAGCATCTGTTCTCCCATCTAATATTTGGTCGTCACTATATTGATGACTTCTCTATAGCTTGTGCAGGTTCCATCTGTTGCCTAGTACCAACCTTACTTCAGAATGCTGTTAACAGTGTTTCTCATTGGGCCACTACTCATGGGTTTAAGTTTTCTAGCACTAAAACACCAAATTACTTTCACCAGACTTTCAATCATCCCTATACTCCATTGCACCTGTATGGCTCACGAATGGACGTTGCCAGAGGTCCATCATTTGTTCACCACCCGTTTACTCCATCCCTTTTCTCTTCATCTTCAATCGCTCTTGTTCTTTTCAGCTGCCCCCTTTATATGTTCATTTAGCTTCTAACTTTTCACTTTGCCCTTGGGAAGTTCCGACAGTTAGTGTCTGTTCTTCCCCATTCCAGTGTGTGAAAGCCCAAATCCCTCCAGTTGCTTCTTACTCTCATTTTCTTATTCACTTCTGATCTCATTCTCGTGCTGTTGCAGTGTACACTGTTGTTTCTAAATCCTTTGATGATGTTGGGTTTGCAGCAGTGTTTCCTGACAGTGTGGTACATGGTCATTTATTAGACTGCTGGCACTTTTACAGCTGAATTGTATGCCGTTCTCGTTGCAATTATCCGTATTCTATCTATGCCTACTTCAGTGTTTGTAATCGTCTCAGACTCATTTAGAGCTTTGCAAGCTATTAAAAAATGATTCACCTCACCTCCCAGTTCCTTGTATACAACTTTGGTTGTGCGGCATTACTAGCAAAAATAAAGAAATTGTTTTCTGTTGGGTCCCTGATCATGTTGATGTTCAGGGCAATGAGTAGGCAGACTCTGCTGTGCAGTCTGCAGTACATGACCTACTGGTTTCACATAGAGGTACAGTGGTACCCCGTGTTTCAAACTTTCTTCGTTCCAGAAGGCTGTTCGAGTGCTGTAATAAAGTAAATTACATAAGTCCATTTCAGACCCCCAAAAATACACTTACAAAAGCAATTACAATAATACACTTACATAATTGGTCAAGTTGTGAGTAGTTCGAAACTCAGGGTACCACTGTATTCCATTCTCTTACTATTTTGCTGTAATCTCTACTCACCTTTGCAACCATTGGCAACAACATTGGTCTGATATGACTCATAACAAATTACATTCTATCAAACCAAGTTTGGGTTTCTGGCCTTCTTGTCATTGATACCGAGGTTGAGAGACAACACTCTCTCGTCTTCGCATCGGACACACTCGTCTAACTCCTGGGTATCTCGTGGAGAGGCGTCCTGTTCCACTTTGTGAGAATTGCTTAGTTCCAGTTTCAATTTCCCATATTCTATTCGATTGTCCTGTCTATCAATGAGCACGCAAAATTTTCCTCCTCCGTTGTAGTCGCTCTCACACCCTTACTTTATTTTCCCTCCTTGCTGACAGCCCACCTTTGACACAGACTCCCTCTCTTTTGACAGCAACTGATTTATTACACAAATTTTGATTGCAATCGAGTCTCTCTATAACTGTCTGCATCTTGTCAGTCTCCACCAGAGGGTTCACTGTAGATTAATGTAAACATAAAATTCTCATTGTAATTTTTATTTGTCAGACAGGTTAGGGTAGTTGCAGAAGTGTAGTTCACCATTTTCAATAAGAATGGTAAAGCAGATTCTTAGATGTATGAATCAGGAGCATTATTTTAAAATTAATAGAATACTAAAAGAAAAAGCGGATTGTTAGGTATGCGGATATTTGTGTCAGCAGTGGTAAAGTTAACCTACAGTAGATACTGCATTAATCTGGCATAATGCTAATATTAAGTCCTTAACCCTGGAAACATTTTATATAAAAAAAAATATAAATAGGCAGACTGCAGACATGAGACTTGTAAGGAGTAAAGCAACTCAGGAAATAGTGTATTATCATTATAATCAAAAAGAAGCACTGAACCTACAAGGGTCATACAGTGCAGGGGAAACAGTGTAGAGGTAAAGAAATGGTTGATAAAATAAACATTTGGGTTCACTGTACTGGCCACATCCCACCAAAGCAGGGTGACCCAAAAAGAAAAACATAAGTTTCTCTATTTAAATTTAGTAATGTATACAGGAGAAGGGGTTAATAGCCTCTTGCTCCCGACATTTTAGTTGCCGCTTACGACATGCATGGCTTACGGAGGAAGAATTTTGTTCCACTTCCCTATGGAGAATTATGGACATATAAAGAAAAATGCACTTGGGAAAGAGCAAGTATGGGGAAGGGATAAGAGTATAGAGTTAAGTGAAAGTGAAAGCTAGAGAAGAAAGGAATACGTCAAGAAATTTTTCCTCACTATTGTAACATTTTGTTTTCTCAGAGTTAGGAAAATAAAGGTGAAGATGGATAGGTGAGCATATTGTAGATGAAAATACTACAAATAAGATATATAATGTTTTGTACTAACCATAAACCACTTAACAAATAAGGTGTGCAAAATATCAACTTGGAATTGTCCCTTGTGTGTTAATTTTTCCTTATCTTCATTTTGAATTACGTCTCTTACCATGTGATTTCTTAAATGGCACCAAAACTGTATTGAATTTTTTATATACGTATGTAGATTTAAGTTACTTTTGAATATAGAAGTTATTATTGATATGTTTTGCCATTGATGTTGATTCTTTAAAATATATTGTAATTTATAGGGTAAACCCTTCACATTAATAATACCTCTGTTTTTCATTTTGTTGATAATTGTTTTTACTTATTGTTGTAATGCACAATATTTATGTTTTGTTTTCTTTGCAGTCAAACCTGTTGGTCAGCGTCGTGCCCCTCCCCCACCACCTATTCCCAATCCTTCAATTACTTCCATGTCTTCTACTTCTTCTCAGTCTTCTTTGCATCGATTCCCAACCAATACCCACACTTCCCCACCTCCCCCTCCCCCTCATGCTCCTCTCCATCTTCAAGTGGGAGTAAAACTGTATGGTACGGAGGCTTCACACTGCTAGGGATTCCTTGTCTCGTCAGCGTGGTGTACCAGTTGGATGAAGAGCCCTGTTTATGAAGTGTCTTGTTCGGGGATGTTATGATTATTGGATACTTGGTATGTGCTTTCCTGCCTATGCAATTAAAATATGCTAAACATCATGCAAACTTTGTAGTATCAGTTGTTGAGAGTGAAAAGGTTAATGATTTAACTGTCCTTTTTGGATAAGAGTAATGTGATTTTTGTGATGGAAATGGGTTGGTAAGCCAAAGTCAGAATGAATTCTGGACTCCAATGGTAGAAGGAAAAATCAAAAGTGTTGTACTGAAGTACATTTTGAACACTGTGTTTGGCCAATTGCTGATAAAATGGCTGAATATATTAAAACATCACATGTTCAGTGTGCGAAATGACCCTTAAATTGCAATGGCACTGACACTACATGAGTGCAAAGATAGAACTGCATATATAAGTGCCTTTTGTATATTATGCACCCTTTCCTCTCCATAAAGTATTGAACCCAAATGCTGACCCAGTTGTTGCTGATGACCATATGTGATTAACGTGATACTCTGAAATTTAATGGAATCAGCTGAAGAAAATAGCGAAGAATTTAGATATGGAGTGCTGACATGTGAATATTTTACTTCAGAACTGAGTGTGCAATATTTTCTGGAATAAGGAGTGCCTGAACTGGATGTTATTTAGATATAATATTCTAGACAGAGTCAGGAATTGATCAGAAACTACTTTGACTTCCTAAAACTTATGAGTGCCAAGTTACTCCTGTTCATTTCTGTAAATATTGTTGATGTTCATACAAATACCTGCTCATTTTTGGTAAGTCGTTGGAATGTTAAGCCAAAAACTTGGGTGAATGAGTACAAGATTGTCTTGAAGTTTAAAATTTGAGTTAGCTGGTTACCATTTCAGTTATTTTAAAAACCCTAAAAGGTTCCTTTGATAAGAAAAATATATTTTCATTACCTGTATTACCAGAAAGGGTGATTGAAATTAGAAGAGTTGAAAACTTAAAAAAAGTTTTGCCATGCATCTAATGGTATAATTATTCCATTGGAAGTGCTGTTTGAATTAGTGTAAAATAAGCTGTCATTGTGGAAATGAGTTAATTTTATACAAGCATTTTCTTTGACAATCAAATATATAAGTAATGTCTCTTGGATTAATACATTACATCTTAAGTATAATATGACAGACATTAAAAGAGGAACATTTACAAGCAATAACTCAGCAAAAATGTCCTTAATCATCCCTTCCATGGAAACTTTTAGGTGTTGCAAAGGTGATTTTTACACATTCCTTTTAGGGTGCCAGCTGTACTTTTTTTGTTTTTGCATTGGATCTTCTAAATTATTAGTTGAAAGCTCAATTTTTTTTACTTTAAACTTAGTAATACTATATTACATTCATGAAAGAGCTTTGTGATTTTGATAACATATCAAGCCTTCCGCTAATCGCTAGGATCATGGACGGTCTTGAAAAATGTGTATTTAAGGAGACTGGAGTCTTGAAAAGAAAGTGAACTGGTTGCATGTTACTGTGCAGCCCGTCCATTATCATCTTTACAATGTATTCCAGGAGCAGTCAGTGCCTTTCTTGTATAGAATGGAGTCTCAGCATCATGAATGGATTTTAGTCCTCACATCTTGCCGCTCACTCCTGCCTCAATTTGCTCTGAAACTAATTCATACAAATAACTTTGTGGGTGCACCAGTCCTTCTATATTGTGCTCTCTGGAGCAACACACTGACATCCATTATCATTTACTGTTTTGAGTACATTTGTATTCAAAATCTTTGTATTCTCTGTTTGGTCATTTTTTTTTTTCATATTTCTGTCTTGTTACCTTCACATTTACCTACTTTAGAAATAAGTTCATTTTCCCTTATACTGGAATATGTTCATGATTATTTAGTTGTAAACCATTATATTTATTGCCTTCTGACTTGTCTGAAAGTGCAAGATCAAGAGTTCTTCAGCTGTAGCTGACTCCTGTTTACACTCTAGTCAGTCGCACTACTGGTGATGTTGCTGAAGGTATGAGCACTGCTGAATTATAAGCCATTATAGTAAATAATGCAACTTTTATAATCCTTAACAAGTTAAATGTGTTTTATGACCCACATACACCTACACTTACACACACCACACACACGTACGTACTTACGTGCAGTGACTATTATTATTATTACACTATGTTGTACATCATGTACTGTACTTAAAAAAAAATGCAGGAAAAGTTTTGGGGTAAATCTCCTTCATAGACAAAAAAAAAAAAAAATTGTGTAACAGTGCCAAAGTTGAATTATATAATTATGCATGCGTGCACACATGTATAATTAGTTAGTTGATTATGCATAGATGGACATCCAAGAAACGTTTTTTTTTTTTTTTTTTTTTTTTTTTAAATATATAAGTGGAATGACCTATACAGTGAGACAGTATAAGCTGATTCTGTACAAGAGTTCAGAAGTAAGTGCAACCAGAACTAATGGTGAAGAAAAAGGTATATGTCGGGAACAAGCTCTTGTAAGGACGACATTTTGCTTTATGCAAAACTTCATTAATTTGTGAAGTTGTACACCAAAATGTACACCAATGAAAGCTCGTCCTGCAACATATCTTTTATTTTCTTTTTCCACTAATGAGAAATATAGCCAAGGGTTAGGAAATTTTTTTTTTTTTTCAATCTTCAAGGTAGAAAGTGGAATATCTAGAAAATTCTAGATGAATGGGTTGTGGAGGCAAACACTACACACAGTTGCAAGAGTAAGTATAATAGGCAGACTGAAATCCATTAAGAATTAGGATACACACACACACACACACACACACACACAATTCTCACTCTCTACTGTCCATTCCCTTTCTTGCCTCAATCTTTCTCGGAACACTATCTTCTCTTCTATTTTCCCCATACCTATCTATATCTCTCTCTCCTCATCCTGTTTTCTTGTGTCTCTTCTATTTCGGAACCCCTTCTCACATTTCCATCTTTTCTTTCAACTCCTTTCTCTCCCTTTCCACTTTGTTCTCATCTTGTATCTAAGCTATTTTCTAGTTCCTTTTTGCTCTTTTTCCCCCCTTATCTTTTTTTCTCCCCTCTATTTTTTTTTACTCTCCAACTCTGTCTCTTTTATACACTACTTTTATTATAATTGGGAAGTGCTAAACCTGTAGGGGCCCTACAGCACTTGGGGAAATTAGAGGTATTCAATAATAATATCTTTATTTCTACAAGTACATGTATAAAGTATCCAGGCCTAGCTAATATCAGTGACATACTACTATATAGAAAGCCCCTGGGTATGCAGAGCATTTTGGGCAAATTAGGTCAATTTTGTCCCAGGATGCAACCCACACCAGTTGACTAACACTAAGGTACCTATTTTACTGCTAGGTGAACATGGACAGCAGGTGTCTTAAGGAAATGCATCCTAATGTTTCCATCCACACTGGAGATAGACCCCCCCCCCCCCCAAAAAAAAAAAATCTCAGTGTGTGTGAGCTGAGTGCACTAGCAATCAAGCTACAGGTTCAATTCAAGGAAGAAAACTCTCTCTTGAGGGGTATACACACACATTGGTTTCTTTCAAATTTTGTACTAAAAATAATTTTTCACTTAAATGTTGCTCATCTTCCCTTTAACAGTCTACAGAATACATGTCTATTAAGGGGTTTGTTTACATTTGTATTTATTGTAAATCCATATTTCATGTCATTACTTTTATTAAACACTTATTAAGCACTAAACCCATATGAGCCATACAGCACTGTATTAAATTTATTATTATTATTATAATTAAAAAGAAGCGCTAAGCCAACACTATTAAAAATATAGAGTAAAATCTGATATTCAAATATACTGTTGTCCTCTATATTTTACTTAATAATGCTGTTTATTTAGAGTATTTTGTTTGTCACATTCAGGATATGGCAACAGCTTTTACATTTATACATTTTGTATGTGTGTTGTTTGTTTTAGTCAAAACCTCTGGACTTTGCTCATGAAGCAACATGTTAGTTTAGCCAAATAAGTGAACTACACATTTTTTTGTGAAGACTTCGGTTTCCAAATCTTCAATGCCCTATCAGTTTCACTCTAGCTGCCCTTTATCTGAAAGTTCCATGTGTATGTACTTTTTTTTTTGGGGGGGGGGGGGTTAAGGTTGCAACGTATGTGTGCCTTAAGCATTTGGCTGGCTTGCCCTTAAAAAAATATGAAATGCCTAGTATTCTTCCATCCTCACCTAGCATTTGCCTCCTCACCCAATGAAAGTGGGAAATTTCATTGCAATTTTTTTTTATATAGGCTAATGATAGTAAAAAGAACTTCCATCTGTGCTCTGATTAGTCTTGCCAGTACATGGAATTAGTGAAAAAAAAATGAACACATTTCAGGTTACAGATTTATACTAGCTTTTAGCTGGTTTATTAAGCATTTAGCCCAAAAAAATACAAATCATGCTTTATCACCATATAAATGTTTATAGTACTGTATGGTATTTTGCTGTATAGTCCTTGTGGCTTAGCGCTTCTTTTTGATTATAATAATAATAATGTATGGTATTTTTATTGAGGAATCAAACATGTGCAATACTCTGGTATCTTCATTTGAAGACATTTATCCAACTAGTGGCTTTTTCAATTCAATACAGAAATGATGAGATAGTCATTCTCTCAGCTTAGCAGGATTATTCAGTCTCTCAACCTAGAAGCCAGTGTTCAGTATCTTATCTTGATGAAACTAAGATACTGAACATTAGCTTCCAGGCTGAGGGACTGATTATGCTATATCTACTATGTATATCTTCAAATAAAGATACCTAGGTGTTGCACCTGTCTAATTACTCATCTTATTATTATGTACCATTATTGCAATGAGAGTATTGTATTTTAATTATTGTTAACCCTTCAAGTGAGGTGCTTTGATGTCAGTAAAGGGGTCTTGCTCCAAAGATTTGGAGCCACCCTTTCTTTTCTTGGCCTGAATCTGATTGCCTCCCATTCCCCAAGGTGTTGCATAACCCTTGTGGTTTAGCATTTCCTTCCCCCATGAAATAAATAAAATATGGTTAACTTTAATATTTTATAATCAAATGAGTTTTGGATGTAACCTTCAGTTGTGTAGTTACAGTATGATTTTATTACTTTGTTGTATTATTATTTAATCAAAGAAAGTGCTTAACCAAAACATTGTATTATTGAGAGGTTTAAATAATAATAATGCAGAATTGTAATTTGCATCACAGAAATGCTCAGATTTTCAAATATACTGTACAAGTAATGGCATTTAGCAGTGTAGACCTTACAGCAGTACCAGTTTCACCCTTCCCCACATGTACACCCATCATACATCTGTAAGCTAGCTGGATGCATATTACAGTGGGACTTACAAATTAAATTACAGTGGACCCCCGGTTAACGATATTTTTTCACTCCAGAAGTATGTTCAGGTGCCAGTACCGACCGAATTTGTTCCCATAAGAAATATTGTGAAGTAGATTAGTCCATTTCAGACCCCCAAACATACACGTACAAACGCACTTACATAAATACACTTACATAATTGGTCACATTCGGAGGTAATCGTTATGCGGGGGTCCACTGTATTACTGTTTTTTTGTATTCTAAAGAAGTTTCCTGAAGTCCTGCAGATAATTAAATCAGTGTATCTGTATTTGTACATCACTTATGAAAAATGTCAAAATTTAATTCTCAATCATTTGCTGCAATGCCAGATCACAAAAGAATAGGTAAATTTATAACTTGTATTTGTATTGTACCACAGTAAGTTTTAACTAGATAAATATATAGTTTACTGCAGTAATAAGTATTTTTTTCATAATTCTTTATTACAGTATCTACAGTTTGTGCAGAAAGTTATGGTGTTGGTTGCAGGGCAAACGTTTCTCATCACTACAGTATATGGAAATAGATGGTTGGAGTCTGGATTTTTTTAGAAATCCTGGGAAAAACTTTTAACCAATTGCAAGTGGAGCCATGCAACTTCAAGAGTGGGCTCCTCCACCTTTGGGTCGAACTATGCACTATGTTCATAGGAGCTCAGATGGATTATAATGTTAGAAGAAGATAGTGTTATGTTCTCTGGTTAGTGCTGCTCCACTTTAGGAGCAGCAATGAAGCAGAGAACAAAACACTGTCTTCTAACATAATTAGCCATCACATACATCACCTGAGCTTCACTGAACATTGTCCAGGGTTTGACCCAAAGGTGAATGAGCCCACTCTTGAAGCTGCATGGCTCCACTTACAACTGGTATATGAAAGTCCAGATTTCTACAGTCTGCTACCATATATATCACTGATCGTAAGTTTGACCTACAGCTGAGATTTATTTGACCTACCAAGATTTATTTTAACTAGGGCTTCCTCTAGTCTAAACACTTTGAATAAGATATTTAGTGACTTGATATGTGAAGTTTCTGTATTGTGCATCCAAGTTAAAGCTTTCTGTAACACTTCCCATGTTCTGTCAGATTTAAATCTATCAGTTCAAATCATCTTAAAACAATTGCTTGTATATGCAATATTGACTATTTTAATAACTACTATTTTGCCAGATCAAAACTGTAAATAATTGTGTACATAATGCCTCTGGGTGTAGGTAAGAGCATCCATATATTGAAAGTGTTATGATTGTGCTATATTCATAAATACAATATTAAATGAAAAATTGTTTTTCTCCTGCCTCCTTTCATATGAAATGTACTTATACCAAAAACAGCTCAGGTATTGTACTATACTATTTGTGAGATAATATTTCTGTTTTGAACCTTCAAGGGGGATTCCTTTGTGGTGGAGCTCTTGATCTGCAGAACTGGACCACCTTTTCTCTTCCCATGATTAAATCTAAATGCCCACCATCTCTCCCTCCCTTTTTTCTTTCATCTTCGTTAGTGGAGATCTTTACTGAGCTGCAGATATCAGACAGACGGAAAAGGAATTACTGTCAGCTCTATTCTAACACATTTCCATTCGTAGCACTGTGGTGGTTAGGTCACTCATCTGATGGAAAATGGATCATCTTTGGATATGCCAGGTGACCCTCTGGTGAGACATTGGTAGCCATCTGGTAACAGCACTACTCCAGGTTACCTGCATATGATTCCTGGTATTTTTGCTGATTTACCCATCACTAAAATCTACTGAAAGGTAATTGCTAAGTCATGGTTAATCAGTTTTAGAGGTGTTATCCTAATGGTATGCACCAGATAGGGTAAGAGGTAGTTTACAGGGAATATTACCTGTTGCAAAGAACAAAAAGGCACAAATACTGTGACTGGAACAATACACAGATAGCCCATACATAGGAGAAAGGAGCTTACGGCAACATTTCAGTCCAGCTTGGACCATGTACAAAGTCACACTAACAGAAAAGAGTGAGGAAGCCAGTACTATGTATAGGTGGGCAGGAAAAGGGACAGGAACAAGAGAGAAGAGGAAGCACTGGTAGTAGTAGTAGTAGTAGTAACAGTAGAAATAGTGGTAGTAGAAAGTAGGGAGAGTAGTTTAGTGGTAAAAGAGAGAGAAAGGGGGAGTGAAGGGGGCAAACGTAAAGGTAGTAGCAATAGTAGAGGAATGGGGAGGGGGGGGGGAGAAGTGTGGTCAGTCTAAGGACAAGAAAAAGGATAAAGGAGCACTGCAGGAGTGCTAAGGGCCTGCAATGGGGGTAAAAACAGACTAACGTAACACAATGGGCTTATATACAGCCTCTCCTCACTTAACGATGGAGTTCAGTTCCCAAGACCACGTCGGTAAACAAATTCGTCACTAAGCAAGAAGCATACTATGTATAATGGTAATGGGTTTGTGTCAGCCATCTTTGATATTGTTTTAATGTCACCTTTGCACCATTTATAACATTGTTAGTATATTTTTAAATGTTTATACATTCGAGTACTGTATATTATAATACGTAAACAGAATAGAGGAAATCATCTCTAATATACATTTAGGTATTCTTACGTGTCAGAGAGCCCGTCATAAGTCTGAGTCATCGGTAAACAAGTACGTCGCAAAGTGAGGAGAGGCTGTACATATACTGGCTGCTTCACTCTTTTTCTGTTAGTGTGATTTTGTAAATGGTCCAAATTGGACTGAAATGTCATAAGCTTCTCTCCTATGTGCAGGTTATTTGTGCATTACCTGTTGCAGCGGAGGTGACTGTGGTTCAGGGTGATTACATCATTTCTTTTTGTTTATTCTCGGAGCTGTCCCCCACATTTTTTTTTTATTTTATGATGAATGAGGAAGTATTTTAATTTCCATGATTTTCAGTGACTACAAGACTACCAACCCCAGAGCAGCCATGAACCCTCCTCACAACCCAGAATTGCTCTTGAGCAACCACTTATTTCACCAAACTGATATCAGTGTTCTACCCACCCCTTCTGGTACCAATGACCTTCACTATACTTTAACTAAAGAATAATGCAGGCAGTGAAGGTTCTCTGTACAATCTCCAGGTTTTCAATTTTGCTTGCCATGAATCGAGCTGTTAGAGTGGAGAAGTACTCCAGCGGGAACTTTGATGTTATTGCAATAACTGAAACATGGTATAATTTAAAGAGTCCTGACATGATTGCCAAGTGCCATATTCAAGGGTTTAAGTTGTTCCATGTAGATATAATGGGAAGGAGGGGTGTGGAGTAGCATTATATGTACAAGAAAATATAAATTGTTGCATAAAAACGAGCATAAAAGTAGATGGATTAGTAACAGAATCTGTTCGGGTAGAATTTCTAGAAAATAAAGAAAAACTAGGTGTAATATATCAACCTCCTGGCTTACAAAGCTGTCCCCTCAAGGAAGGTTCCTTGATGTTGGTGAGGGGCTCTTGATTTAGGGAATTGGATCTGTGCTCCAGTTCCCCGAATTAAGCCTGAATGCCTTCCACATCCCCCCCCCCCAGGCGCTGTATAATCCTCCGGGTTTAGCGCTTCCCCCTTGATTATAATAATACAGTGGACCCCCTCATAACGATGGCATCGCATAGCGATTTTTCCGCATAACGATTACTTTTATCGCAAAATTTTTGCCGCGCATACCGATTAAAAACCCGCATACCGATTTTCGTCCGAGACGCGTCCAATGTGCCCTCAGCCAGCCTCACATGTGCCGCTCCGTCCCATTGTTTACCAGCCAGCCTCCGCGGTAACATCCAAGCATACACTCGGAATATTTCGTATTATTACAGTATTTTCGGTGCTGTTTCTGGAAAATAAGTGACCATGGGCCCCAAGAAAGCTTCTAGTGCCAACCCTGTGGTAAAAAGGGTGAGAATTAGTATGGAAATTAAGAAAGATTTTGAAGGGTTTGGGGCTAACCCTGAGAAGCCTATGCCAGTTGTGGAATCCATTGTGCCTACTTCAAAGATTAAGGAAATGTGTGCAGAGTGGGTTGAACTGCAAACCTTTATAGATGAAAATCACCCTGACACAGCTGTTGCAAGCCGTGCTTGTGACTATTTCAATGACAATGTTATGGCCCATTTTAGGAAAGTCTTGAAGGAACAGGAGGTACAGAGCTCTATGGACAGATTTGTTGTGCGACAGAGGTCCAGTGACTCTCAAGCTGGTCCTAGTGGCATTAAAAGAAGAAGGGAAGTAACCCCAGAAAAGGACTTGCTACCTCAAGTCCTAATGGAAGGGGATTCCCCTTCTAAACAGTAAGAAGATAATGCTCTCCCCTCCTCCCATCCCATCAATCATCACCAGATCTTCAATAAAAGTAAGTGTCATGTAATTGTGCATGCCTTTTTCAGTTTGTGTGTATTAAAATTAACATTTCATGTGGTAAAAAAAAATTTTTTTCATACTTTTGGGCGTCTTGCACGGATTAATTTTATTTCCATTATTTCTTATGGGGAAAATTCATTCGCATAACGATTATTTCGCATAACGATGAGCCCTCTTGCACGGATTAAAATCGTTAACCGGGGGTCCACTGTAATAATAATTACAAAGCTGTAGGGGAGGATTTCTTTGGGATGAAATTGTTAGGGCTTCAAGACATGATAACATAGTAATAGGAGATTTTTAACTAATCAAATTGACTGGACTTTTTTGACCAGTAATCTGGAGTCCAGTGACTTCCTGAAAGTAGTTCAGGACTGCTCTCTGAAACTGTAACAAAACTTACCAGAGGTTATAATTTGCTTGATCTAGTCTTGTCAAATAAAGAAACCCTCATAAATAATCTAGAAATCACTTAAGAGCTTGGTTCAAGTGATCATAAATCCATTGCCTTTAATATTACCTGAGAGTACAAGAATAAGGATAATACAGTAAAAGTCCCCAATTTTTGTTCTGCCAATTATAATGGACTAAGGGAATGCCTGTCTAATCTTGACTGGGGTAATCTAGCTAATGATATTGTTCACCATGATCATACTTTAGATAATGAAGGTATCTGCATTTATGACTTTTCTTAATAAGGTACAATGTGCAGAGTATATACATTCCCCAGAGAAAAATTAGATCAAATAATAACTATCCCAAATGGATAATTGGGAGACTAAAGTGCCTATTAGGAGAGAAAAGATTATTATTATAATCAAAAAAGAGGAGGAGAGAAAAGAGGATTTATAGGTGTATCAAAAGAGGAGAGGTTAACCTTATTAACCAATACGTTCAGTTTAAAACTGAAGTAAAAAAAGGGATTAGAAAGGCTAAATGTGACTATGAAATTAAGGTTGCTAATGAATCAAAGACTAATCCAAAAGGGATCTTTCAAGTGTATAGGACAAAGGTGAGGGGAAAGAGTAGGACCACTGAAAACTGGGGATGGACAGCTGACTGATAATGAACAGGAAATGTGATGTCTATTTAAATGTTATTTCTTGTCATTCTTTACTTAAGAAGACATAAATATCCCAGCAATTAACAATTATTCAGTTAACAAACAGGTAGATAAACTGAAACAAAATAAGTCCCTGGGTCCTGATGACTTATTTTCAAGGGTATTTAAAGAATGCAAGTTGGAACTTAGCCACTAACGGGAGTGCTTAAGGCATCCATCCAGACTGGTGTGTCAGAAATGTGGAAGACAGCAAATGTAATTTCTATATTTAAATCGAGATAAGTCCATTCCATCAAATTATTGTCCAATAAGCCAGACGTCTGTAGCAGGCAAATTATTAGAATCAGTTATAGCTGATATTATTAGGAGTCGCCTTGACATGCATAATTTGGGTAATAAGTCTCAGCATGGATTCAAGAGAGGTTGTTCCTGCCTGGCAAATTTACTGACGTTCTTCAATAAAGCATTTGAGGCAGCAGACAACGATAAAGAATATGATGATGTTTATTTGGATTTCAGTAAAACCTTCGATAGAGTACCTCACAAAAGACTAAGAAAAATGGCAGCTTATGGCATAGGAGATAAAGTTCTAACAAGGATCGAGGCATGGCTTACCAACAGAAAGCAGTGTGTTTTCATTATTGGGGTCAAATCTGAGTGGGGATCGGTCACTGGTGGCATTCCACAAGGATCAGTTTTAGGTCCATTGTTGTTCATAATTTACATTAATAGTCTTGATGAAGGAATTAAAAGTGATATGAGCAAATTTGCTGATGATAAAAAAATAGGTCAAATGATTTATTCTGAGGAGGATACCAATGAACTCCAGGAGAATTTATACAAATTAATGTCTTGGTCTGAAAAGTGGCAGATGAAGTTCAATGTGAACAAGTGTCAAGTCCCAGTCCATGGGCATGATGTAGATGATGTAGGTGATGTAGAGCTTGATCACACAATGTGAAAAAGACTTGGGAGTCATGGTCAGCAGAAATCAGAAGCCAAGACAACAGTGCCTAAGTGTGCACAATACAGCTAACAGATTACTTGGAAGATCATGCACAGCTGACCATGCAGCAGCATCTGCTTGTTCATTGCCCTGCATATCAACGTGTCCAGGGACCCAACAGAAAACGACGTCCTTGTTTTTTCTAGGCACACTGTGCAACCATAGTTGAATACGTAGGACTAATGGATGAGGGGAATCAAATTGTTTAATGGCATGTAAAGCACTGAGAGAATCTGAAATGATCACAAATGTTGAAGAAGATATGTATGTCATATGGAGAAGAGCTATGAGGATGGCATATAACTCTGCAGTAAAAATACTAGCCGAGTCTAACAAGTGACCTTGGACAACATCATCAGGGAACACCGCTGTGAACCCAACACCATCAGGAGATTTAGAACCATCTGTATAAACAGCAATGACATGAGCATGTGACTGGAGGTGATCAAGAAAGAGAGGGCAAGAAGCAGTTGTAGGTTGGAGAGCTTTGGTGTACAGCAGTAGGGGAGAACAGACAAATCGTTGGAACCTCCCAAGGGGAAAGGGAAAAGGCAGACACTAAATGAACATACAAGGGAGGCAACTGGAGAGAAGACTGGAGTGAGTGAAGACAGAGAAAATGGTTGGAGTAAGCAGGGGCTTCTACTAACATCTGAGATCAACCTATACGTAGACAGAACACGAAGATCATGAGAATGGACAAAATAATGAAGGCAATGAGCATCCCAACGATCAGCTAAGGAAGGAACATTCGTCTCAGCATAGAGGCTTTCGACAGGGGATGAATGAAAGGCACCAAGGCATAAACGTAGACCCTGATGGTGAAGGGGATCTAACCTATAAAGAGCGGTAGGAGAGGCTGCAGAATAGACTTGGTCGCCATTATCCAGCTTGGACAAGACTAAGGTGGAATGCAAATGGAGGAGAGTCCAACGATCTGCTCCCCATGAACGATGCGCAAGAATTTTAAGGGGATTCAGCCAACCATGGCAAACTGCTTTCAACAAGAAAGTGTGAGGTTTCCATGTCAACCAGTGATCAAAGAGAAGGCCAAGAAGCTTGGCCATATCACATTCTGGAATATGTAAGCCATGTAAATATACAGTGGACCCTTGGCCAAAGAAGGCATCACTTAACAATAAATTTGTCCAATGAAGCATTTGAGCGTAAAAATTTTGGCCCGACCAACGATGAAAAACTCGACCAACACGATTCATCCCGAACCTGTCCGTCCAGCCTGAGTGCCTCAGCTGCCCAACCATCTTTGTTTACCAGCCAGGGTGGATGGTTCCTTGCATATATTCGATCAATTTTGTATTATTCCATTGTTTTTAGTGCTTGTAACTGCTAAACAAGCCACCATGGGCCCAACGAAAGCTTCTAGTGCCAACCCTGTGGTAAAAAGGGTGAGAAATACTATCGAAATACATGTACTATCAAAATACTATCATACCACGGTCAGCTGTTGCTCCACCACCATCAGCTGTACTACTCAAAGATGCCGCAAGCCAGAAAATCATTCTGTACAATGGTACGCAGTAAAACCACCATACCACTGCAAGAACTGAGAGTAGCATGTTTATGAACTGTGATTGGAATGTTATCTATGGAAGTAATATGGGAAAGATCATGAGCTTATTCTTAACTGTAATGACACACATACCACTTCAAAGAGCATGAAAGGAGATATTTTGGCCCATGTGTCGTAAAAGAGCTTTACCAATACTATGGTCAGAAAGATAATCAGTTGGAGACGTCAGTTGTAGGGAAAGAATTTAGTCCACTGCGTACTTGTTAACATGGTGCGCAAAGGAAGTGGGTGTCATGTAAGTTGTTTTTGGGTAGACATCGAAAAACCGTTGTCAGTAGGTGGTCTGGAACGTTTAGTAGTAGTACCATGGGCGGTCCGACCTAAGGGAGGTGGGCAATCCAAAAACCTTCACACCTTATTCAGGGAAGTTGGACGCATTGTTAAAGGCGTGCAAGAGGCAGAGGTATTAACAGAAATGGGTGGTGACTCAGCACCTGGAGCAGGTAACAAAGCGTCACCAGCAGAAGGTGCAGGGGTATGAGAAGTCTAGAGAATGGTTCAATAACGAAGCCGGGTCAGAACAGGATGTGGGAACAGAAAGGGGGTCTGGGAGGAGGAGGGTTATCACAGAACGAAGACTCCATGACAGTGGTGCTTTTTTCTTGTTATTTTAAAGAAAAAAAAAGTGAAGAAAAGAAAGAGGGACAGTCATTATAAGGCATGGAAGGGCCATAAGTTCATCCTCTCATCCGAGAGGGCCTCGAGCCTACGAGCAGTGCAGATGCAGCATGAAACCCGTGCCATACCCTACCATTCACGCAAGTATTATTATTATTATAATCAAGGGGGAAGCGCTAAACCCGGAGGATTATACAGCGCCTGGGGGGGGGGATGTGGAAGGCATTCAGGCTTAATTCGGGGAACTGGAGCACAGATTCACGCAAGTAAACCAGCACTCCAGGATAGCAACTTCACATCTATCGAGCCACCTCAGCAGACGAAAGAAAGAGCGGTTGGAAACCATACCTCTTTCGGCTGTCACCTCCCAGAACCGACAGGCAGCCTCTGGAGATGCACCCCATCATCTGCTGGTCACCCCGCCCACTTCTTGGAAATCCGGGAAGGGAGCAGAGCACCTCCAGACAATTCAGATTCCACAGCAAACTAGACCACCCCTGAGGGACCCCACGGAGTGGGATGAACCCTGGCACACTACCCCCTACCTAGAAACCGTAATGCCAGAGGACAGGACCCGAGACTACAACTGGGATGGGGAAAGGGAAGGGGAGGAAAGGGAAAAAAAGGGAGGAGATGGGGAGGATGGGATAGGGAAGGGGGGAAACTGGGGGTACTTAGGTTTGGTCTGAAGAAGGAGACCAAAGGGATTAATTCCTTAGACCAGGAGCCTCTTTGCTGCATCAAGGAGCCCCCCTTGAAGAGGGCCGATAGGTAAAACTGCGATTTTGGCTTAAATAGCAATGCTCTTCTTGCCAAATAAGGCAAGCAAAAATTTGTGTATGCAATAATTTCGTAAAAATCATTCTTAGCCTTACGAAGAAAATATATTTCATTGTGTTTATTATTAAATTATTGTAAACTTATCTTAAATATATTTAGCTGAATTAGGCTAAATTAAACTGCACTTGTTATAATAAGGTTAGGTAAGTTTTCTAAGGTTCTTCGGGTACAAAATTATTAATCTTTACATTAATATAAAGAAAATACATTTTCAAACGTATAAGATAAATTTTTGGAAAGGACTTAATTTTAAACGAGTTCTAGTAACTGACCAGTTTTACCTATTTGGCATGACATACATAGGACATATATAAGAGTGAATGGAGACGAATGGTTTTTGGGATCTGAGGAGCTGTTGGAGTGTGAGCAGGGTAATATTTAGTGAAGGGATTCAGGGAAACCGGTTATTTTTATATAGCCGGACTGGAGTACTGGAAATGGGAAGTACAATGCCTGCACTTTAAAGGAGGGGTTCGGGATATTGGTAGTTTGGAGGGATGTGTTATATGTCTTTATATATGCTTCTAAACTGTTGTATCTGGGCGCCTCTGCAAAAACAGTGATTATTTTGAGTGAGGTGAAAGTGTTGAATGATGAAAGTATTTTCTGTTTGGGGATTTTCTTTCTTTCTGGGTCACCCTGCCTCGGTGGGAGACAGCCAACTTGTTGAATATATATATGTCGTGCCGAATATATAAAACTGGTCAATTAGCAAGAACTCTTTTAAAATTAAGTCCTTTCTAAAATTTTCTTTTATACGTTTAAAGATATGTTTTTTTCATTAATGTTAATGTAAAAAAAATTTAATTTTGCTCCAAAAGAATCTTAGAAAATTTACCTAACCTTATTATAACAAGAAAAATTTATTTTAGCCTAACCCAACTAAATATATTTTAGATTTGAATACAATAATTTAATACTAAACAAACACAGTGAAATATATTTTTTTCGTTAGGTTCAGAATGATTTTGGCGAAATTATTGTATACACAAATTTTCACTTGTCCTATATGGCAAGATGAGCGTTGCTATTTAAGCCAAGATCGCAAATTCTGCTTATTAAGATAAGATAAGATAAGATTTCGTTCGGATTTTTAACCCCGGAGGGTTAGCCACCCAGGATAACCCAAGAAAGTCAGTGCGTCATCGAGGACTGTCTAACTTATTTTCATTGGGGTCCTTAATCTTGTCCCCCAGGATGCGACCCACACCAGTCGACTAACACCCAGGTACCTATTTGCTGCTAGGTGAACAGGTACCTGGGTGTTAGTCGACTGGTGTGGGTCGCATCCTGGGGGACAAGATTAAGGACCCCAATGGCACGACAATGGCACGACATATATAAATATATATAAATATATATAATTATATATATATATATATATATATATATATATATATATATATATATATATATATATATATATATATATATATATATATATATTCATATTCAATATATTCGCGTGCATATCAACTTCTGAAGTTGGTGAGGGCGTATGTAGATGATTCTCTTATTGTCTTCTACGTGATCTCCCTGACAATCGAATTCCTATGTTATCTCGTCTATATGTATGTATGTGTACACACACTTATTCGAAGTGGAGAGTTAATTCCTTGAAAGCCTAGTTAATAGTGGTGAGACTGCATGCTGTGTAGTCATTAGAGCGCTATTCATGAAAGTTGAAGAGTCACAGATCAGAAATACTCCTCGTTAACTAGAGTACACATTTTTATAACTAACGTCACTTCACGAAATACAACGAAACAAATTTAAAGGTGGAAATAAATGCAGAATTATAGATCTGACGCTTATCATATTAAGAAATGAAGAAAATAACAGAAGCCCCTCCTCTTCTCTTGAAGAGTGAGTGAAGGAGGCTCTGACAGCTGGAAACAAACAGCCTTAAGTCTATGCCGAGTTCTCAGCCAGATTACCGTCGAGCCTGTAACCCTTGTTTCTTCTATGTGCATCAGCATTGATGCGGTTTTCCTGGTCAACCTTTTGGTGGACAAGGATTGCTAGCACCTTAACTACAGCCAAGAGGTCTGTTTGAATTTGGACTTGGGCGATTACCCAGCAGAGCAGTACGCCGTGCAGAAAACAGAAGACAAAATGAATTCAGTGTACGGTCAGGGGGATCTAAAATTTGCCTGCTGTTCTTGTAGTGCTAATACTTGGAGTGACACGTGGACGCAAAGTCCCAATTTTCTTGCTCATATTTGGACTTTAATTGAAATCTGTGGGAATCCTAATCAACTGCTTTTGGTGGGATTTGACCCCTGGGTATATCTTGTTGGCATATGTTCCAGCTGGACTTGGTGGTATAATTGGAGCGCACCTAGGTTGCAGTGTCTATTAAGTGATATCACATCTCGAAGATCTCGCACCAGCCGAATAACTATACTGAATGTCAAAACAGCCATTGGCATACCCACTGGCAATGCCTTCGGTTCGCTCTTATATGAAATTATGGGTACAACTTCGTTTTCGGAGGAGAAGCAATGTTGTGTTTTGTTTGCATGCTATATATCACAGCCCGATTAAAGAAGTGACCAGGTACCCAGTCGCTACAGATGAGGCTGGAACCAGGAGGCAGCAGTAGCATGTGGGAGGTGGTGTCGCCGGACAGCATCGCGAAGTCAGCGTCTGTGGTCCTCAAGAAACGAGAGGTGAACGAGCGCAGATCATCTGCAATGTCCGCCGGGTCACCATCTGGAGAAGACCCGGGCCGAAGTACCGGCAAATCTCTAATGAATGAATGAATCTGCAATGTCATTATCTTTTGGCTCCATTTGTTTGACAATGGCAAGAATACACTAATATTTTTAAGTGTGTCGTATTATACGTTTCCTTGATAGTTGTGACAGGACCCACAAGCATAACACCAGACACAAACATGTCTACGACATTCCCAGTGTCCGACAAAACCTTTACAAAAATTCAATGTATGTCAAAGGACCTAAAATCTGGAATACCCTACCTGAAAACTCTAGAACTGCAGACACATTCATCACCTTCAAAACTACCGTTAGAAAACATCTCCCTGATACACCCCGTCAACTACATAAAAACCACCTGGTGGTTCACACACTCACTCGCTCACCCATTTGACTATAAGTACAGAAATACGTATCTTAATCTTAAAATAATGATTCCTAACTAGTCACATTATTATTATAATCAAAAAGAAGCGCTAAGCCACAAGGGCTATACAGCTAACTAGTCACAATTTTGCCTATGATACTCCAATATAGAAACTATGTATTGTGCCAAAACAATATTATTATAATCAAGGGGGAAGCGCTAAACCCGGAGGATTATATAGCGCCTGGGGGGGGGGTGGAAGGCATTCAGGCTTAATTCGGGGAACTGGAGCACAGATCCAATTCCCTAAATCAAGAGCCCCTCACCAACATCAAGGAACCTTCCTTGAGGGGTCCAAAACAAAAGCATTCACATTGCTAACCCCTCAAGGAAGGTTCCTTGATGTTGGTGAGGGGCTCTTGATTTAGGGAATTGGATCTGTGCTCCAGTTCCCCGAATTAAGCCTGAATGCCTTCCACATCCCCCCCCAGGCGCTGTATAATCCTCCGGGTTTAGCGCTTCCCCCTTGATTATAATAATAATAATCACATTGCTAAACTCACAAACTAGTATTTAGTCAACTTACTCCACAATTTGTAATAATTTAGGGTTAAGAATTATTCTAAGTTTGCCCGAAATACCTAGCCATGCTAGGTGCTCTAGTGGCCCCCTCTGTAATTAGTATTTTATTACATGTAAACCACACGATAACCAAAATCTGTAAACCCTGCATTGTAATCCTTATAGAGAATAAATTTTGATTTGATTTGATTTCCTAATCGGAATTTAAATGGCATCATGAAAGGTGCCCCGTTGCTTGGTGGCAAAAGAACTCGCTTCACACGCTGAGGGTCCGGGTTCGATTCCCGGGCTGAAACATTGGGCTTCGTTTCCTTACACCGGTTGTCCATGTTCACCCATCAGTAATAATGGGTACCTGGATGTTAGTCGACTAGTGTGGGTCGCATCCTGGGACAAAACTGACTTAATTTGCCTGAAATGCTCTGCATAACAAGCGGTTTTCTATATAGTTGTATGTCATTGATGTCAGCTAGGCCTATATACCTTGTACATGTACTTGTAGAAATACATATTATAATGCTTTATGGCAATATGCTCATATGTAGAGTACTATAGTGCACTCATGTCAGTCTTGAAATATTTTAATATCTAATCACCTCAAACTGCTCATTATTCCCGTAATTTGCCCTACACTATCCACTTATACTATGCAGTATAATCCCTTCAAGGAAGGGAAACCGAGGGGAAGGGGGGGGGGTTACTTTGATGCTGAAGAGGTCTTGATCCAAAGAGTTGGTACTATCCCCCATATTTTTCAAACCTGCTCACCTCCCATTCCCCAGGCGTTGTATGACCATTAGGGCTTTAACACTTCTCTTCCTCACGATTAATGGGGAATATTATTTGTAAACTTATGGCCTTCCATTCATTAGAGGTTCGCCGGTACTTCCGGCCCGGGTCTTCTCCATATGGTGACCCGGCTTATGGCCTTCCATGACTGGCGTTGGGGGATTTTTGTTTCTGTACACGAGGAAGATGTTCGGCTGGGATTACTACACCAACACCATCTTCAGCATAACCATGTCAGCTGTGCGAACTCTAGGTAAGTTAAACCACGGTATGGGTGAGGGCTTGAACTCGCGGCAAGTGAGTCGTAAAACTCAAGGGCAGTGCGTAAGCCACTGGACCAGCTGGCTACAATAAGATTCACCCAACTAGGTATATTTATACACCACAGGGAGGTTAGCATGGGTCCCACTGTGACCACAAATACAAGTTTTTACTTGAATGGATCTTATTGTAACCACCTGGCCCAGCGGCTTACGTGCTGGCCTGGAGTTTTACCACTCACTAGCCGCGAGTTCAGTCCTCACCTGTACCCTGGTTTGTTCACAATCGTGTTATTACGATTTCGTGAGTCTAGGTTAGTTATTCCTACGCGAAGTTCTGCTTCATATAGACGAAAGAGAGACCAGCTCTTAAAATTTACAAAGAGTAAAGTGCTCTTCTCTCGTAGTCTATAATTTGTTCATGATTGTAGCCAAAGTATAAACGTAAGTAACCATTCTACAGAATTCATTACCTTTGTAACTTGTGAGCTCATTACCTTTGTACCTAGTTCAGCTATCAAAACTTTGGGGGCCCAGTCCCTGGACCCATTACGTACCTCTGTAATCTGTAAATACCTTTGTAACTTGTCATGATTGTGACCAGACTTACCTGGAGTTCATTACCTTTGTAAATTGTGAGTTCATTACCTTTGTAAATTGTGAGTTCATTACCTTTGTAAATTGTGAGTTCATTACCTTTGTAAATTGTGAGTTCATTACCTTTGTAAATTGTGAGTTCATTACCTCTGTAACTTGCTCAGCTATCAAAACTTTGGAGTCCAGTCCCTGGACCAATTATGTACCTCTGTAATCTTTTGACTACCGCCCACAGGATGGGTATGGGGTGCATAATAAACATATTAAACTAACTAACTAACTCTCGTAGTCTTAAATTTTGGGGGAATGGACTATGAAAAATAATAAAAAATGTGTATGAAGTTTTTTTTTTTTTAACCTGAATCCCTCATTTCTCTGAGGCTCCGCTGCCTCGTATTTTACATTCATGGGGAACACTGAAGTTGTAAACACATGTTGTGCAAGAAAGGTATAAAATACCGACAATATGAAAGTCAAGACACATGTGCAACATCTGGATATTTTTATTGTAGACGTTTCGCCATCCAGTGGCTTTATCATTACAGATTCTAGGACATAATTAGAAGACAGTAGGACTGGAGTTTACCTGGACTATATACAAAAGATGAGGTAATCAGTCCCTCAGCCTATATAACCGCCAGACTTCTTGCCTTTGCTCCAGATTCTCCACCACCACGATGCTGTGAACACTAACTCCAAGGCTGAGGGACTAATTACCTCATCTTTTGTATATAGTTCTACTGTCTTCTAATTTTGTCCTAGAATCTGTATTGATAAAGCCACTGGATGGCGAAACGTCTACAATAAAGATATCCAGATGTTGCACATGTGTCTTAACTTTGATGTTGTCGGTATTTTATACCCTCCATTTCGTTGGATCAAACTTCCTCCTCCCTGAAGTTAATTCTAATCACAATAGAAATAATAAAAATTGACAGACACAATGGAAACTTATTAAATTTTACTTCCTTATACCTTCAAGGGAAGTGCTTTGATCCTAGTATTATTATAATTAAAAAGAAGCGCTAAGCCACAAGGGCTGTACAGCGCTGCAGGGCAGGAAGCGAGGGCATCAGGTGGCAAAAGGGAGGTGGATGAGTAATAGGTTACGGATAACAGCTGAGCAGTGGATGGTGAAAGGGTAGCAAGAGACTGAGCTAGAAAGGGCTGAGGGGAGTGCATAAGGTATCATCATCAGAGTTTGTGGAGTAAATCAGTCGTTGTCAAGAAGTCAATGAGAGAGTCAGGATTAAAGGAGGGTCCATCAGCAAGAAGGGAAGGTAAAGAGAGAGTAGTAGAACGAAGACGGCGTTGGAGGTAAATTCTGCGTGCTCGTTGATAGAGAGGGCAGTCTAACAGAATGTGGCTAATCGATACTGGAACTTGACACTGTTCACAGAGAGGTACAGGGTGCCTCTCCATGAGATACCCGTGAGTAAGACGAGTGTGGCCAATGCGAAGACGGGAGAGAGTGGTCTCCCAACCACGGCACTGATGACAAGAAGACGGCCAGTAACCTATGCTCGGTTTAATAGAATGGTTTGTTACCAAGCAGAGTTGACCAACGTTGTTTCCAATGGGCATGAAGGTGGGTAGCTATTGCAGCAAAATAGTCCAGAAATGGAACACCTCTATAGGAAATTGGTAGGTCATGTACTGCTGACCGTGCAGCAATGTCTGCCTGTTCATTGCCCTGTACGTCGACATGACCAGGTGTAGTGATACTGCTCCTGTGGGGAGCAGCAGCAGGGTAATACTGCACCACCTCTCGGGGCCCTTAACAACAACAACAGTTTGGTGTGTGTCATGGGCGCCAACACATGGTGTGTGATTCTTTTCTCTTCTATCCCTATATTAGTGATGCAGATTACATGGTGAGTTTAAATATCGAGGCTGGAATATTGCTGCACACTAACAGCACCTTTCAAGGCAGGTGAAATTGCCGACCTAGAAAATGTACAGAGAACTTTCACGGCGCGCATACGGAGATAAAACACCTCAATTACTGGGAGCGCTTGAGGTTCCTAAACCTGTATTCCCTGGAACGCAGGAGGGAGAGATACACGATTATATACACCTGGAAAATCCTAGAGGGACTAGTACCGAACTTGCACACGAAAATCACTCACTACGAAAGCAAAAGACTTGGCAGACGATGCACCATCCTCCCAATGAAAAGCAGGGGTGTCACTAGCACGTTAAGAGACCATACAATAAGTGTCAGGGGCCCGAGACTGTTCAACTGCCTCCCAGCATACATAAGGGGGATTACCAACAGACCCCTGGCAGTCTTCAAGCTGGCACTGGACAAGCACCTAAAGTCAGTTCCTGATCAGCCGGGCTGTGGCTCGTACGTTGGTTTGCGTGCAGCCAGCAGCAACAGCCTGGTTGATCAGGCTCTGATCCACCAGGAGGCCTGGTCACAGACCGGGCCGCGGGGGCGTTGACCCCCGGAACTCTCTCCAGGTAAACTCCAGGTGTAGTTATAACTTTTCTCTTGACATATGCAAGACATCACCATCCCTGTAGAAGCCGTTATTAGATGTACTAGTCATTATATTTTGTTGTTGCAGAAGTACTATGAAGATTCTATGTTCAATAAAGCCTAGAGATAAGGCCTGTGTTTCTATCACAACAATTTATTGAACATAGAATCCTGGGCTACCTGGTGGTGATCCTGCGCTAGACTACATCACAACATGGAGCGTTTACTGAAACCTGAGAGGCTAGACTGTGACCCCAACTTATCAACGGCTGCTCAGGAATGGAAGCACTGGTTTAAGACTTTCGAAAACTTTTTGGGAGCCCTTCCTAAAGAAGATCTAGATAAACTAAGTCTGCTCATCAATTTTGTGTCACCTAAGATATATGAGGCTATTTCTGAGTGTAATACCTACGAAGATACTATCAAAACCCTCAAGTCTCAGTATATTAAACCTACAAATGAAATCTTTGCACGCTATCGCCTTGCAACTCGCCGCCAGCGGATTGATGAATCCTTAGAGGAATACCTTCAAGCACTGAAAATTTTAGGTAAGGACTGTCACTTCCAAGCAGTGACAGCTGCTCAGTATTGTGAAGAGTCCATCAGGGATGCTTTTATCAGTGGCCTGCAATCACCAATAATAAGGCAGCGTTTATTGGAGAATAAAACTCTCGACTTAGCCGCTGCCTTTGACCAGGCAAGAGCTCTAGATTCAGCCCAGAAGAATTCTGAAGTATACAGTACCACTCAGCCTTCTCGAGTGGTAAGTGCTGCAATTCCTGACCAAGACTCTTGCAATGAAGTTACTGTGGAACCTGCCTCAGTGACAGCAGCAGCAGGTACGGTGTGTTTCTTTTGTGGTTTTTCAAGACATCCACGTCCAAAGTGTCCTGCTCGTGAAGCAATGTGCCGTAAATGCCACAAGAAAGGTCACTTTGCTAAAGTATGTTGTGCTAATGCATCAACAAGAGCTAGTGCCTCCACACATTCCAGTGATCATGCGACACTAGCAACAGTGACTTCTGCAGCTACTCCAAATTCACTGCCAAAGGCAGTTGTGAAAGTATTCATCAAAGGAACAGAAGTAGATGGTCTTATTGATAGTGGCAGCTCAGAGAGTTTCATCAATCTTGACTTAGTTAAACTCCACTCCTTGACTGTACATCACTCATCAGGTACCGTTTCCATGGCATCAACATCTCTCTCTATTCAGACCTTAGGGTTTTGTAAGGTAAATCTCAGAGTTAATGGAAAGGATTATCAAGATGTACATTTAGCTATTCTGCCACAACTGTGCTCTGATGTTATCCTTGGTCAGGACTTTCAGAAGCTGCATGGTAGTGTCACCTTAACATATGGAGGTGAACTGCCTCCTCTTGTTGTCTGTGGACTTAGCACTTTAAGGGTAGACCCACCAAAGCTGTTTGCAAATCTTACCGCGGATTGCCATCCTATATCAGCTAAGTCACGCCGCTATTCTTATGAGGATCGGATGTTCATTGAGAAAAACTCAGAGGCTGCTGAAGGAGGGTATTATAGAACCGAGTAATTCCCCTTGGCGTGCACAGGTTGTTGTTGTTAAAGATGATTATAGGAAACGGAGACTGGCTATCGATTACTCTGAGACAATCAACAAATTTACACTTCTTGATGGGTACCCTCTACCTCGAATTGATGATACAGTGAACATAATTGCACAATTGATCTACAGAGTGCATATCATCAAGTCCCTATAAGGAATGAAGATAAACCATACACAGCATTTCAGGCTAGTGATGGCCTGTATCAGTTTACCAGACTCCCTTTTGGAGTCACCAATGGGGTAGCCTGCTTCCAACGAATTATGGATTCACTCATTCAGGAAGAGCAACTCATGGGAACTTATGCGTATTTAGATAATGTTACCATTTGTGGCAAGACCCAGGAGGAACATGATGCAAACCTTGATAAGTTTTTGGAAGCCGCCAAGAAGAAAAATATCAGTTACAATGAGGAAAAGTGCACTTTTTCAACTAAAAGGCTTAGCATCCTTGGTTATGTAGTGGAAGGAGGTTCAATATTCCCTCTACGGGAACTTCCAATGCCTCAAGACAAAAAGTCACTCCGAAGAACTCTTGTCTCTTTGCTTATTACTCACAATGGATCTACAACTATTCAAGTGAAGTCCGCCCATTGAGTGCTACCACATTTCCTGTGACAAAGGAAGCAGAAGCCGCTTTCCATACTCTCAAACAGGACATTGAAAACTCAGTAGTTCAAGCCATTGACGAGTCCCTACCATTCGAAGTGGAAACGGATGCATCTGACATTGCCATTGCTGCAGTCTTATCTCAGGCAGGACGACCAGTAGCCTTCTTTTCGAGAACTTTTCAAGGATCAGAGAAATGTTTCGCTGCTGTAGAAAAGGAAGCCCAGGCCATCATAGAAGCAGTTCGCCACTGGAGGCATTATTTAACTGGTAGACATTTCACCATAAGGACTGACCAATGGTCCGTGATGTATATGTTCGACAAGAAGCACAAAAGTAGGATAAAGAATGACAAGATATTACGCTGGAGGATGGAACTATCGTGTTATGACTTTGATATTCTGTACCGACCGGGTCAAGAGAACATCTCACCTGATGCATTCTCTAGGTCCCACTGTGGAGCAGCATGTCATGATTTGCAATCACTCTCAGCGCTCCACAAGGCTTTGTGTCACCCAGGAGTTACACGCCTGAACCATTTTGTCAAATCAAAGAACATGCCCTACTCAGTGGAAGATGTGCGACAAGTGATCAGAGCATGCAGAGTATGTGCAGAGTGCAAGCCAAACTTTCATCAGCCAGAGAAGACTCGTCTCATAAAATCCACCCAGCCCTTTGAGAGACTGAATATAGATTTCAAAGGACCTCTACCAAGCACAAATCAGAACAGGTATTTCCTTAACATAGTAGATGAATATTCAAGGTTTCCCTTTGTATTCCCCTGTGCAAATATGACTGCTTCAACTGTTATTAGTTGTCTTTCACAGTTGTTCTCTATTTTTGGTATGCCAGCTATATCCATTCAGACAGGGGATCCTCGTTCATGAGTAACGAACTTCAGGAGTTTTTGTCTAGCAAAGGTATTGCCTGCAGCAGAACAACAAGCTACAACCCTCAAGGCAATGGTCAAGTGGAGCGGTTCAATGGTACTATATGGAAGGCAGTTACAATGACAATGAAGTCGCGCAATCTACCTGTTCAACACTTGCAAACTGTCCTACCTGATGCTCTTCACTCTATTAGATCATTGCTGTGCACAGCTACTAATGCAACCCCTCATGAAAGACTCAACTATTCACGTCGTTCCTCTACGGGAGCCTCCGTGCCCACTTGGTTATGTCATCCTGGACCCGTTCTCCTGAAGAGTCACCGTAGGATGAACAAGATGGATCCTTTAGTGGAAGAGGTAGAGCTCCTGCAAGCTAATCCACATTATGCCCACATTCGCTACCAAACTGGTGAAGAGACTACAGTATCTACAAGACATTTAGCCCCAGTTGAAATCCCCATTAGTGTGGAATCTCAAGATACACCAATAGATGTGAAAGATGCTTCGTTTTCTCCTGGAAAGCCCCTTGAGACTACCCCTACGGAAATAGAGGATTCTGCTCCAGCAGTTAGTCAAACCCCGCTGGAAATTATTGAACCTGGTGAAGAGGCTCAAGGGCTATGAAGGTCGGGACGTGTACGTCGCCCACCTAACAGTTTGGGAGATTACTGTCTCTGATATTTTAGAAGGGGGAGATTGTAGTGATCTGCTCCTGTGGGGAGCAGCAGCAGGATAATACTGCACCACCTCTCAGGGCCCTTAACAACAACAACAGTTTGGTGTGTGTCATGGGCGCCAACACATGGTGTGTGATTCTCTTCTCTTCTATCCCTATATTAGTGATGCAGATTACATGGTGAGTTTAAATATGTGGCCTGTAGTTATAACTTTTCTCTTGACATATGCAAGACATCACCATCCCTGTAGAAGCCGTTATTAGATGTACTAGTCATTATATTTTGTTGTTGCAGAAGTACTATGAAGATTCTATGTTCAATAAAGCCTAGAGATAAGGCCTGTGTTTCTATCACAACACCAGGGACCCAACAAAAAATAATATCTTTATGCTTCGTAGAGATATGGCGTAGCCAAAGTTGGATATGGAGAACTAGGGGGTGAGATGTATCAAATTTTTGTATAGCCTGTAGAGCACTAAGGAAAGTCTGAGACTACCACAAATGATGACACAGGCATAGATGCGATACGAATAAGTGCTGCAAGAATGGCATACAGTTCAGCAGTAAAAATGTTAGCCGAAGATAGTAAATGCCCCTGCATGACGGTGTCCGGAAGCACTGCTGCGAATCCAACACCATCTGAAGACGTAGAGCCATCTGTGTACACAGCAGTGGCATGAGAATGGGAGTGGAAGTGATCAAGAAAAAGAGTGGGAAGCCACCATAGGCAGTTGAGCTTTCGAGCAAGGGAGTGAGAAAGAACAGACCTGAACAGCTGGAACTTCCCAGGGGGGTAGGGAAAAGTGAGATGCTACATGAACATATAAAGGTGGTAACTGAAGGGAAGACAAGAGTGAATGTAGGCGAAGAGAAAAGGGACGGAGCAAACAGGGGCGGCGAACGAATAAAGAATGTCTACTAATATCGGTGACCATTCTATAAATGGAAGGATTGTGGAGATTGTGAGAGCGTACATAGTAGCGAAGGCAATGGGCATCACGGCGATCAGACAAGGATGGAACATTCGCTTCTGCATAGAGGCTCTCAACAGGGGAAGAGCAAAAAGCACCAAGGCACAAACGTAATCCTTGGTGATGGATAGAGTTAAGGCTAGAGAGAGTAGCAGGAGAGGCCGTGGAATAAATCTGGTCACCATAATCGAGTTTCGATAAAACGAGGGCTGAATGTAGGCGAAGCAGAGTTCGACGATCAGCTCCCCAGGAAAGATGAGCAAGGGTTTTAAGAAGGTTTAGCCGGCTGTGACAAGTTGCCTTCAGAGAGGTAATGCGAGGTTTCCAGGATAACCTACGGTCAAAGAGAAGGCCTAGAAACCTGACTGTATCACGTTTGGGGATACGGGAGCCATAGAGATACAAAGGATGATCGGAGATAACAGAGCGTCTAGTGAAAGTAATTTGGTGAGTTTTGGTACTTGAAAATTTAAACCCATGCGTGGTGGCCCAAGTGGAAACACGGTCGACCGCATGCTGGAGAGAAACTGCAATGAGATGACAGTCAGCGCCTGCACAAGCAATAGCGAAGTCATCAACATAGAGTGATGACCAAATATTGGGTGGAAGAACAGAGGCCAAATCATTTATAGCAAGGAGAAAAAGTGTTGTGCTTAGAACACATCCCTGAGGGACACCTTCAGCTTGGACGAAGTCCGGGGAAAGAACATTATTGACTCGAACACGGAAATGTCTGTCAGTTAAAAAGTTCTTAAGGAAGGATGGTAGATTGCCTCGGAGGCCTAAGGAATGGGCCTGGGCCAAAATATTATACCTCCAAGTTGTGTCATATGCCTTCTCAAGGTCAAAAAATATGGCAATAACCGAGTGGTTATTCGCAAAGGCATTACGAACATACGTATCCAAGCGTAGTAAGGGGTCTATGGTAGAACGACCCTTACGAAAGCCATATTGACTAGCGGAGAGACTGTTGTGTGTCTCTAAATACCACATTAAACGTCGATTTACGAGACGTTCCATCACTTTGCAAACTGCACTAGTAAGAGCGATGGGACGATAGTGGGAGGCATCATGTCCTGTAGTACCCGGTTTGCGGAAAGGGAGAACAATGGCAGATTTCCACAGCTGGGGAAGAACTCCTTGTGCCCAAATAAGATTGAAGAGGTGTAAGAGGACTACAAGGGCTGACCGATGTAAATGTTGTAACATACGAATATGAATGTCGTCAGGCCCAGCTGCCGATGATCGGCAAGCTGAGAGCGTTTCCTCTAGTTCTTGAAGTGTAAAAGGCACATTATACTGTTCTTCTCTGAGAGAAGAAAAGTCCAAGGGTACTAGCTCTCTGGCACTTTGAGGAAAGAAACGAGGGGCATAAATGGAGCCCCCGGGAATTACGGACCAGATGTGTGCCAAGTTCAATGGCAACGTCGAGAGGGTTTGCTATATCAACACCAGCGACCCGTAGAACAGGAGCCGGGTCAGGAGAGTATTTACCACTCAATTTCCTCACTTTTTTCCAGACTGCACTCATAGAAGAAGCAGAGGTGATGGTGGAAACATAGTCTTGCCAACAAGTGCATTTAGCTTCACGGATCACACGGCGAGCGATCGCACGCTTCTGCTTAAAATCAAGAAGTCTCTCAGCGGTTCTATTGTACCGGTACCTGCCCCATGCAGCGCGTTTCAAATGTACTGCACGAGCACAAGCAGGAGACCACCAAGGCACGCACTTCTGAGAATGCCTGCCTGAGGTTTGGGGTATAGAATGAGAAGCTGCGGTATAAACTGACGTCGAGAAGAGGTGTAGGAGCTCATCAATTGAGGATGAAGAAGGAACCTCACTAAAAGCAGTGAGGTGTGAGTAAAGATCCCAATTTGCCCAATCAAATTGCCAGCGAGGGCTACGGAAAGGTGATGAATAGGAAGAAGTATGAATGATTGGAAAATGATCGCTGTCATGTAAGCCCAGTAGAACAGACCAGGTGAAGTCTAGTGCAGTGGAGGAAGAGCAGACTGATAGATCGATGCAAGAGAGAGTATGAGTACGAGGATCAAAATGGGTGGGAGTACCCGTATTTAAAACATGGAGGGGGTGAGAGGCGAGAAAAGCCTCCAACTGGATGCCACGTGAGTCACAATGAGACCCCCCCCCCCAGAGGAAATGGTGGGCATTAAAATCACCAAGTAACAGAAGTGGTGGTGGTAAGGATGAAACAAGAAAGGCAAAGTCTGGGATAGAAAATGCTCGAGAATTAGAGAGATATAAAGAACATATTGTAAACCACTTATTCAAGTGGATACGGGCTGCAGTGTAATGCAGCGAGGTATGGACAAATAGTTGACAGTACGGAATATCATTGCGTAGAAGAAGGGCACTTTCATTAAAGGTCCCATCTGAGAAAGGATCCAAAGAATACAATAAATTATAGCCTGAGATAGGTTGGAAAACAGCCGAGTGTAATTTTGGTTCTTGTAAGCAAGCGCCAACAGGGAAAAACCTGGAAAGCAACTCTAAAGCTCACCCCGATTACCCCTGAGGCCGCAGATATTCCACTGTAAATAGGCCATGATTGGCGATGAAGAAAATACCAGGAATCTGAAGGTAAAGGCACCTACGGACTAGAGGGGTTAGAAAAGTCAACGTGTGGTGGGATTGGAAGACGTTCAAGCAGCGAAGGAATGGAGCGTTGCGAAGAATGGGGTGGTGAAGATGGAGGAGAGGGAAGAGAAGGAACAGGAAGTGAATCAGTGTCCACTGAAGGTTTAGTCTCTGCAATATATTCTGAAGTGGCTTCAAGTGTTTCTGAATTCAAAGATGTATGGGAGACCATATTGGAGATAGGAGGAGGGTGAGTAAAGATTGGGACAGTAATGGACTGTACCAAAGTAGAGGGGAAGGGAAGAGTGTAAGGGACTGGAGATGAAGTGTGGGGGGGGGACAGAAGAGGCAGAAACCTGGGAGGTGGCAGAAGAGGGAGAAACTTGGGAGGGGACGGGGGTGGAAGGCATAGTAAGAGGAGGAGGGTGAATCTCCACACTTGTAATAGAGCCAGAGAGAGGGGGGAAGAACTAGGTACAGAGACTGGAAAGGTAAAGTGTGGAGGTGGAAGATGGGAAGGAAGGGGCAAAGAAGATTTGAGCAATGTGGATTTTTTGAACTTCTGAGAAGTAGAGGGGCGATTGGTATTAGGTGTCGTACAAGGTCTTGTCGATACTGGGGCTTGTGAGGAAGGACGCGAAGATGTGAGAACAGACTGAGTTGTAGTCGGGACGTCAGAGCCAAGGACAGCAAAAGGATTAGATGCCGGAGTGGCTATGGGAGGGGTAACAACAGAGGAGGCTGCAGAAGATGGGACCCCAGAAGTGGGGGGATGTTTGGAAACACGAGAATAAGAAACACGGGGTAGTCTCCATTGGAGGCGGAGATGAGTAACTGCCATAGCATAAGGGAGACCTTCTGCCTCTTTGAGGCAACGGATTTCACGTTCATTTAAGTAGACCTGGCAACGGTGGGAGTACGAAGGGTGAGCTTCATTACAATTAAGGCAAGATGGAGGTTGACTGCAAGATGTATTAGAATGGTCGTTGGTACCACAGACTGGGCATTCGGCCATAGATCTGCAATATTTCGCTGGGTGACCAAAACGCCAGCAATTTCTACACTGTTGCGGTGTAGGTATCACCTTTCGAACTTGTAACCGATGTCCCGCGACATATACAGAGGACGGGAGTTCTCGGCTGTCAAAAGTTAAACGAGCCACATTGCAAGGGTAACGTCTCCGCCCCTGGGCAGGAAGGACATAAGTGTCTACTTTGAGGATTGGGAGATCCTGGAGTTCTAGCTGTTCAAGAATGTCATTGCCACATGACTGGAAATTCTGTTGGACTATGGTATGGGGCAGAATGACAGTACCACTACAAGAATTGAGAGAAAGATGTTTTTCAATAGTGATAGGAGTAGTATCTATATGCGAAAGGAAAGATCATGAGCTTGGGTAGCATTCTGGACAGTGACAATGCACGTACCGCTCTTGAGAGCATGAAATGAAATATCTCTACCAACATGACGCAGGAGCGCTTTGCCAATATACTATGGTCAGAAAGGTAGGCAGAAGAAGTCGGTCTTAAAGTAAAGAATTTAGTCCATTGTGTGGTCCGAAACTGAGCGTGGAGAGGGAGTGCTTGACGTGTCAGTCTTTTCCGAGTAGAATGGGAAGGTAACGAAGGAGCATCATCAGGAGATTGACGTTGGCATTTAGGAGTAGGACCGGAGTTGGTCCGGCGTGAAATGGGCGGGCGATTCGAAAATTGTCGTACCGTAGAGGGAGAAGCTGGAAGCATAGTCAAAGGAGAGCGGAGTTCAGACAAATCGAAGGAGTCAGTCGAAGCCCCGGTATCTGAAGCGGGTGAGGAAACAGCACCAGCAAGAGGTACAGGAGCATCAGGAGTGTCCGAAGAGTGGTCTAAACACAAGGCAGGGTCAGAATGGGGTGCAGTATCAAGAAGGGGCCCGGGGGTAGTGGGTTCATGGATTGGGTTCTCCATGGTTAGGTTACTCCTTTGCTTTTTGTTTTTAAGAAAAAAAAGAAGAAAATAAAAATAAAAAAAAGAATAAAAAAAGGGGGGAGCGGGGAGGAATAGTTCCCAGGAGGAATGAAAGGGCCGGAGCACCCAAGAGGACCTCAGCACCGCTAGTAGCGCAGATGCAGCATGGAACCTGTGCCATACCCTACCCTTCATGCCAGTAAACCAGCAATCCGGGATAGCAACCTCACATCTGCCGAGCTACCTCGGTGGACAAAAGAGAGGGCGGCCGGATATCCACCATAAGCATACCTCCTTCGGCCACCACCCCCGGAATCTGAGTCCTTCCCACTATTTGTTTTCTCTACAGTGTGGTTAGAGTTTGTAGTCTACTCCGTTCTGGCTATTATTTCCTCCAGTTTTCCATATCATATTGTTTTCCGTTTCTCATTGGAAAGCAGTAAGTCTCAGTTTTTATTTTTCAGAGGTTTAACAGGAAACCAGTAGTCTGAACCTGTTGAATAAAGCCCAATTTAGTGACTTGACAACAGAACACACGGAGTTTTGTTAATACAGGGTGAAAACATTAATTAGTGTTTTCATGCTGTTTACAGCGGCACTGGCGTCATGCTGCGTCAACATGAGCTTCGGCTCATCCCGAGAGCCGCTTTCTAAGCTGGTACCCGAGGAGGAGCTGGGCGCCATATTCTCCGTGGTAGTGATTTACAACACTACACTTGAAGTCTTCCCTGGCACCATCTTTGCCCTTACAGCTTGTTTCTACGCCATCGTCTGCTGCATATATACGCGAGTCTGTTGTCAGGATATGGCTTTTGTCAACTCATGTGATGAATTTATATACTGAGAATCTTGCTGTTCAGGTCTGTGGCGTTAAGGATCCATTCCTAGTTTACTTTAATGTCAAACTATGAAAAGTAAAATACAATAGAGAATACAGTAGGTAATGTGCAATTAAGAGCTTTTTCAGTGTTCATAATGCTTGTCAATGCAAATATTTTTTTCCTCACAGGTGGCTTCTGACTCGACCTGCACAACTATCACTCATGTGAACAGCCACATTAATCAGTACCAATTAGATCTGCACTCCAATGGCAAAATGAGATATATCATTCACCAAATACGAGTTCAACCAATCATCCACTGAAAATATAAATTTCAACCATTGGCAAAACGGCTTTGGGTTATTCTGGCGTTGATCATAGATCTTCATCTCCCTCAGTTCCTGAATCAGATGTCATTAACATGATACATATTAATCTTACACTTTTACCAACAAAAACTAAAATTTAACGGCTATGAATGGAAAGATCAAATAAAGGATGACCGAGACACCCACAAACACAAGTGATAATCACGGTGAAAACAGTACAAAGAAAGAAGAAAACAATGACATTCCAAACTGTATACAAAGGATATGAAATTCCTGGTTAAAAGAAGACACAAACACTAGGATATATTTATCAAAAGATTTTCTAATAAATATGTTCTAGTGTTTGGTCAATTGTCTTTTTATCAAAATTATTTTAATCAGTTATAGTTTATATCATGAAATCCCTTAATAGTGAGACATAACAGGACCTGTTCACTTTTCCAGGCGGGGACAAAATCAATATTTTAGCATAAAAATGCGAATGAATGGCTGTTAATTTTACATAAACTTCGATAAGAAAAATACTGTATGACTGTTGAATTTTGGTACAGTTTGAAGGAGGAACCTGTGTGTAATCAGAAAACTAAGTTGCTATATATGTTTATGTCAGGTTACCTGGAGGTTATTCCGGAGATCAACGCCCCCGCGGCCCGGTCCATGACCAGGCCTCCCGGTGGATCAGGGCCTGATCAACCAGGCTGTTACTGCTGGCCGCACGCAGTCCAACGTACGAGCCACAGCCCGGCTGATCCGGCACTGACTTTAGGTAGCTGTCCAGCTCTCTCTTGAAGGCAACCAGGGGTTTATTGACGACATGCATGAAGGATATAATACTGTAATCCTTAAATATACATACTGATATACCTGGAGTTTACCTGGAGAGAGTTTCGGGGGTCAACGCCCCCGCGGCCCGGTCTGTGACCAGGCCTCCTGGTGGATCAGAGCCTGATCAACCAGGCTGTTGCTGCTGGCTGCACGCAAACCAACGTACGAGCCACAGCCCGGCTGATCAGGAACTGACTTTAGGTGCTTGTCCAGTGCCAGCTTGAAGACTGCCAGGGGTCTGTTGGTAATCCCCCTTATGTGTGCTGGGAGGCAGTTGAACAGTCTCGGGCCCCTGACACTTATTGTATGGTCTCTTAACGTGCTAGTGACACCCCTGCTTTTCATTGGGGGGATGGTGCATCGTCTGCCAAGTCTTTTGCTTTCGTAGTGAGTGATTTTCGTGTGCAAGTTCGGTACTAGTCCCTCTAGGATTTTCCAGGTGTATATAATCATGTATCTCTCCCTCCTGCGTTCCAGGGAATACAGGTTTAGAAACCTCAAGCGCTCCCAGTAATTGAGGTGTTTTATCTCCGTTATGCGCGCCGTGAAAGTTCTCTGTACATTTTCTAGGTCGGCAATTTCACCTGCCTTGAAAGGTGCTGTTAGAGTGCAGCAATATTCCAGCCTAGATAGAACAAGTGACCTGAAGAGTGTCATCATGGGCTTGGCCTCCCTAGTTTTGAAGGTTCTCATTATCCATCCTGTCATTTTTCTAGCAGATGCGATTGATACAATGTTATGGTCCTTGAAGGTGAGATCCTCCGACATAATCACTCCCAGGTCTTTGACGTTGGTGTTTCGCTCTATTTTGTGGCCAGAATTTGTTTTTTACTCTGATGAAGATTTAATTTCCTCATGTTTATCATATCTGAGTAATTGAAATTTCTCATCGTTGAACTTCATATTGTTTTCTGCAGCCCACTGAAAGATTTAGTTGATGTCCGCCTGGAGCCTTGCAGTGTCTGCAATGGAAGACACTGTCATGCAGATTCGGGTGTCATCTGCAAAGGAAGACACGGTGCTGTGGCTGACATCCTTGTCTATGTCGGATATGAGGATGAGGAACAAGATGGGAGCTAGTACTGTGCCTTGTATACACTTTCCCTCAGTGCATTATTATAATCAAAAAGAAGCGCTAAGCCACAAGGGCTATACAGCTCCCTCAGTGCAGACACACGAAATATACTCAACACACTTTATACAAATCACTATCTGATGGGCACCAACAGGTTAACGGGGATTGAAGCCTATCAGATACACGAAGGTCACGTGACCTGATCACGACCCGTCAAGAGTATACACTTTAATCTTTACTTTAAAGAGATTAAAGTAAATTCTTAGAACGTATACCTGAGAGATATACAACTCACGGTGCACACATCGGTGCACCAGACGGAAAACTTGTGTGAAAAATTTAGCCGCAACCGCAGATGAGAGAGAGAATCCCAGTCATCCCTGCAAACTGGTCACGCCAGTCTGCTAATGCTCTCAATTTGACCCATCGAGTTTAACGCTTTTCAGTAAAAAAACTTAATAATAATTGAAATAATACAATTAACAATATTGCTACTCTACTTCCTTCAATAGGTGTGCCTTTATATCACTAAAGCGCTCTTAATCCAAAGAATTGGAGCCACACCCCACCTTTGGATCGAAGCTGATTTGCACGCATTCCCCAGGCACTAACCCCTATGAGTTTAGTGCTTCCCCATGAACATAATTCGTAAAAGTGGGCTCAGTGCTTTCACGTGTAAACCACGGTCACTGTAAATTGCTCAAGAGACAAAGATTCAATGTACAAACTGTTCAATTCCTGTTCATGTTCCCACAAGAGCAGCTCTGACAGGTTTCCGGCAACCCTGAGTGTGACTAGTGTAAGTAAGGACGACATCCTCGCCGCGCGAAGCGAGAGCTCCCCACGGCAAGCGTCCGGGTTCTATTCCCGACGAGGGTAGAAACATATAATATTGGGCGCGTTTCTTTACACCGGTTGTCCCTGTTCACCCATCAGTATAGTGGGTACCTGGGTTTTAGTCGACTGGTGTGGGTCGCATCCTGGGACAAAACTGACCTAGTTTGCCCGAAATGCCCTGCATAACAAGCGGCTTTCTATATAGTAATATGTCATTGATGTCAACTATGGTCTGTATACCTTGTACATGTACCTGAAGAAATAATTATATTAAGCGGGCAGCATATCCTTCGTCTCCAGCAGGTTAAGAGAAGCAACAAGTAACTCCTCAGAATTAATTTAGGACGATGTTAAAAACATGATGATAACAGCAGTTTTCCTTCACTTGTCCGAAGTATAACAGAGTTAATTAGCCGAAGCATTTTATTAACTCTTCCCTATGTGATTAATGTGCCTAAATTTCTTCTATGGTTATTCTAGTTGTTTTTTGTGACATAAGAATATAAAAAAGAAAGGGCAGCTCACTCGCTGAGTTGGTAACACTGGGTGGATGCCAGTAAATCATGACTTGTGGTAACTTCTTGTGGCACTCACAAGACCACCACCTCCAGTACTTGATAAGGCGTCTTTCTGCAAGTGGTCCTGACGCTTCTGTTGGGGTGAGCTTTCCAAGGTACACCTGCGGCTCTTTCAGTACAATTTTTATTTCTTTGCAAAGGTTACATTATTATAATTAAGGGAGAAGCGCTAAGCCCGTAGGATTACACAGCGCCTGGGGGGGGGGATATGAAAGGTATTCAGGCTTAATTCAGGGAGCTGGAGCACAAATCCAATTCCCTAGATCAAGAGCCCCTCACCAGCGTCAAGGAACCTCCCATGAGGAGTGCAAAGGTTACAATGTGTGATTTACATTTTATAGAATGTTAGGCACAAAGAAAACCACTAACATACCTGAGCATTTCGGGAAGACTAATCCATAATGTTTACACACTACTTACAACTAGATACGAGTTGTAAATTTTAATTATTCATTACTTTCCAAGTGTAAAGTACGATACATCTTTCTTGCCTTCGTTCCATTAATTAATTTACAATTTTAGATATTCTCAATAATTTACGCTGTCACTAATTTAATTATTATAATCTTAAAGAAGCGCTACACCTACAAAAGTCATACAGCTCACTAATTTATTACTAACAGTGAAACATCTCTTCAAATCTTCGAGGTCTGCAATTTCGTCTGCCTTAAAGACTGCTCGGACTGCTCGCGTACATCAATATATTCCAGCCTAGAGTACAAGCACTTAAAAGTATTATTATGATCTGGTCTTGTGGCTTGCAGGACCGTTCTTTAATAATTTTGGTTATATGTGCGAGGTGTAAAATAGTTAAGCTTCTTTAATGTACTTTTATTATTTGTGAAAATGTAAACCTGATATACCTGGTGGGTGTTCCGGGGGCGCTGACCCCAGGAACACCCTCCAGGTACGGTATAAACTTTGGCAATTAATACCGACAAGTTGGTTGAGCAAGACACTTAAGCGAACACTAGGTCATATTAGAAAACGTTTCTGTCCTGGGACCTAACATACAGAGGTTAAAAAGACAGTATATAGAGGCGGAGAGTGAGATGTGAGTGACCCCATGCAGTTCCCGTGTCGTCCATAGGGACGACACGAGACATTTGATGAATTGGGATGAAAGACAGCTCGTCCTCACCAAACAAGACCTTAGACGCCGACGATGTCTGGAAGCCTCGCTAATAGCCGTCACCGATACCATAGAACATAACACTGTAAACTACAAAATTTCTAAAACATTAGCATACATGTTAGTCAGCCAGGCAAAGCACTACCTGCCTAACAACACAGGAGTCACGTGATCACATTGTTTACCTGTCCTTATCTCAATATGGCATTCTTCAGGTCACCATGCGTCACTCACACCTCACTCTCCACCTATATATACTGCCCCGTGCCAGGACTACGGTCTTGACGAACATTATACATACAGTAGTAGTTCATCGGCTGGTACACCGAAGATGAGACAATCAGACGGAAACTCATGGCTGCTTCCGAAAGGAAGAGGTCACGATCTTCCAAGAACTCAACAGAGGATTCGGATTTGAAAATGTGGGTAGCAGTTTTGGCGAAGCAGCTGCGAGACTACTCTCTGGACTGGGACAACGATACAAGTGAAATTAGCCTGGACAGTGAGATAAGTATGAATGAAGAAATGCCCATCCTAACCACAGAAATACCGTATGCTGAAGGTTGGCAGGAAGTACGATCTTCGAAGTGCAAGGGAAGGCACAGTGTTTCCCTGCAGACCAGTCAAACTAAACCATCCGCAGACAACAAATTCAGACTCATCAACAACGGACACATCATGGTACTATAATTCACATGGAGAGAAAATACGGCCTGAAGATATCAGTATCCCCAAACCTGACGAAATAGTTTATTCTCACTCCCCGAAACAGAGCCCTATGAGGTACTGCAGAGAGTGAACGACCTCGAATCACCACTCGTTCTCACAGAACTAAAATCCACAGAACGGGTGACAAAAGGCGTATTAATGCGCTATCTGCTAGACATGCTTCTCGATGCAATCCACAGAAACAACATCCTGAAAGCTGAGCGACTCAGAGCCAGGAAGGACGGCAACTACCTGCGAGGCAGGTCTTGCTCCAACATAAAGGACCTCTCCCAACTCAATTGGATCTCGGTTACTGGGAAACATACCCGGTTAGGGTGTACAAACCAGAGCCTGTGAGGTGCTTCAGGTGCCACGGGTATAACCACCTCAGCGCCCAATGTCAATTTAAAGAAGCCTTGTCGGTTTAGCGCTTTTTTTTTATTATAATAATAATTTAAAGAAGTATGCGGCATCTGCAGCGGGCCTCACCCAACCAAGGACTGCTTGAGTAGATTCAAGAGAGGTGAAGCTACGGAACCTCGATGTCCTAACTGCAGCAAGAAACATCATGCTTAGAACCTACACTGGCCGGAGAGGCTCCGCCGTGTCAAGGCAACATGGTAAACTCCAGTTGTCCAGCCTCCAACATCAAGTAGAGCCCTCACCACTAAGCAGCAACCTCGTCCAGAGGAGGCTACAGTAATACTTGCAGTGCCACTTCCCCGGCCATACCCGACGAAGGAAGCCGAGGAAACATCAGCAACGGGGTCACGCCCTTCCTCAGCCAGCTTGCGATTCTCCTATTCAAGCTCTCACCCAACAATGGGAGCCAGCAGCCCCCATGCTGCAGGAACAGACTGCAGCCAATGCGTCAACCCTAGCACCACAACGGTTACAAGTGACAAGCACTATACCCAAAGAGAGCATTGCAGGACATCCCACATTACCCTTGAGCCATCAAATGATGTAGATTAACACGTGCTTCATCGATATCATATGCGAACTGACAGACTCAGAAGAACACAAAGAGACATTCAGAACTATTGCGAAGACCTTCGTAATACAGGCATGACGGACAAAACAATCCATGTGTTTATTGGCAAATTTACCCTATCACCCAACACAGGACCCAGAGACAATGATGGGGGGCCTGATGGCCTCAGCCAGTTGTTGAACATAAAATATTTTGCCGTGGAACGCACTGAAACTATATCAAGACCCTGAACTTGGCCACAGAACAGCACTGAATTATTTCGACATCTCCTTCAGACGGGTCATCTTAGCATTAAGACCCGTGTCAGGACGTAGTTCCTGACGAATCGATCAAATCAAATCAAAACCAGGACCGAAACGTTTTCGAATATCCTAGTGTTTTCTCACTTGTCCTTCTAAATTACCCTCCAGGTATGTATGGAGCTCTGAATAATTAAGTGGCTGGTGTTTTTGAAATTCCAAAACTCTCCTCTCTGCTCCAAACCTAATATATAAATATGATTAACGGTGGAGGCGAACGCTCTACTGTACGACGGAGAATTTTGTTTCATCATTAATGCAATGAATGTGCCGATTCCTTGGCACGTTTAGCGGTTCAGAACCTTCAATCTTTTACCAGGAGGATATTTCTGGAGGCAACGCTCCTGCGGCCTGATCACAGATCAGGCCTTCTGGCGAATCAAGACCAGATTAATCAGGCTGTTACCGATCACATTCAGTCCAATGTCAGCACCACAGCACTGCTGCTCAGGAACCGATTGTAGTAAATTAGTTTCCAGACGACTTCCCAGTCGTGACCCAATTCTTGTGAATCAGTGATTTTGTTTTCGTTTTCATATGTACACGTTAAGAGCTGTTACCCTTACTTAAAGTAGTTCATTGTAGTCACACTTGATCTTTGGTTATCGTACTTGCCAGCTTCGTCTGTCTCCTACTACGCTAAGGAATATTTTAATTGATTGCTTTGTATATCAAAGCTAGTTTATGATATAAATCATGGTAATTGATACCGACCCCTGGCTGTCTTCAAGGAGGAGCTGGACAGGCACATAAAGTCAGTACCTGATCAGTTGGGCTGTGATTCGTACGTCGGTTTGCGTGCGGCCAACAGCAATAGCCTAGTTGATCAGGCCCTGCTCCACCGAGAAGCCTGGTCACAGACTGGGCCGCGGGAGCGTTGACCCCCGAAACCTTCTCCAGGTATACACTTGGGTATCTTTACTGCCAAAACGTTTCTCCTGCATAGCAGACTTCAGTCGACTACAACACTGGAGACAGTAGAAAATTTGGTATTCACACTGTTTCAGTATATGGAGCGGAACACTTTTCCAGGCTGCCGGACTGACCACCTCGAACCTACATCTTCGCAACTGATTACACCATCTTTACATCTCCAATACTGCTATTATTATTGTTGCTGCTGCTGTTGTTGCTGCTGCTGTTGTTGCTGCTGCTGTTGTTGCTTCTGCTGTTGTTGCTGCTGCTGTTGTTGCTGCTGCTGTTATTGTTGCTGCTGCTGTTGCTGCTGCTGCTGTTGCTGCTGTTGCTGCTGCTGTTGCTGCTGTTGCTGCTGCTGTTGTTGCTGCTGCTGTTGTTGCTGCTGCTGTTGTTGCTGCTGCTGTTGTTGCTGCTGCTGTTGCTGCTGCTGTTTTTGTCAATAAAATCCCCAGGTGTTGATAACAAAATGATAAAATAGTTTACGTATTTTAATGCAAATTTTCTACACATAAGGGGAGATAAGTTTAGATGGCGAAGCTTACAGCGGATACTTATTAATGTTATTTCAGTATTAGGTTCACGGTAAGATTGTTAAAACCGTAAGGAATCACACGGCGCTTTGGGGGAATAGAAGCAATCAGGTTTGATCCATTATTATAATCAAAAGGATGAGCTAAACGTAAGCCTAGGTTCGATCCAGGGGAAGGTACAACAGGTCTTCTTGAATCAACCCCCCCCCCACCCTCACCGACATGATTGTAGATGAATGGTTCAGAGAACCGACGTACCTGGAGGTTACCTGGAGGTTATTCCGGGGATCAACGCCCCCGCGGCCCGGTCCATGACCAGGCCTCCCGATGGATCAGGGCCTGATCAACTAGGCTGTTACTGCTGGCCGCACGCAGTCCAACGTACGAGCCACAGCCCGGCTGATCCGGCACTGACTTTAGGTATCTGTCCAGCTCTCTCTTGAAGGCAGCCAGGGGTTTATTGGCAATTCCCCTAATGCTTGATGGGAGGCTGTTGAACAGTTTTGGGCCCCGGACACTTATGGTGTTTTCTCTTAGTGTACCAATGACGCCCCTACTTTTGATTGGGGGCATTTTGCATCGCCTGCCCAGTCTTTTACTTTCGTACGGAGTGATTTCTGTGTGCAGATTTGGGACCATTCCTTCCAAGATTTTCCAAGTGTAGATTATGATATATCTCTCCCTCCTGCGTTCCAACGAGTACAAGTCAAGTGCTTCCAAGCGTTCCCAGTAGTCAAGGTGCTTGACAGAACTTATACGTGCAGTAAAGGATCTCTGTACACTCTCTAGATCTGCGATTTCACCTGCTTTGTATGGAGATGTTAATGTACAGCAGTATTCCAGCCTAGAGAGAACAAGTGATTTGAAAAGGATCATCATGGGCTTGGCATCTCTCGTTTTGAAAGTTCTCATTATCCATCCTATCATTTTCTTTGCACGTGCGATCGTGGCACTGTTGTGATCCTTGAAAGTGAGATCCTCAGACATTACTACTCCCAGGTCCCTTACATTATTTTTCTGCTCTATTGTATGGCCGGAGTCAGTAGTATACTCTGTTCTAGTTATTATCTCCTCCAGTTTTCCATAACGGAGTAGTTGGAATTTGTCCTCATTGAACATCATATTGTTTATCGTTGCCCACTGGAAAACTTTGTTTATATCTTCTTGGAGGTTAACCGCGTTCTCAGCAGATGACAGCCTCATGCAGATCCTAGTATCATCTGCAAAGGATGATACGGTGCTGTGGTGGCCCGGTGGCCTGGTGGCTAAAGCTCCCGCTTCACACACGGAGGGCCCGGGTTCGATTCCCGGCGGGTGGAAACATTTCGACACGTTTCCTTACACCTGTTGTCCTGTTCACCTAGCAGCAAATAGGTACCTGGGTGTTAGTCGACTGGTGTGGGTCGCATCCTGGGGGACAAGATTAAGAACCCCAATGGAAATAAGTTAGACAGTCCTCGATGACGCACTGACTTTCTTGGGTTATCCTGGGTGGCTAACCCTCCGGGGTTAAAAATCCGAACGAAATCTTAAATCTTATCTCTGTTTATGTCTGATATGAGGATAAGGAATAAGATGGGGGCGAGTACTGTGCCTTGTGGAACAGAGCTCTTCACTATGGCAGCCTCCGATTTAACTCTGTTGACCACTACTCTTTGTGTTCGATTTGTTAGGAAGTTGAAGATCCATCTCCCCACTTTCCCAGTTATTCCTTTAGCACGTATTTTATGGGCTATTACGCCATGATCGCATTTGTCAAATGCTTTTGCAAAGTCTGTGTATATTACATCTGCATTCTGATTTTCTTCCAGTGCATCCAAGGCCATGTCATAGTGATCCAGTAGTTGTGAGAGGCAGGAGTGACCTGCCCTGAACCCATGTTGCCCTGGATTGTGCAGATTTTGGGAATCCAGGTGATTTGCAATCCTGCTTCTTAGCACTCTTTCAAAGATTTTTATGATGTGGGACGTCAGAGCTATTGGTCTATAGTTCTTAGCTAATGCTTTGCTGCCACCTTTATGGAGCGGGGCTATATCCGTTGTTTTAAGTGACTGTGGAATTTCACCCATGTCCAAGCTCCTCCTCCATAGTGTACTTAGGGCACGCGAGAGGGGTTTCTTGCAGTTCTTAATGAAAACAGAGTTCCACGAGTCTGGGCCCGGGGCTGAGTGCATAGGCATGTTGTCAATGGCTTTTTCGAAATCTATCGGGGTTAGGGTAATGTCGGAAATCTGGCATACATTTATGGAGTTTTGAGGCTCATTCATGAAGAAATCATTTGGGTCGTCGATCCTCAGACCGATTAGTGGTTCACTAAACACAGAGTCGTACTGGGATTTCAATATTTCACTCATTTCCTTGTTGTCGTCTGTGTAAGTCCCATCCTGTCTGAGTAAGGGCCCGATACTAGATGTGGTATTTGCCTTGTTTTTGGCATATGAAAAGAAATATTTTGAATTTCTTTCAATTTCACTAATAGCTTTAAGCTCCTCCTGCCTCTCCTGGTTCCTGTAAGAGTCATTTAGCTTAAGTTCGATAGTTTCCACTTCCCTGGTCAGCGCCTCCTTTCGTGTATCAGATATTCTAGCACTCCTGAGGAGCTCAGTGACTCTTCGTCGTCTTCTGTAGAGGGAGCGTCTTTTTCTCTCCAGTTTACTCCTGCTCTTCTTCTTTCTTAGGGGAATATGCCTAGAACATGCTTCGGCTACCAGGAAGTTGATCCTTTCAAGGCACTGGTTTGGATCCATGTCATTTAAGACATCTTCCCAACATGTTTCGTTTAGGACATGGTTTACCTGGTCCCAGTTGATGTTCTTGTTGTTGAAATTGTATTTTGTGAAGACACCTTCACAGGTACATGCATTCTGCTGTTCAGGACCCCTATGCATGTACGTCTGGACTTCGATTAGATTGTGATCGGAATTAGTTGTTTTTGATATTCTTATGTCTCTTATCAGGTCCTCATTATTTGTGAAGATAAGGTCAAGTGTGTTTTCTAGTCTTGTTGGCTCCACTATCTGCTGGCTTAAGGTGTGTTTTTCGCTGAGACTTAGTAGCTCATGTGTGACCTTTCATCTGCGCTACCTCCGGGGATTGTTTCAGCTATAACATTATTTGCTACATTCTTCCATTTTGTATGCCTTAGGTTGAAATCACCAAGCAGTAAGATGTTTGGGGATGGAGCTGGAAGGTTTTCCAAACAGTAATCGATTTTCAGTAGCTGTTCCTTGAACTGTTGGGAGGTTGCATCTGGTGGCTTGTATACAACCACAATGACTAGGTTTTGGTTCTCGATCTTTATTGATAGAACTTCAACTACCTCATTTGTGGTGTTCAGCAACTCCGTGCAGATAAGGGACTCTTTGACGTACAGGCCAACCCCCCCTTGTTGCCTGTTTTTTCTGTCGCATCTAAAAAGGTTGTAACCACTTATCCACATTTCACTGTCAAAGTGATCTTTTGTGTGAGTCTCTGTGAAGGCTGCAAACATTGCATTAGACTCCACTAGAAGTCCACTGATAAAAGGTATTTTGTTGTTGGTGGATGGCTTAAGGCCCTGTATATTAGCAAATATGAACGAGGTTGTATTCTGTGTTTGTTGGGGGGATTTTGTTATTGACATGTTGTTGAATTAGACACATGTGCAACTCTTGGGTATCTTTATTGAGGAAACGTTTCGCCACACGGTGGCTTCATCAGTCCATACAAAGGAGAAACTTGAAGAACAGGAGGAGAATGAGGTAATCAGTCCCTCAGCCTTGAGTCGATGTGGTCAGTCCATCAATCCTGTCAGACACTGCAACTTCTTGGGATCTTAATACTTGGGAATTCTTCACTTGCCTAACCCTTGGGCACGACCTACTTCCACATTGGACAAATGTGACACCACCTACGACTGCTGCCTCTCACCTGTCCACGGTTTATAAGCTGCTTCTCCGCTCATATGCCGTATTCTATTCAAGATTGATGGACTGACCACATCGACTCAAGGCTGAGGGACTGATTACCTCATTCTCCTCCTGTTCTTCAAGTTTCTCCTTTGTATGGACTGATGAAGCCACTGTGTGGCGAAACGTTTCTTCAATAAAGATACCCAAGAGTTGCACATGTGTCTAATTCAACAAAATAAATGTAGAGAACTTAACATTTCGGTCTGCACCTGATGTGCTTAGTGTTACGTGTTTTAAACGTGAATGTGACGGTCTGACGTCATGCTTCCCCAGCGAATTCGTTAAGGGTTCTTGGTATCTCATTTAACGCACATGTAGCTGTGTCTACCATGTTCACTCCACCACCATGGAACGGTGCTTCGATACCGAATTAGTGTGTCATATTAGGGCAATGTATAGCGTCAAAGTTAAAACTATTACGACTGTTAATCACTTAAGATACTAGCTAATCGAGCGATATTATTTTTATAGCTCTTATTGATTTACGAAGCACTAAACCCTATAAGGGTCAACAGCTGGAGAATGGAAGGTAACTAGGTTTGTTTCGAGGAAGGGGAGCATTACTTCATCTGCTTGTATAAAGTAACCTTACAGCACCAACGACCCACCTTGAAGGGAAACTGCGTGACAGACAACTGTTCTTCAGTAACTGATGATAAACATCCTGATTCAAGGTGTTACGAGGCACACACTTTTTTCTCGCCTTCAATTTTCAGTCTTCTTGATGCTGGTGAAATGTACCTGATCAAAGTAATTGGACCTACCCTCCTTTTTCATGGGTCAAACTTTATTATCTCTCATTTTCCAGGAGCTGTATGACCCCCGTCGGGGTCAGCCCTTCCTCATGAAAATAATTTTTACAGGTGTAGAGAAGCGTGTATGGAGCAGATGAGTAGCACACGGCTGGCTAGTGGCCACGAGGTGGTCCACATGAGCGAGGAGTGGCTGGCTAGGATGGGTCAAGACCAGACACTCTATAACAATGGCATGGTACGCCTCCTGCCCGACGGCTGGCTCTATCCTACACTCTTCACAGAATATGCTGAAAGAATATATAACTTCAAGGTACATGCTTATTTCCCCATTACTCAATATATCAATGTTTTTGAGAATGAATTAATGCCTGTGTACACAGCTCGTTATAATTGTAACCAGATGGTAAACTTTTAAATAGTTCATTACCACCGCAACTTAACTACCCTAACATTGATGCCCAGTCCCCTGGACCCATTATATGCTTCAAATGTTTCAACTACCGCCCACAGAATGCATTTATGGTGCATAATAAAACTATTAAACTAACTTCAATATATCAGAGATGTACCGAAAATCAGCCGACTCTCGGTACATCAGTTGATCTCGGCACCTTGTATATTTGTAATCCAATCTTCTCGTACTATCAGTTCAGGTCCAGCGATGTGGTGGTGATGACGATGCCTAAGTCTGGGACGACATGGATGCAGGAGGTGGTGTGGACGATGCTTCACAACCCAGACCTTAACCATCCACTCGCTGGTGAACCCATCTATCACCGCTCTCCGGAAATTGAGTATGAATATCTTTGACAAGCTCCTGCCATTAGCCGCGTGTTGATACACCACATTTTTTTATATTTCATCATGATAGCTGAATATAAAAAAAACTGTCATAGCTATCTAATAGACTGGGTTTAATTTTTGTTTATCTTTGGAGGGATGGGAACGTAAAAAGACGGAGTCTCATTTGAGCTGTGTTTTATCACAAATTTTTGGCAAAACAGGAACCGAATGAATGTATGATGACGGTTTCTTCTCTCAGTAACCCTACCTTGGTGGGTGACTCAAACTCTACAAACCATTGCCCCTCTTTCCTATAAACCATTGACCCTCCTTCCTATAAACCGTTGCATCCCATACAAACCATCCCATATTCCCCTTACACCATCTTTCCCATACAAACCATAGTTCATTTCCCCTATAAGCCACTGGCATTTTCTTCTACAAATATTACACATTCATGGGAAAGCGTTAAACCTGTGAGGGAATGAAGGAATGAGAGGCATTCAGATTTGGTTCAAGCAAGAGAGCAGGTACCATCCATACCTGGAGGAGGTTTCGAGGGGATAAGCCCCCGCGGCGCGGTCCGTGACCAGGCCTCGTGGTGGGTCAGAGACTGATCAACCAGGTATTTATTGCTGGCCGCACGTAAACCGAAGTACGAACCACAGCTATTTAAACGTAGATCAAGTTTTCCTCTACACACTCCTGCAAATACTGATGACAGCTCTATTTTTTTTTTACCCAGTTCCCGGCATGCGGGGAGAAGGGAGATGGGGTGTGTTAAGAATCTCCTACAACTACTTTTCGTTTCACCTCTGATGTTTCTTGCATGAGCAACTCTTCCTTGAAATTGTACAGCAGTATCGGTAGCCTCTCGCAACACTTTTGTGCAATACCATTAATTAACAAGTATTTAACGTGCATTTGCATGCTTAACTCTAATTGTTGATAAGAATTTATTACACATTCATACATGATTTGACAATGGTGAATATTGTGACATACTTATATATTTCAAGCATAATGCTATACTGTTGCGAATATAGAGCTCACCGTAATTTTTGTAAATACTTGCTATAGCACGATCCGTAGTAAATTTATGTACAGATGTCCTTTTTGTAATCTTCAGCCTGGATATGATCCTCGATGGTAAAGGTCTGGAGGGTGTGAGTATTGACCACTTTATAAAAGCCTTCCACGAAGTGTGTCCAGGGAGAAAGATTGAAGACGGGATGGCTTTCCAGATGTGTGAGTTAATGCCTGACCCGCGGGTTATGAAATCTCATCTTCCCTTCGCTCTTCTCACTCCTCATATCCTCGAACAGACGAAGGTCAGTCCGCCTGAATTGTTTTGTTGGTTTATTAGGTTTGAAGCCTATCGATTAAACAACGGGATATTAGTCAACACCTGTTCATCATCAGTTACATGTATTTCAACCAGCAGTCTAAGAATTATAGCTAACACCCTAAGTGTACAGCAATGTTGCTTTCAATATACACACACGCACGATATACTCACCTGCATATAATGCGAGTGGCTTCTCTAAAGCTGCGCCATCTTATTAAGGACGGAATCACCCCTTTTCCCACAGCAGTAACCTAAACTGATGTAGATTTTTTCCAAAGACATTTTTTTTTTATTTTACGGATTGTAAGTTAATTTGCCTAACTCAACCCAGTTTTTTTTAGGTACTGTATGAGGATAACATAAAGATTAGGTGATGAAAGATTGGATATCAGATTGGAGGGAGAGAGTATGGAGGAGGTGAATGTATTCAGATATTTGGGAGTGGACGTGTCAGCGGATGGGTCTATGAAAGATGAGGTGAATCAGAATTGATGAGGGAAAAAGAGTGAGTGGTGCACTTAGGAGTCTGTGGAGACAAAGAACTTTGTCCTTGGAGGCAAAGAGGGGAATGTATGAGAGTATAGTTTTACCAACGCTCTTATATGGGTGTGAAGCATGGGTGATGAATGTTGCAGCGAGGAGAAGGCTGGAGGCAGTGGAGATGTCATGTCTAAGAGCAATGTGTGGTGTGAATATAATGCAGAGAATTCGTAGTTTGGAAGTTAGGAGGAGGTGCGAGATTACCAAAACTGTTGTCCAGAGGGCTGAGGAAGGGTTGTTGAGGTGGTTCGGACATGTGGAGAGAATGGAGCGAAACAGAATAACTTCAAGAGTGTATCAGTCTGTAGTGGAAGGAAGGCGGGGTAGGGGTCGGCCTAGGAAAGGGAGGGAGGGGGTAAAGGAGGTTTTGTGTGCCAGGGGCTTGGACTTCCAGCAGGCATGCGTGAGCGTGTTTGATAGGAGTGAATGGAGACAAATGGTTTTTAATACTTGACGTGCTGTTGGAGTGTGAGCAAAGTAACATTTATGAAGGGGTTCAGGGAAACCGGTAGGCCGGACTTGAGTCCTGGAGATGGGAAGTACAGTGCCTGCACTCTGAAGGAGGGGTGTTAATGTTGCAGTTTAAAAACTGTAGTGTAAAGCACCCTTCTGGCAAGACAGTGATGGAGTGAATGATGGTGAAAGTTTTTCTTTTTCGAGCCACCCTGCCTTGATGGGAATCGGCCAGTGTGATAATAAAAAAAAATATGTTTAAAAATGTTTTTAGTGGGACGGAGAGAGAGAGCACGAATCCTCACGTGACATTAACAGTAAATGTAACTATATTGGTGTCCTTTTGATCAGGGCGCTGAATAGTTTCTCAAATCCAGCGTTTTTCAAATCATAAAATTAATTCTTTTCCTTCAGAAAAAAAAATCGAGCAATCTTTTTGTTGTAGTTATGTAGCAACGTATTTAAATCATTTGGTAAGAAACTAAAGTAAACAACGAACTCTTAAATTAATAGGCCTTATCACTACACCATTTCATTTTCTCGGGATTAAAAATATAGTTGACGTTAATATTTAGGTGGAATGTATGAATTACACAGGTATTTAATGAAACCATTTTTTTCCTTTCAGGAACACCCTGTAATGTCAGTGTCATTTTCAAAATATATCATCATTTTTTTACCCAGCGTGTTGCACTGTTCAGCTGAATAATAATTAATCTGAATTCGCCTTAGTTCAAAACACTTCAGTTTTCTACTCTTCTGTAATTTCACAAATTGCTTTCATATTAGCAAAAATTTCGCCTCACTTTATTAGTAGGTGCTTTAATACTCTACCCAAGATGCTCTACAACATCTTAAGAGTATATGTCTGTATTGATATCTTTATTTCGATTGAGACACTTATGCAGCATATGGGAATCTTTATTCAGGAAACGTTTCGCCACATAGTGGCTTCATCAGTCCAAAACAAAGAGGAAGGCGTATTGTATTGGACTGAAGAAGCCACTGTGTGGCGAAACGTTTCCTGAATAAAGATTCCCATATGTTGCATAAGTGTCTCAATCTTCAACTTGTCGGTTTTTCAAACCATTCATCACACACACACATCTTAATTTCCTCCACCTTGACTGTTAGTGGGGCGTCCTTAGCGAGAAATCCAAATCTTTCAGTAGTGTACATGGAGTATATTGTTAACCAGGGTCACAGAGCAACAAGCACAAGGTCTGTGTATTATTGTATAATGTACCTTGGATAATATATACGTTGCCAGAAGCCCCAAGTACGTTATCATTAACTCGAAGAACGTGGCTAGTGTAAATAAATGTTTAGTTCCTAAAATGGTGTTCGTAGCCTAGAATCCCAAAGACGCAGCCAGAATGAAGCCATTACTAATGCTGTGTGTTCCGCAGGTGATTTACGTGGCCAGGAGCCCCAAGGACGTGGTGGTGTCCTACTACTATTTCTTCCGCGTGATGAAGCTCTTCACTTACACCGGCACCTTCGAGAGCTTCGTGAAGCATTTCATGAATAATGATTGTAAATCATAAGCACACCTGTCGCTAATATCTAGTCTACCTACCCCTGCAGACATCCTTCCTTGAGAAATGTCTGAGCAAATCAAGTTATTGTTGCTTGCAGTCCGCAAGCTTAGTCATCATTCCCTGACTGCTCAGGCACGGCTTTCAGGAACCTGTCTAGTTTCCTTTTTTGAATGGTGTATAGGGTTGTACCTTAAATATTTATTGTATTATTAAGTCTAAACGTACGTTGGACCATCTGAGCGAAAATGTCCGAATACAAAAAAAAAAAAAAATCAGGTAGCACTGAGGCTAAATGTGTAAAAAAAGCGCTGTAGCGGATACAACCAATCCGTCCCTCAATTACTAACAGTGTGACAAGCCGGAACAACCAATCCGTCCCTCAATTACTAACAGTGTGACAAACCGGAACAACCAATCCGTCCCTCCATTACTAACAGTGTGACAAACCGGAACAACCAATCCGTCCCTCCATTACTAACAGTGTGACAAACCGGAACAACCAATCCGTCCCTCCATTACTAACAGTGTGACAAACCAGAACAACCAATCCGTCCCTCCATTACTAACAGTGTGACAAACCGGAACAACCAATCCGTCCCTCCATTACTAACAGTGTGACAAACCAGAACAACCAATCCGTCCCTCCATTACTAACAGTGTGACAAACCGGAACAACCAATCCGTCCCTCCATTACTAACAGTGTGACAAACCAGAACAACCAATCCGTCCCTCCATTACTAACAGTGTGACAAACCGGAACAACCAATCCGTCCCTCCATTACTAACAGTGTGACAAACCGGAACAACCAATCCGTCCCTCCATTACTAACAGTGTGACAAACCGGAACAACCAATCCGTCCCTCCATTACTAACAGTGTAACAAACCAGAACAACCAATCCGTCCCTCCATTACTAACAGTGTGACAAACCAGAACAACCAATCCGTCCCTCCATTACTAACAGTGTAACAAACCGGAATAAGGCCAGCTAAATAATTTAATTATTGAAGAAATATATGTACATGGCAATATAAATTAAAGTTAAATTTAAGATTTGGTGCCACAACCTGGTCTCAAATAACACAGACACCAGAGGCGCCCATAAATGTAAAATACAGTATTTATCCAGATACGTACAGGAAATAAAAGAAATATGGGCGAGAAGAGAAAGACTTAACTTTCTTGGTTCTTAGGATAGCAAGTGGTTGTGTACGCGTAGCAGACACTACCTTCCTCTCTTCTAGTCTAACTGGGAGCATCATAAAAAGACTAAGATTTAGTTTGTCATTTTCGGTCGAGTTCTCAACCTGTCTCAAGATCCACTGCCATGATTATTCATATTCATGATATTAAACAAAATACTTTAATGCAATGGGCACACAAATCCTTTATACATAAAAAAACACATCTTATCAAACACAACCCAAATGGTTATAATCATAACCATAATTTTAAGGGGTGGACCGGTAAGTCAGATGACCACAAACTCCAGATGTGGGTAGTCCTGTTTTCTGACAAACTTTACCTTACCTAACCTAATAAAATACACAAAAAATGTATTAGTTACGCCTCCTAATTTTAAAGTAAAGATTTGAATATCCGCCTTTTTTGACAAAAAATAGATAATGCATACCTGACCAAAAAAAAAAAAAAAAAAGTTTTAATAAACTCAACAGATAAACCATACCCCGGCCGGGATTGAACCCGCGGTCAGTCTCAAAACTCCAGCCCAGATATATACTAAGAAAAACCCGTTACGCATTTATTCATTAATGGTGCAATGTAACTATTTTCACACATACCTGACACCGAGCATAATCAATGTAAAAACGCAGACACAAGATACCACAAATTCTAATGTAGTTATATAATAATGAAATTATAAGGATCAGGACTTAAAATCGTACGTTACCTAGCGAAATAATAAATACATTTATGTAGGCCATTACATACTAGCAACACCACCTTCAGTGAACGTGATATTCAATAAATTACAGTCTAGACTTTCCTGATACAGCTTCCCTTAATCTGCGTCATATTAACAGCTTCAACTGGCTGATGAAATGACTCCCAGAAGAGATGTAATGACATTACCTACAGTGAAGAATCCTAAAGAGATATTTCTGACTAACAGTAATGCATAAGCGAGCAATTCAATATACAAATAAAAAAACATGACAAAGAATCACAGTAGAATAATGATAGGTCTAGCATAAAGAAAATATAGTGCTACCCAGAAAATTAAGTGACACGCTAGACTGTCAACATAATACAAATGTTTATTTCTACTCGGACACGTGCAAAGTGCACAGGCCTGGCGGACCGTACAGTTACAACACTCGATTTTTCATGAAGCTCCTAACAGAAAAAAAAGTGCTAAAGTTGACACAAGGAAAACTTAAATAACTCGCCAGCAGCTCAGAAACACAAAAATAAAAACACAAACCATGAACTACACACCTACTCGTTAACACCTACTCGTTAAAGTTATCAACTCAAGGGTGACCCTGCTGCTGGTACTTAGAGAGTTGGACAGTCTAGAGAGAGAGAGAGAGAGAGAGAGAGAGAGAGAGAGAGAGAGAGAGAGAGAGAGAGAGAGAGAGAGAGAGAGAGAGAGACAGAGAGAGAGAGAGAGAGAGAGAGACAGAGAGAGACAGAGAGAGAGAGAGAGAGAGAGAGAGACAGAGACAGAGACAGAGACAGAGACAGAGACAGACACAGACAGACAGACACAGACAGACAGACACAGACACAGACAGACACAGACAGACACAGACAGACACAGACAGACACAGACAGACACAAATCCTTCCTAACTGTATCCTACGGATTTTACCAACCATAAAAATATACATTTCAACATACATCAAAAGTGTGCTTGACTCCTGGCTCGTGATGACTGTTTTCTCCTCAAACACCTTCAAATTTACAGACAGTAATTTATACATTATATTGTAGTCACCTGTGGTTACATACCAGTGTTTTAACACGATACTAGATATAAGATTGTGTTCGGATTTTTAACCCCGGAGGGTTAGCCACCCAGTATAACCCAAGAAAGGCAGCGAGTCATCGATGGTTCTCAGTCTTGTCCCCCAGGATGCGACCCACACTAGCCGACTAACACCCAGGTACCTACTTGCTTGCTAGGTGAACAGGACAACAGGTGTAAGGAAACAGGCCCAATGTTTTCACCCTTGCCGGGGATCAAACCAATGACACTGTGGAAAATAATTTCCCAAAATTATGCTGTATAATTTTTATAATGTAAATATACCTGATTAATACATTACTATTGCTCTAAAGTGTATTTTAAAGAAGTGAACCGACAGGGAAGCTCTGCGCCTGCGCTGACGAGCAGGGAAGGAGTCACCATGTTTTCAATTGACCGAGACAAACGTTAATGAAAATCGGAAGAATTTTCGTCGTTCTAGGAGTTATATTGGGCTTAAAACCTCTCAAATAGGAGCCGAAATTGTTGGATTTGCAGTCCTGCATAACGTGAACATTAGGCGAGTGGCCAGGACGGTCCAGGAATCCCAGCTAAGTCATGTCTATTTATGTTCGAATTCTGGCCAGTATTTTCTTCATAAATTTAGGCAGGGGGGTTGGTATGACACACCGTAATCTCCAGACTAATTGGCGAGTCTTATTACTATATATTCTCCTTCAATGTATATGTATTCACATTTTAAATTTAATATACAGTCCACATAGTTATATTAATGTTTTTACCAGAATTCCTGGTGATGTATATTTCATTTGCAATTAATATAGGTGGAGAGAGATTATGGTAGGTATCGAAGGGGGACATTTTTTGCGACCTAGGTGTCCTAAAATTCCTACTTGTCTCTGTAACCTTGATAAAGAATAATTATCTTTGTTACCATTTACTGGTATGTATCTTATGAGTTACATCCAGGTAAATTTAATTTTCTCCAGACAGTGTGTGAAGCGAGAGCGTTGCCTACCAGGCCATGGGGCACCATAAAGTCTTTTTGTCTATAATTCATTGCTACACATAAGATAAAACACTGACCAGCTCCTGAATAACACATCAAAATAGACATTTCTCCCTGGCGAAAAACTATTTTCATATAATAAGCACGATTTTATCCACTCATACGACAATATACACATCCCTCTTAATAACACGAGAACAAAATACTGTGTACATCAAGAAACTAGGCTAGATAATTTACTGCGTATTATTATTATAATCAAAAATGAAGCGCTAAGCCACAAGGGCTATACAGCGTACTGCGTAGTAACATAAAAGGTGTATGTAAATCTTTTTCTCCAATTAAGTATTTTACAGAACTCCGATTCAGTTCCTGCATTTATCTTACAAGCTAAGTGGTTTTATTCGGCTTCAGCTTATTTATAAACAAAAACTTTCTATATTTTGATATTACAAAGACACATAGGGAACAGAACGTTTAAGGTCGTTTGATTATTGTTCTATCAGTGTTTATTATTTTCAGTAATCTACACCCCGTACTGGCCACACGTGAAGCAGGCCTGGCAGAGGAGGGATCATCCCAACATGTACTTTGTCTTCTATGAAGAGATGAAGTCAGACATCATGACACAGCTACGTCGACTCAATGACTTCTTAGGTTTAAATCTCACTCAGAAGCAACTTGACAATGTAAGTGTAACTGGTCAGTTAGCAAGAACTCATTTAAAATGATTTTTTTTTAAATTTCCCTTACCCGTTTAAAGATATATTTTTTCATATATGTTCATGCAAAAATTAATAATTTTGTACCAAAAGAACCTTAGAAAACTTACCTGACCTTATTACAACAAGCGCGATTTAATTTAGCCAAATTCAACTTAATATATTTTAGATAAGTTAATATATATATATATATATATATATATATATATATATATATATATATATATATATATATATATATATATATATATATATAAACTCGGTCATTTAATCCTCTAAAATTTCTGCATTATTACTGACGTAGGAGTGACTCACGAAATTATAATGACACGATAGGAGTGATGGTAGAAAGAGAAGCAAAATTAGAATACATAAGTTTATGGAAGTGTACGAAAAACATCAAGTGAGAGAACCACTAAACATAGGTTAACTTCATGTGAAAGCATTTTTGACGAAGTTTATATTAACAAAACAATCTTACACAAGACGAGGTACTTACAGTTGGAAGACTGCAGGTGAAGTAGCTCAAGTTATATGGTTAATGGAGGGGTTTCAAACTTATCGACTGCGCGAGGTATATACATCCTGTGTTTCGACAGGGCAGATGAAATGACCTCATGTCTTCCTCGGACACAAGTAAATAAAAAAACAAGAGAAGCAAGGACAATAAATAGAATTTCGAACTCTGGAACACAGATGGCGCTGACATGCTTTCCCCCAGGCCTAAGTCTGCAGTTAAATTCGGTGCGTCAAGTATTACCAGCTCTTGATGCGGTGACTGACAAAACACCCGCTCTTGATAAGGATAGACTCAACTCGAAATAAATTATGTGTTAAATTGGAAACAGCAATTTAGAAAACAATATAGAAAGACAGTGATGTACTGGATATGGCCCATAGGTTGTATTTTTCACTCGCCGTCTTATAATAATAATAAACTAATAATAATAATAATAATAATCTTTATTTCTACACGTACATGTACATGGTATACAGGCATAGGTGACATCAGTGACATACTACTATATAGAAAACCGCTTGTTATGCAGAGCATTTCGGGCAAATTAGGTCAGTTTTGTCCCAGGATGCGACCCACACCAGCCCAATAACACCTAGGTACCTATTTTACTGATAGGTGAACATGGACAGCAGGTGCCTTATTGAGAAAACACATCCTAACGCTTTCCACCCTTACCGGGAATCGACCCCCGGACCTCAGTGGGTGAGGTGAATGTGCTAGCAATCCAGCTACGGGACACCTACGAAATTTTAAGACAATACTGTACCTTAGAACAAATCCAGGATCATACTATTTTTATACTCAGTGGCATAGTCAATAGTAATAATACTAATAATATATGTAATCATAAAAAGTTATAAACTATAATATGTAAGCATCTATTTTGTTTACTATGGTTCTGATATGTGAACATGTGACCACAGGTTGCTCACCAAAGCTCCTTCAACTCCATGAAAGAGCGAGGGGAACCCATCAAGGATATGGAAGCATTTATCCCTGATAAGCACAAGAAGTTTGGAGGATACTTCAGGAAAGGTACGTGTGTGTGTGTGTGTGTGTGTGTGTGTGTACTCACCTATTTGTACTCACCTATTTGTGGTTGCAGGGGTCAAGTCTTAGCTCCTGGCCCCGCCTCTTCACCGGTTGCTACTGGGCCCTCTCTCTCCCCGCTCCATGAGCTTTATCAAACCTCGTCTTAAAACTGTGTATGGTTCCTGCCTCCACTACGTCATTTTCTAGGCTATTCCACTGCCTTACAACTCTATGACTGAAGAAATACTTCCTAATATCTCTCTGACTCATTTGTGTCTTCAACTTCCAGTTGTGGCCTCTTGTTTCTGTGTCCCCTCCCTGGAACATCCTGTCTTTGTCCACCTTGTCTATTCCACACAGTATTTTATATGTCGTTATCATGTCTCCCCTGACCCTCCTGTCCTCCAGTGTCGTCAGGACGATTTCCATTAATCTTTCTTCATAGGACATTCCCCTTAGCTCTGGCACTAACCTTGTCACAAACCTTTGTACTTTCTCTAGTTTCTTGACGTGCTTTATCAAGTGCGGGTTCCAAACAGGTGCTGCACACTCCAGTATGGGCCTGACATACACGGTGTACAGTGTCTTGAACGATTCCTTACTAAGGTATCGGAACGCTGTTCTCAGGTTTGCCAGGCGCCCATATGCTGCAGCAGTTATCTGATTGATGTGTGCTTCCGGAGACATGTTCGGTGTGTGTGTGTGTGTGTGTGTGTGTGTGTGTGTGTGTGTGTGTGTGTGTGTGTGTGTGTGTGTGTGTGTGTGTGTGTGTGTGTGTGTGTGACCTAACCTAATTATGTGAGAAATTACCTGCACGAGGTTTACAGGGTATTACCTGAATTATTACATGTAAGTAATTTGGGTGAGGTAAGTGGGACTTAGTCACAGTAGGTCACAGGACTTTCACTCCTTTGATTCCCACTCCACCACTCTTATAGAAACCTACACTACCCAGCGAGAAATCTAAACAAGAGGACAATGGCGTACTTCTTCCCTGTATGAGTGATGGCATAGTCTCCTTATTTCCACCATCCACACGTAATTCTGGAGGTCCCGCAAATTTCCTGTCCCAATTCTTCAGCAGGGGACATTAAACACGGGTTCCTATTACAAATTTGGACCGAGACAACTAATTATGGCCTCGATGACGCCAGATTACGTGACGATCTACCACAACCAATGCTCACACATTAATTCACTATGGCGTCCTCTCCCCCTCCTGTATCACTCCGCGGACGCTGCACACTTCTTCAAAATTTCTTGAATGGTGAAATCAACGTCACATTTTAATAAACAACTATGATATATTAGTCATATTTACTCCTGCTGAATTGAGGAAAATTAAAAAATTTCCACAGTTTATATTCACTTCTTTGTGACTTCAGGGTCGAGTCTCAGCTACTGGCCATCTCTTGTTTTAAGCTTGTAGTACTGTGTTGTTTTTCTCATGGGAAGTTTAGTTGCTATTTTTTTAAACAAATTGTGCTTAATGAAATAACTGGAGAATATCTCTCCTGATCAGAAGTCAGTGACTTTATTGGGCTATCCTAGGTTATCCCCATATTATATAATATTTATGTACCCGTGACATCTTTGTGCTCTCAAAGCAATTGTATTATTATTATTATTATAATCAAGAGGGAAGCGCTAAACCCGGAGGATTATACAGCGCCTGGGGGGGGGATGTGGAAGGCATTCAGGCTTAATTCGGGGAACTGGAGCACAGATCCAATTCCCTAAATCAAGAGCCCCTCACCAACATCAAGGAACCTTCCTTGAGGGGAAAGCAATTGTAACTAATTTTTTTTTCGTATCAAAAGCCTAATTAAAAGTTACTAAACCTTAATTGCTGGTCAGTCTTACTTAGAAGAAAGTTTGGATTGATTTTGGCCTGTATAAATTCCAAATTGCCATTTTTATTCAAGAAATTGGGAAAATTTAAATATTGTTTTGATAAGATAATTTGTGAGTTCCTTATCAGACTGGTTTCAAACCTATAACTCGATAAACTCATTCGTCGCTCAACCTCTGGGACGAGCGGACGTGAGCTGAGCCTGCCCTCTGCTGTCAGCCGGTGACAACTTAGTTTTCTCAAAATGGCGCAGCAGGCAAGAAGAAGGGTAAACACTGTCGGCATAGAAGTGGTGCATGGGGCTGTGCATGCCCACTCAGCTCAAGTTTTATTACCTGCCATCATCAAGGACACATACGGCATTGCCAACGAAGAGCTGTATGGTGTAGCCTTGAACGGGGCATATAGAATTTTTGTGAAATTTCTCAATGCAAGTGTATACCAGGACATAGTCGCCAGGTTCCAAGATCTTTGTGTACCAGTGAATCCTGCAGTGACGGTAAGGCTACATGATGTGTCCCGCCATTATACGTGGGTGAAGATCAGAAATGTACCCTTTGAGGCTAATGAGGCAGACCTACGTGCCGTCTTCGAGAAGTTTGGGACTGTTCATATGGCGACATTGGGGAAATGGAAGGAAGGATCGTATTCTGGGATGCCTGAAGGAAGTTTTTCCTTAAAAATGACATTGAGGCATCCTATTCCTTCCTATATTTTCCTAGAAGACTTCAGGACTCAAGTAATGGTGACTTACGCAGGGCAACAACGTACATGTCGATTATGCGGTGCCTATGATCACATTGCTGCACAGTGTGTTAAACAACAGGGTACACAGGCGAAGGAGCAGCATAAGGAGGCATCAGAGGACCTTGAGACGTTGAATTTGGCACGACCTGAGTCGGTTTCCTTGAACAAGGCTTGGAGTGTGGAGGTCGAGGAGGCCTTGAGGGAGGAAGAGTGTGTAACTTCCGAGAGAGACATGCACTGCCGGGCAGGCACCGGAGACCAAAGATGTGGTGTCACTGGGTGAGGACAGGGCCGTGGAGGCTACCATTAATTCAGTCCTCCACGACCTGTTAGGGACCCCAGGAGAGGTCACAGTTGAGGGGCTTGTGGGTGCCCTGGATGCTGCTGGGGTTCCAGGTGGTGAGAGGGGGGGAGGCATGTCAGAGACCCAGGTTGAGGCTGGGTTGCAAATTGGCACGGTGGTGGTGGAAGTGCACGGGGATGGCTTCCGGGTGGAGGCGGGGAGAAAGGCTGGAGTGTCACGGAAGAGAGCGGCAGTGCCCTCGGACGTGGACGATGTGGATGTGCTCACTCCGGCACAGCGTTTGGGCAAAAAGGTTTGGGCTGAAGTGGTTGAGCATGGACCTGGGGGGTCCAGGGGCAAGGGGCATGTGAAAGCAGATCACAGAATGGTGATTGAAGATCAAGGGCGTATAAAGGGGAAGGGGGATAAAGGTGGTGCAATACGTAAAGGAAAACCTCCATTGACAAATTCAAGAGTCTCTCTATAAATGTTAATGGTCTGAAAAATTCTAGGAAGTGTGAATGGTTTCATGAGATGCTCATTAGGTATGGTGTAGATGTAGTGTTTGTGCAAGAGCACAACCACAAGCCGGGTTGTATGTTGATGATTGAGGGGTATACTGTATATGTGGCACACTCAACGAGATTGAGAGGAGGAGTGGCTATTTTGGTGAGGGAGGCTAGCCCGTTTACTGTACATCATTGTGAGGAGGGGGGTGAGGGGAGGGTTATAAGAGTGGATGGGACATAGGGAAGAGATAAGATGTCTTTTGTGTGTGTTTATGGTCCGGCGGAGGGGGACAGTCGAGTGAAGAATGAGTTTGTACGTGAAGTGTTGGTGTATCACTTAAGGTCGCTTCCAGCATTAGCTGTGGTGGGAGGGGACTTGCATTATACGCCGCAAGGATGTGGAACCTAGGGGAGCAGGATATTGTTCTGGCGTTCTGAGGGACCTGTTAACCGGGGTGGGGTTGGTGGATGTGGAGGGGGGGGCAGCGTGGGAGGTGCAGCACACCTTTGTGAGGCAAGGGTATGCTGCACGGCTGGACAGGATATACGTGACAAGGTGGTGCGGAGTGTAAGGGTTTTGGATGTCTTTTTTTCTGATCATAGAGGTGTTTTGGTGGATTTGGGATGGGAGGGTCGGCCGAACAGGTATAAGAGTTACTGGAAATTGAATGTTCGGTTGCTTCAAGATGTTGAGGGGAGGGTCCTATTTGCACAATGGTGGAAAGGCTTATGGGAAGGGATGGAGGTCAATGGGGATGTGTTGAGATGGTGGGATGTGACGGCGAAGACGAGGATTCGAGAGTTCTATGTCCGACAGGGAAGGCACAAGAATCAGTTGGCTTATGGGCTTATTAGGTATCTTGAGGGGCAGTTAAGGGAGTATTATGAGAGAGGAAGGGGGGGGATGGGAGCCACTGTGGCTGACATAGAGGGAGTGAAGGAACGCCTAATGGAAGTGCAAAATGAGAGGTTTGATGCGGCAAGGGTTTTAGGGGGGTTGGAGGAGGTCATGTGGGGTGATAGACCATCGGCGTGTGTCCTGCGAGGGCAGGGGCGCCGGCGCATTGCAATGGAAATGGTGGGTTTGAGAGTTCTTGAGGACATCGAGGGGTATAGGGAGGGACAAGATTTGGTGACGACGGAGGGGATGGGAGGGTATGTTGATGCTTGGCTTAGTGCACATATGAGGAGTGTGGGTGTGAGAGAGGGGGCTTTAAGAGAGACAGGGGTATGGGTGCGGAGTGTGCTGGACAGGGACGACAGGGAACAGTTACAGGGGCCTATTGTGGAGGAAGAGGTGTGGACGGCTTTAATGAGTATGAGCAGGGGTAAGGCACCGGGGATAGATGGGCTGCCTGCGGAGTTTTACATACAGCATTGGGGAGTATTAAAAGATTTTTTGGTGCAATTATTTAATATAAAAGTGAGGGGTGCGTTGGGACCTTTGCAGGCAACAGCACTAGTAGTTTTGGTGCCAAAGGGTGAAAGTCAGTGCACAGTGAGAGATTACCGGATGATATCACTCGTGCGTGCAGACTACAAACTTTTTGCAAAAATTTTGGGAAATCGTATAAAAAAGGTCATTGGAAAGGTAATAGTGAGGGGTCAATATGGGATTCCGGGGAGATCAATGTATGAGGGGCATGGGGTTATTAGAAGGTTTATTGAGGGTCCGCAAGAGGGGGAACGAGGGGTATTGGCGTTGGATTGGAGAACGGCATATGACAGTGTCGAGAGGGAGGCTCTGTGGAGAATCATGGAGTGGCAGGGGTTCGGGGAGGACATTGTGAATTGGGCACGTACTTTATATCGGGGAGCTGGGATGTGTGTACAGATAAATGGGAGGGTGGGGTTGCATGTGAAAATGGGCAGGGGATTGAGGCAAGGTTACCCGTTGTCACAAATATTATTTGCATGTTTACAGAATCCGTTTTATAGGGCAGTGGAAAGGTGCATACAGGAGGGGGTAAGGGAGGACATACGAGGTGGGAGTCCCAGTATCATAGGTTACGTTGATGATACAACTGTCCTAGTGAGTGGGAGGGAGGGATTGGAGGGTCTGGAGAGAGTTATAGATGTTTTTGGGATGGCAACAGGTATGGCAGTGAATGTGCATAAATCAAAGCTCATGAGATTAGGTGAATGGGATGGGCAGGAGGGCGGAGGTGGGGGGGTGAGGTGGAGTGTCGTGGACCAGGTGAAAATTTGTGGAGTTGTGTATATGGGTAATGCTCAGATGGCGAGGGAGAATAATTCAAAGGGTGTGGTAGATAGGGTATTGGGAAGATTGTCAGGATTGAGGCCCACACATCTTACGCTACACCAGAGGGTCATTGTGGTCAATGTGCTTTTGTACAGTAAAATATGGCATGTGGCAGCTTTGTACCCTTTGGTGAATGGGGATGTCCGGAGATTGTTGAGCAGAGTTTTCCGTTTTATCTGGGGTTCGGGATGCGATTGGTTGAAAAGGGAGGTGGTAACACTTCCGGTGGCCTTGGGAGGGCTGGGGTTAATTCATTTGGAAAGAAGGTTGAAGTGTGTATATGTGAAACATGGGTTGCTAAGGGCTCGGGGGGAAGGGAGTGGAGGGTTGGGGATGTTGCAGGGAGATCTTCGGAGATGGTGGAAGGGACAAGATTTGAGAGATGGTGAGGAGTTGTTGCGTCTATTGATGATGGTCAGAGAGCCGAGAAACATGCGGGTAGGGTCCATGGAGAGGAAGTTATGGCCTAGGGTGGTAGTGGCAACGGAAGGAGTGTACCCGATGTACGCATGGGAAGACATTTGGGGTCGATTAAAAGGGTTACGCATCCGGCCACGCATGAGGGAGGTAATGTATAGGTTTCTTCACGGAATATTGCCGTCTGGGGTTGTTTTACGAAATAGGCGAATAAGGGAGGGTAGGAAGTGTCAGGTTTGTGGGGTAGATGAATCAGCTTTTCATGTAGTTTATTTTTGTGAAAGCCTAGGGATTGTGCGGGAATGGTTAGGGAAAGTAATCCGGTATGTGGGGGGGAAAGGGTTGTCGGTTTTGAGAGCGCTCAGTTTAGATGTAGGTGGGGTTGGGGTAAAGGTTCAAAGGGCAGTGGCTTACTTAATGGTTGATTTTGTGTATATATCATGGGCAATGAGAGACAAAGGGGCGGAGGAACGTAGGATGGCCATAGCAGCATCCTTTTATAGAACAAAGTGTCGCAACAGGGAAATATATGGTAGGAGGTGGGAGAGGGATTTCTCGGAGGGCTACAGGGACTTTCTTTTGAGGGATTTATGGTCTTTATAAGTGGTCAGGGGAATGAACGGGCTGGCCTTCCCAGGGGGGGGTGTGTGTTGCAGAGGTCGATGGTGTGTGTGTGGCATTGTGTGAGGAAAGGATGTTGAGGTGATATCAATGTTGGTGTTATTATGAACACCGATGATTATAATTTATCTAAGGATTCCTTCATGTTTTGTAAGGATGTACATAAGCATGTTAGTATATAAGCATATTTTAACCTGTAATTATACATGTCTACCTATATATGAGCAATGTAACTTGTCATAATAATGAGGTTTCATACCTGTTTTTTAACTAGTGGAACGTTTTGGTATTGTATATAATGTAAGATCTTGCCTGGGGTGTTTTTGCTTATATATTGTTACAGATGTTTTTTCACATTTTCATTATATATGTTCAAGTGAATGAGTTTTTGATTTTGTGTATAGCCAGGTGAAACTGGTCAGTTTTTTTTACTTGGGGGGGGGGTAGGAGTTTAAGTAATCTCTGCAATAGCAGGTCATGTGATACACATGTCATATTATTTTAGATGTCTAATGTTGTCCATTCTCTGTAGGATGTGATGTATAGATTATCTCCGACAGTGTAAATAATCTGTCTGCAGGAGGGAATAATGTGTAAATTTATTTATTATTGTGGTAGGTTTATGTGTGTAGCGTGTTTTTAGGGTGATATATTATAAGACGCTAATTACCATCAATGACTGTTGGTGGTTATGAGTGGTGACGGCAGACACAGTTACTAGGCATGTGGGGGGGGGGGGTTGAAGTGTCAGCGGTAGTGTCTCAAACCCACCACCGTGCACGATATTAATTATTACCATAGGGTATATGAAGGTAGGGTGGATTGTGTTCTATGGTGGATGTGAGCCATCAGGTTCAGACATTCCTTGTATTATAGTGTCAGCCGTTTAGCTGGCTGGATTGTGTTTATATATATTGTCATTGAAGTTTTTAATGCTTTTACAAATGTATAAGTATAAGAGATTTGTCACTGTGTATCTAAGGTGAAAGTGGCACTTTTCATGGAGGGGGGGGGAGTGTAAGCATTACTGGGTAGGTTCTATCGCTTTTTTATATGACCACCTTTTCATGTGAAGCACAGTACGTACAAGCGGTGTTTGATTTGAGTGCAGCAGCCAGTTCTGTCATTATATATGTGCTTCTTCATTATTATTATAATCAAGGGGGAAGCGCTAAACCCGGAGGATTATACAGCGCCTGGGGGGGGGGGATGTGGAAGGCATTCAGGCTTAATTCGGGGAACTGGAGCACAGATCCAATTCCCTAAATCAAGAGCCCCTCACCAACATCAAGGAACCTTCCTTGAGGGGCTGTGCTTCTTCAGTACTGTGTAGTCACAGTTGATTATTGTTCACTGCCTGTATCTTGTTACATATTGATTATGTACCCATATATTGTACCTGAGTTTTAAATAAAATATAAAAAAAAAAACTCGATAAATTGATAATACAACTTGTGAGCGGCTTCAAACTTAGTGTATCATGGGATATTGGTCTAAATGACATAACCACAGAACGCCTCTTCAGTTTGGTTTTAAATTCTTAAAGCTGGTTTCTCTTGGTGGAAAATTTGAATTTGTGTTGGGCTGTGCATGTCCTAATTTGTCAATATTTATTAAACTGTTATATTAGTTGTTTCCATGTAATGATTTGTAAATGCTTCTTTCGCTGAAATCGTCAACGCTAATATTTTGTTGCATTACAAACTTGAGCTGCACTCTGCACTATGCCTTTCGAGTGCACTGAGATACAGGGAACTGCTGTGATGTAACACGGGGATACCTTTTTCGGATCGTGCAGAGATCGAAATATATCTAGCTGACGAGCTAATTATTAGTATATAAAAAAATTACACTATACGGCATCAGTGACCTGGATGTTGTAATGCCAGGCATCACACCAGTCAGGGTATGAAGAGAACTTAAGCTGCAGCCATCGTATATTTTTTCTTTTGTTTCCACATTTTGTTGTACCTCAGCTCATGTTAAAGCCTAACCCTTTCTAAGATATACTATACCTCTCTTTCCCAGGATGCCGCACTCAAAATTCTACTAACACGTATACGTACTTGTTTACTGCTAGTGAACAGGGGCAGCAGGTGTACAGAGACGACCACAAGTCTCGAGAAGTGAACCCCAGATTGTTTCGGGTGAGAGCCGAAACTCTACCACTTAGATAGTGTGGTCATAATGTAAACTAAACTTTGTGTTGCAGGTATCGTAGGTGACTGGAAGAACCACTTCACACCAGAACTGGAGCAGGAAATGAACCAGTGGATTGAGAAACATGCTTCTGAGATTGGCATTACCTTCAAGTAAACTACTGACAACACACAGCACTATATGCCGACCTCTGCTCCACCAGCAACATTATTTCCACACCTCTACACTACCAGCAGCACTGTCTCCACACCTCTGTACCACCAGCAGCACTGTCTCCGCACCTCTACACCACTAGCAACACTCTCGACACCTCTGCACCACCAGCAGCACTGTCTCCACACCTCTACACCACTAGCAACACTCTCCACACTGCTGCACCACCAGCAGCACTGTCTCCGCACCTCTACACCACTAGCAACACTCTCGACACCTCTGTACCACCAGCAGCACTGTCTCCGCACCTCTACACCACTAGCAACACTCTCGACACCGCTGCACCACCAGCAACACTCTCCACACCTCTGCACCACAAGCAGCACTGTCTCCACACCTCTACACCACTAGCAACACTCTCCACACTGCTGCACCACCAGCAGCACTGTCTCCACACCTCTACACCACTAGCAACACTCTCGACACCGCTGCACCACCAGCAACACTCTCCACACCTCTGCACCACCAGCAGTACTGTCTCCACACCTCTACACCACTAGCAACACTCTCCACACTGCTGCACCACCACAACACTCTCCACACCTCTGCACCAGCAGCAGCACTGTCTCCACACCTCTACACCACCAGCAACACTCCACACCTCTGCACTACCAGCAGCACTGTCTCCACACCTCTGCACCACCAGCAGCACTGTATCCACACCTCTACACCACCAGCAACACTCTCCACACCTCTGCACCACCAGCAGCACTGTCTAAACACCTCTGCACCACCAGCAGCACTGTCTCCACACCTCTGCACCACCAGCAGCACTGTCTCCACACCTCTGCACCACCAGCAGCACTGTCTCCACACCTCTGCACCACCAGCAGCACTGTCTCCACACCTCTGCACCACCAGCAGCACTGTCTCCACACCTCTGCACCAGCAGCAGCACTGTCTCCACACCTCTGCACCAGCAGTAGCACTGTCTCCACACCTCTGCACCACCAGCAGCACTGTCCCCACACCTCTACACCACCAGCAACACTCTCCACACCTCTGCATCACCAGCAGCACTGTCTCCACACCTCTACACCACCAGCAACACTCTCCACACCTCTGCACCACCACCAGCACTGTCTCCACATCTCTGCACCACCAGCAGCACTGTCTCCACACCTCTGCACCAGCAGCAGCACTGTCTCCACACCTCTGCACCACCAGCAGCACTGTCTCCACACCTCTGCACCACCAGCAGCACTGTCTCCACACCTCTACACCACCAACAACACTCTCCACACCTCTGCAACACCATCAGCTCTGTCTCCACACCTCTACACCCCCAACAACACTCTCCACACCTCTGCACCACCAGCAGCACTGTCTCCACACCTCTGCACCACCAGCAGCACTGTCTCCACACCTCGACACCACCAGCAACACTCTCCACACCTCTGCACCCCCAGCAGCACTGTCTCCCCACCGCTGCACCACCAGCAACAGCACTGCACATGTCATGTACCAAGAAACCATGAAAGAGTGAAAAGCATTGTAACTAACAAAAATAATGATATATGAGGATTTGTGCAAATTATTGCCACATCACAAGTTCTTTAGTTTGAAGACACTTGTAGTGCTTCGCCACTGGGTCAGTATCAACATTTTCTTCGGAAAAATGTATTTTTTCTGATGTTTAACTTAAGAATAGACACTTAAACTAAAAGCAAACATTTATTTTGCAGGTTATTTATATGCTAATTGCTGTATAGCCCTTGTGGCTTAGCGCTTCTTTTTGTTTATAATAATAATATATGCTAATTATAGCAGTAAAACTAACGCAGCTGCCTAGTCTAGCCTTTCTGAAATTTACGTATATTTAAAATAAGTCTATTTACCTGATATAAGAATTTGCATAACTAATCTTGTGTTGTTTTCTTGGGTTGTCGATTTTTTGGTTGATCCAAATAACTGTTTAGTATTAAATTTTTGCATGATAAGTGATAAATAAAATTATAAAATTACACAGTCCTTTAAATCCCAGTGAAAAACCTATTGATCGAAGGAATTGGATTGAACCTGATTACCTCACGTTCCCCAGACGTCATATTACCCTTTACTGGTTTAGGTCTTCCTCGTTGAATAAAACAGTAATTCAGTATCATTAAAACACTGTCCTGTAGCAGTGTTGGTCGTTGTAACGTCACAAGACCAGGTTCTCAGGTTCTCGCATCACCACACCAGGATTTGAAAAAATTTCTCTTTAGTCCAAACTTCACTAAGATAGCAATGTCAGTTATTTATTATTAATTACGTATCTTTATTAAGAGGCTTTGATTCTGTATACTACCTTGTGTGCACCAGGAGGTAATCAGGTGTCAAGACCAGACACTGAACGACAGTGTCAAGCCCAGACAATGAACAAGTGTCAAGCCCAAACATTGAACGACAGTGTCAAGCCCAGACATTGAACGACAGTGTCAAGACCAGACACTGAACGACAGTGTCAAGCCCAGGCATTGAACGACAGTGTCAAGCCCAGACAATGAACGACAGTGTCAAGCCCAGACATTGAACGACAGTGTCAAGCCCAGACAATGAACAAGTGTCAAGCCCAAACATTGAACGACAGTGTCAAGCCCAGACATTGAACGACAGTGTCAAGCCCAGACATTGAACGACAGTGTCAAGCCCAAACATTGAACGACAGTGTCAAGCCCAGACATTGAACGAGTGTCAAGCCCAGACATTGAACGACAGTGTCAAGCCCAGACATTGAACGACAGTGTCAAGCCCAGACAATGAACAAGTGTCAAGCCCAAACATTGAACGACAGTGTCAAGCCCAGACATTGAACGACAGTGACAAGACCAGACACTGAACGACAGTGTCAAGCCCAGACATTGAACGACAGTGTCAAGCCCAGACATCAAACGACAGTGTCAAGCCCAGACATTGAACGACAGTGTCAAGCCCAGACATTGAACGACAGTGTCAAGCCCAGACATTGAACGACAGTGTCAAGCCCAGACAATGAATAAGTGTCAGGTCCAGACACTGAACGACAGTGTCAGGCCCAGACATTGAACGATAGTGTCAAGCCCAGACATTGAACGACAGTGTAAAGTCCAGACATTGAACGACAGTGTCAAGCCCAGACACTGAACGACAGTGTCAATCCCAGACATTGAACGACAGTGTCAAGTCCAGACAGTGAACAACAGTGTCAAGCCCAGACAATGAACAAGTGTCAAGCCCAGACATTGAACGACAGTGTCAAGCCCAGACAATGAACAAGTGTCAAGCCCAGACATTGAACGACAGTGTCAAGCCCAGACAATGAACAAGTGTTAATCCCAGACATTGAACGACAGTGTCAAGTCCAGACATTGAACAACAGTGTCAAGCCCAGACAATGAACAAGTGTTAATCCCAGACATTGAACGACAGTGTCAAGCCCAGACATTGAACGACAGTGTCAGGTCCAGACATTGAACGACAGTGTCAAGCCCAGACATTGAACGACAGTGTCAAGCCCAGACATTGAACGACAGTGTCAAGCCCAGACAATGAACAAGTGTCAAGCCCAAACATTGAACGACAGTGTCAGGCCCAGACATTGAACGACAGTGCCAAAACCAGACACTGAACGACAGTGTCAAGCCCAGACATTGAACGACAGTGTCAAGCCCAGACATTGAACGATAGCGTCAAGCCCAGACATTGAACGACAGTGCCAAGACCTGACACTGAACGACAGTGTCAAGCCCAGACATTGAACGACAGTGTCAAGCCCAGACAATTAACAAGTGTCAAGCCCAGACATTGAACGATAGTGTCAAGCCCAGACATTGAACGATAGTGTCAAGCCCAGACATTGAACGACAATGTCAAGCCCAGACATTGAACAAGTGTCAATCCCAGACATTGAACGACAGTGTCAAGCCCAGATATTGAACGACAGTGTCAAGCCCAGACAATGAATAAGTGTCAGGTCCAGACACTGAACGACAGTGTCAGGCCCAGACATTGAACGACAGTGTCAAGCCCAGACATTGAACGATAGTGTCAAGCCCAGACATTGAACGACAGTGTCAAGTCCAGACATTAAACGACAGTGTCAAGCCCAGACACTGAACGACAGTGTCAATCCCAGACATTGAACGACAGTGTCAAGTCCAGACATTGAACAACAGTGTCAAGCCCAGACAATGAACAAGTATCAAGCCCAGACATTGAACGACAGTGTCAAGCCCAGACAATGAACAAGTGTTAATCCCAGACATTGAACGACAGTGTGAAGTCCAGACATTGAACAACAGTGTCAAGCCCAGACAATGAACAAGTGTTAATCCCAGACATTGAACGACAGTGTCAAGCCCAGACATTGAACGACAGTGTCAGGCCCAGACATTGAACGACAGTGTCAAGCCCAGACAATGAACAAGTGTCAAGCTCAAACATTGAACGACAGTGTAAAGCCCAGACATTGAACGACAGTGTCAAGACCAGACACTGAACGACAGTGTCAAGCCCAGACATTGAACTACAGTGTCAAGCCCAGACATTGAACGATAGCGTCAAGCCCAGACATTGAACGACAGTGCCAAGACCTGACACTGAACGACAGTGTCAAGCCCAGACATTGAACGACAGTGTCAAGCCCAGACATTGAACGACAGTGTCAAGCCCAGACATTGAACGACAGTGTCAAGCCCAGACAATTAACAAGTGACAAGCCCAGACATTGAACGATAGTGTCAAGCCCAGACATTGAACGACAGTGTCAAGCCCAGACATTGAACGACAATGTCAAGCCCAGACAATGAACAAGTGTCAATCCCAGACATTGAACTACAGTGTCAAGCCCAGACATTGAACGACAGTGTCAAGCCCAGACAATGAATAAGTGTCAAGCCCAGACACTGAACGACAGTGTCAGGCCCAGACATTGAACGACAGTGTCAAACCCAGACATTGAACGATAGTGTCAAGCCCAGACATTGAACGACAGTGTCAAGTCCAGACATTGAACGACAGTGTCAAGCCCAGACACTGAACGACAGTGTCAATCCCAGACATTGAACGACAGTGTCAAGCCCAGACATTGAACAACAGTGTCAAGCCCAGACAATGAACAAGTGTCAAGCCCAGACATTGAGAGACAGTGTCAAGCCCAGACAATGAACAAATGTTAATCCCAGACATTGAACGACAGTGTCAAGCCCAGACATTGAACGACAGTGTCAAGCCCAGACATTGAACGATAGTGTCAAGCCCAGACATTGAACGACAGTGTCAAGCCCAGACAATGAACAAGTGTCAAGCTCAGACATTGAACGACAGTGTCAAGCCCAGACACTGAACGACAGTGTCAGGCCCAGACATTGAACGACAGTGTCAAGCCCAGACACTGAACGACAGTGTCAGGCCCAGACATTGAACGACAGTGTCAAGCCCAGACATTGAACGACTGTGTCAAGCCCAGACATTGAACGATAATGTCAAGCCCAGACAATGAACAAGTGTCAAGCCCAGACACTGAACGACAATGTCAAGCCCAGACAATGAACAAGTGTCAAGCCCAGACAATGAACAAGTGTCAAGCCCAGACACTGAACGACAATGTCAAGCCCAGACAATGAACAAGTGTCAAGCCCAGACACTGAACGACAATGTCAGGCCCAGACAATGAACAAGTGTCAAGCCCAGACAATGAACAAGTGTCAAGCCCAGACACTGAACGACAATGTCAAGCCGAGACAATGAACAAGTGTCAAGCCCAGACACTGAACGACAATGTCAAGCCCAGACAATGAACAAGTGTCAAGCCCAGACACTGAACGACAATGTCAAGCCCAGACAATGAACAAGTGTCAAGCCCAGACAATGAACAAGTGTCAAGCGCAGACAATGAACAAGTGTCAAGCCCAGACAATGAACAAGTGTCAAGCCCAGACAATGAACAAGTGTCAAGCCCAGACAATGAACAAGTGTCAAGCCCAGACAATGAACAAGTGTCAAGCCCAGACAATGAACAAGTGTCAAGCCCAGACAGTGAACAAGTGTCAAGCCCAGACAATGAACAAGTGTCAAGCCCAGACAATGAACAAGTGTCAAGCCCAGACAATGAACAAGTGTCAAGCCCAGACAATGAACAAGTGTCAAGCCCAGACAATGAACAAGTGTCAAGCCCAGACAATGAACAAGTGTCAAGCCCAGACAATGAACAAGTGTCAAGCCCAGACAATGAACAAGTGTCAAGCCCAGACAATGAACAAGTGTCAAGCCCAGACAATGAACAAGTGTCAAGCCCAGACAATGAACAAGTGTCAAGCCCAGACAATGAACAAGTGTCAAGCCCAGACAATGAACAAGTGTCAAGCGCAGACAATGAACAAGTGTCAAGCCCAGACAATGAACAAGTGTCAAGCCCAGACAATGAACAAGTGTCAAGCCCAGACAATGAACAAGTGTCAAGCCCAGACAATGAACAAGTGTCAAGCCCAGACAATGAACAAGTGTCAAGCCCAGACAATGAACAAGTGTCAAGCCCAGACAATGAACAAGTGTCAAGCCCAGACAATGAACAAGTGTCAAGCCCAGACAATGAACAAGTGTCAAGCCCAGACAATGAACAAGTGTCAAGCCCAGACAATGAACAAGTGTCAAGACCATACAATGAACAAGCGTCAAGCCCAGACATTGAACAAGTGTCAAGCCCAGACAATGAACAAGTGTCAAGCCCAGACAATGAACAAGTGTCAAGCCCAGACAATGAACAAGTGTCAAGCGCAGACAATGAACAAGTGTCAAGCCCAGACAATGAACAAGTGTCAAGCCCAGACAATGAACAAGTGTCAAGCCCAGACAATGAACAAGTGTCAAGCCCAGACAATGAACAAGTGTCAAGCCCAGACAATGAACAAGTGTCAAGCCCAGACAATGAACAAGTGTCAAGCCCAGACAATGAACAAGTGTCAAGCCCAGACAATGAACAAGTGTCAAGCCCAGACAATGAACAAGTGTCAAGCCCAGACAATGAACAAGTGTCAAGCCCAGACAATGAACAAGTGTCAAGCCCAGACAATGAACAAGTGTCAAGCCCAGACAATGAACAAGTGTCAAGCCCAGACAATGAACGTAATCAACAACCTTTACACAAAGTTCCTCAATTATAAATACAATTATATAAGAGTAATGATTCACAATTTAGGTCATTATAGTTTTATTATATTTATGAAGGACCTGCAAAAGGTAACCTGGAGTTTACCTGGAGAGAGTTTCGGGGGTCAACGCCCCCGCGGCCCGGTCTGTGACCAGGCCTCCTGGTGGATCAGCGCCTGATCAACCAGGCTGTTGCTGCTGGCTGCACGCAAACCAACGTACGAGCCACAGCCCGGCTGATCAGGAACTGACTTTAGGTGCTTGTAATGTTAATTATCTAAAATCTCTGTTACAATAATTATTGTAGCGGCAATGAAGTTGTGATAATGATAATAACAGGTGATTAAAAAACACTAATGATTATAATCATAACCATGATTTTTAAAGGGGTGGACCGGTAAGCCAGAGGAAGGCCTCGATCAGATGACCGAAAGCTCCAGCTGTGGGTCATCATATGACTAAGACCCGCGTCAGGAAACACTTGTCCTGTTTCCTGACGAACATTATACCTACCTACCTACTACTAGGTATTTTGGGTACCTTCAAATATTTGTTGGAGGGATAAGAGTGGATGTGAGTGGGCCTTAGACATGCCTAGCACGGGCCAGTAGACCTACTGCAATATTCCTTCATTCTTGCTTAAGCAATTACGCTAAAGGAAAGATCTGTGTCATGAGACGCAAGTCTTGGCTCCCGACGAACGAACTTTACTGTAGTGTCATGATATTCCCTGACAGATTCAACAACAAAACATGTCATGGTCTGTAGGTACATTAGTGTAAAATACTGTACAAAATATTTAAGTGGAAAATACATTAGTAACTTCATCACTAACTAAATTTTAAACATAGATCTGTAAATTTGTGAAAAATACAGCATTCTCAACGTCACTAATTTTGTGATTACTTTTCATGTCATATACATGAAAATTACCATTAATTACCCTTAAAGATAATATTAGTGTTGGCAGTATTATTTTCGATCCAGTGATTCATCTGTTTCTCCAACTCTGGTGAGAAGTGGTTCTTCCAGTCCCCTATTACGCCTGAAAATTAACATATAATTTACAAACCAAAAAATGGAGCTTGAATATAATTAATATAATTACATTTTTAATCATCTTTCATTCTATATGGTCTTAACGAACGAATTAAAAGCAAAAATTGGGGTTTCACTGTACTCTCCTCTCACCCAACATTAAGATGACAAATATTTTGAGGTACAGTGGACCCCCGCCTTACGATATTAATCCGTTCCTGTGCGGGTAATATTATACACTGATCATATAACTGCATGGCACAATCATGCATACAGGAAAACAGGACAATATATTTATTTTTATAAATAAATTTCAGTACATTATATATCATGTACCTTTTCTAAAGAACCCTTCATTCTTCTCGGCATCACTTTTAAAAGCCTTTCCTTCGAATTCCACTAAACGAGACTTCATTGAAGAGAACGATGTGTGTTCAACGACCTGAAAGGAAGCAAAAGGTTAATATACAGAATATATATGTATATGTACTCGCCTATTTGTGGTTACAGGGGTCCTGACTCAGCTCCTGGCCCGGCCTCTTCACTGATTGCTACTAGGTCCTCTCTCTCCCTGCTCTATGAGTTTTATCATACCTCGTCTTAAAGCTATGTATGGTTCCTGCCTCCACTACATTACTTGCTAGACTATTCCACATCCTGACAACTCTGTGACTGAAGAAATACTTATTAACATTCCTTTGACTAACCTGAGTCTTCAACTTCCAATTGCGACCCCTTGTTTCTGTGTCCCATCTCTGTAACATCCTGTCTCTGCCCACCTTATCTATTCCTCGCAGTATTCTGTATGTCGTTATCATGTCTCCCCTGATCCTCCTGTCCTGCAGTGTCGTCAGGTCGATTTCCCTTAACCTTTCTTCGTAGGACATTCCCCTTAGCTCTGGAACTATCCTTGTTGCAAACATTTGCACTTTCTCTAATTTCTTAACGTTCTTGACCAGGTGTGGGTTCCAAATTGGTGCTGCATACTCCAGTATGGGCCTGACGTACATGGTGTACAGTGTCTTGAACGATTCCTTACTGAGGTATCGGAACGCTATGAGAGGACAAGTGCAAACACTTCGGACACGAAGTGGTTAGTACTAACACCCTCCAAACCTTTACCATCCAGGATCATATCCAGACTGAAGATTACGAAAAGGACATTTGTACATAAATTCACTACGAATCGTGCTACAGCAAGTAATTTTTTAGAAAGGACTGAATTTTAATGACTTCTTGCTAATTGACCAGTTTTACCGATATATATATATATATATATATATATATATATATATATATATATATATATATATATATATATATATATATATATATATATATATATATACATACATATATATATATATATATATATATATATATATATATATATATATATATATATATATATATACAAGGAATTCGCGAGAGCAGGCGAAATATACACAAACACTGATCTCTGGCTGAAGGAGACTCGAACCTACGAACCTTAGGACAAGGTACGCAGTGCTTTACCAATCTACCCACACTGGACAATACCTTGGCGTGTAGCTTGCGCTACACGTTTGATCCAAGGCAGCCAGCTTTCAGGGAGAAGGCTTACAGCTTTTCATCTCATCCCCTGCATGCATCACCCTTACTAGAGATTTTAACAATGCAAATATACAGTGTTTGTGTATATTTCGCCTGCTCTCGCGAATTCCTTGTATTGTTAATTTCTCTAGTAAGGGTGATGCATGCAGGGGATGAGATGAAAAGCTGTAAGCCTTCTCCTTGAAAGCTGGCTGCCTTGGATCAAACGCAAGCTACACGCCAAGGTATTGTCCAGTGTGGGTAGATTGGTAAAGCACTGCGTACCTTGTCCTAAGGTTCGTAGGTTCAAGTCTCCTTCAGCCAGAGATCAGCGTTTGTGTATATATATATATATATATATATATATATATATATATATATATATATATATATATATATATATATATATATATATTTTTTCTCGACAAGTCGGCCGTCTCCCACCGAGGCAGGGTGACCCAAAAAAGAAAGAAAATCCCCAAAAAGAAAATACTTTCATCATCATTCAACACTTTCACCACACACACATTATCACTGCTTTTGCAGAGGTGGTCAGAATATAACAGTTTAGAAGCATATACGTATAAAGATACACAACATATCCCTCCAAACTGCCAATATCCCAAACCCCTCCTTTAAAGTGCAGGCATTGTACTTCCCATTTCCAGTACTCAAGTCCGACTATATGAAAATAACCGGTTTCCCTGAATCCCTTCACTAAATATTACCCTGCTCACACTCCAACAGATCGTCAGGTCCCAAGTATCATTCGTCTCCATTCACTCCTATCTAACACGCTCATGCACGCTTGCTGGAAGTCCAAGCCCCTTGCCCACAAAACCTCCTTTACCCCCTCTTTCCAACCCTTTCGAGGACGACCCCTACCCCTCCTTCCTTCCCCTATAGATTTATATGCTTTCCATGTCATTCTACTTTGATCCATTCTCTCTAAATGACCAAACCACCTCAACAACCCCTCTTCTGCCCTCTGACTAATGCTTTTATTAACTCCACACCTTCTCCTAATTTCCACACTCCGAATTTTCTGCATAATATTTACACCACACATTGCCCTTAGACAGGACATCTCCACTGCCTCCAACCGTCTCCTCGCTGCTGCATTTACCACCCAAGCTTCACATCCATATAAGAGTGTTGGTATTACTATACTTTCATACATTCCCTTCTTTGACTCCATAGATAACGTTTTTTGACTCCACATATACCTCAACGCACCACTCACCTTTTTTCCCTCATCAATTCTATGATTAACCTCATCCTTCATAAACCCATCCACCGACACGTCAACTCCCAAGTATCTGAAAACATTCACTTCTTCCATACTCCTCCTCCCCAATTTGATATCCAATTTTTCTTTATCTAAATCATTTGATACCCTCATCACCTTACTCTTTTCTATGTTCACTTTCAACTTTCTACCTTTACACACATTCTCAAACTCATCCACTAACCTTTGCAATTTTTCTTTAGAATCTCCCATAAGCACAGTATCATCAGCAAAAAGTAACTGTGTCAGTTCCCATTTTGAATTTGATTCCCCATAATTTAATCCCACCCCTCTCCCGAACACCCTAGCATTTATATATATATACAAAGGTAGACCCAAGAAAAGTCCCACTGAAAACGAGAAAATTTGCGCACAGGTTAGCAAAAAAAAAATTGAAGAAGGTAACACAGTGGGAGCCATCCGAATAATTACAAGTGACGACACTGTAGCCCCCAACGATGAGATCACAGCCCAAGCACTAAGAGACAAGCATCCAACCAGGGACACCATAGCCATCAACAACCCTGAGGAAGACCCCATCACTGAACAATTAATTTTGCCTGAATCGGAAGTCTATAAGGCGATTGTGTCATTTCCTGCAGGATCTGCAGGAGGTTACACTGGAATTCGACCTCAGCACCTCAAGGAGATGATAAATCCAGTACTCGGTGCATCTGCATCACTTCTTCTCACCGAGTTAACAACTTTCGCCAACAACTGCCTGGCTGGGCGAATCCCAGAAGAAATTAAACCTTTTTGGTGTGCGTTGAAGAAGAAGGATGGGGGAATCAGACCCATTACGGTTGGAAACACTCTTCGCCGTCTCGTTGCCAAAGCAGCAGTAAGAAACATTCGCCTAGAAGCTGCCAGTTTACTCCAGCCACACCAACTGGGCTTTGGGGTCCCTCAAGGCAGTGAAGCTGCAGCTCATGCGGCAAGGGCCTACATCAGGGACCTACCAGAAGACAAGGCCGTAGTCAAACTTGATTTTAGAAATGCCTTTAATATGGTAAAGAGAGATGCTGTCTTGCCAGCTGTTCGGGATCGCTTCTCCAGTCTTTTTCCCTTCATTTCAGCCGGCTACAGCAAACCCTCAATTCTTTTGTTTCGAGAACATGAAATTCTCTCATCAGAAGGTGTTCAGCAGGGTGACCCACTAGCTCCACTTCTCTTCTGCTTGGCAGTAAGGGAACTAACTTCCAGCCTACGCAGCGAGCTCAACATCTGGTACCTGGATGATGGAACTCTGGCAGGTACTGAAGAGTCCCTCGTAGGGTACCTACAACTGGTGAAAACACAGGGAGAAGACTTGGGACTCATCCTCAATCCCTCCAAGTGTGAAATCATCACAGCGAACCAGGAAATAATCAATGCTGTGCGAAGAATCCTCCCAGAAGTCTCTACTACCACTCTGTCCAACAGTACCCTCTTGGGAGCACCGCTGGGTCACCAGGTCATCGACACAGTCTGTATCTCCTCACAAGGTGCCTTACTATTCCAAGACTCACTTACTTCCTGAGTCAACATGACTCAAGAAATCGTAATGACACGATTGCAAACAAACCATACCCCCAGCCGGGATTGAACCCGCGGTCATAGAGTCTCAAAACTCCAGCCCGTCGCGTTAGCTAACGCGATGGGCTGGAGTTTTGAGACTCTTTGACCGCGGGTTCAATCCCGGCCGGGGGTATGGTTTACTTCCTGAGGTGTGTACACTCCTTTGACAACCCAACACTTGACGAATATGACGCACACCTGAGGTCAACCCCTAAGAAGGCACTGAACCTGTCACTAGAGAATCAGCAATGGGATCAGGCAACCCTCCCAGTGCGACTGGGAGGTATAGGGGTGCGCAAAGCAACGCGTGTTGCTTTACCTGCTTTTCTGTCTTCGTGTTTGGCTTCCAGTGCATTAGTCAAGAAGATTGTTCCCGAACGCTTGAGAGATGTGGTAGGAGCTCAAGACCCCAGGTTTACTGAAGCAGCGATTCGGTGGGACACCCTTACAGATTCCTCCAGTAGACCAGCTCCTCCCAAAGAACACAAACAGTCCCACTGGGGCAAACCGATCATGGAAAAAATCGCCAACACAATGCTCTCCAACGCCTCAGGAAAGGACAAAACTCGTCTCCTGGCAGTGAAGGCACCACACTCAGGAGATTTCCTGTTAGCTGTTCTCAATTCCTCCTTGGGCACTCGACTAGACCCACAGGCCATTCGGATTGGTGTTGCTCTTCGCCTAGCCGCCCCCATCCTCACCGAACATAGGTGTATTTGCGGCAGGGCGACAGCTGATCAATTCGGACTTCATGGTCTCGTGTGTCACACAGCAGAAGGGAAGTATGCCAGGCATGAGGAGGTCAATGACATCATAAAGAGAAGCCTCGCCATGGCCCGTTGCCCAGCTCAACGGGAACCCCAAGTGCAGAGGTCTGACGGAAGTCAAAAGCGTCCTGATGGAGCCACTATGCTACCTTGGAAGGATGGAAAGCAGATTGCCTGGGACTACACATGTGCCGCCACATTGGCAGACACCTAAATGCCATACTCCGTAGTGGAAGGGGGTGGAGCTGCCAGCCACAGGGGGACCCAGAAGATCCGCAAATATGAAGACCTTCCCCCTTGCTATAACTTCATCCCAATAGGGTCGGAGACCCTTGGAGCATGGGGCAAGTGTGCTCTAAAGTTCCTAATAGAGCTGGGTGAAAAGCTCATCACAGAAACCAAGGACCACAGGGCGACCAGCTTCATCTTTCAGAGACTCAGTGTTGCGATCCAGAGAGGAAATGCCTGCAGCATTCTGGGCACGCGGCCCACCGCCGGGGAGCTGGACGAAGTATTCGAGATGTAGCTCTGAGTTACCTATGTTGTTTTACTTTCTATCGTATTTTTGTGAATGTTTTGTCAATGTATTTTGTCTTTAAATAAAATATATATAAAATATAGGGGGTGGTAGGAGAAAATTCTCAAACAGCTTCAGGAGAACCTTGAGTTTTCCCTGAAGCAAGTTTATTCTTTTCTCTGAGGATGAGGGTCCCTATAACAGTTCTAGAGGTGGTACCTCCCTATATTACCTGGAGTTTACCTGGAGAGAGTTCCGGGGGTCAACGCCCCCGCGGCCCAGTCTGTGACCAGGCCTCCTGGTGGATCAGAGCCTGATCAACCAGGCTGTTACTGCTGGCTGCACGCAAACCAACGTACGAGCCACAGCCCGGCTGATCAGGAACCGACTTTAGGTGCTTGTCCAGTGCCAGCTTGAAGACTGCCAGGGGTCTGTTGGTAATCCCCCTTATGTGTGCTGGGAGGCAGTTGAACAGTCTCGGGCTATATGTCGTGCCGAATAGGCAGAATTTGCGATCTTGGCTTAAATAGCAACGCTCATCTTGACATATAGGACAAGTGAAAATTTGTGTATGCAATAATTTCGCCAAAATCATTCTGAACCTAACGAAAAAAATATGTTTCACTGTGTTTGCTTAGTATTAAATTACTGTAAACAAATCTAAAATATATTTAGCTGGGTTAAGCTAAAATAAATTGATCTTGTTGTAATAAGGTTAGGTAAGTTTTCTAAGATTCTTTTGTTGCAAAATTAAAATTTTTTACATTAACATTAATGAAAAAAATGTATCTTTAATCGTATAAGAGAAATTTTTCGAAAGGACTTAATTTTAAATGAGTTCTTGCTAATTGACCAGTTTTACATATTCGGCACGACATTATATATATATATATATATATATATATATATATATATATATATATATATATATATATATATATATATATATATATATATATATGTCGTGCCGAATAGGCAGAACTTGCGATCTTGGCTTAAATAGCAATGCTCATCTTGCCATATAGGACAAGTGAAAATTTGTGTATGCAGTAATTTCGCCAAAATCATTCTGAACCTAACGAAAAAAATATATTTCACTGCGTTTATTTAGTATTAAATTATTGTAAACAAATCTAAAATATATTTAGTTGGGTTATGCTAAAATAAATTGTTCTTGATATAATAAGGTTAGGTAAGTTTTTTAAGTTCCTTTTGGTGCAAAATTATAAATTTTTACATCAACATTAATGAAAAAAATATATCTTTAAACGTATAAGAGAAAATTTTAGAAAGAACTTAATTTTAAATGAGTTCTTGCTAATTGACCAGTTTTACATATTCGGCACGACATATATATATATATATATATATATATATATATATATATATATATATATATATATATATATATATATATATATATATATATATATATATATATATATATATATGTCGTGCCGAATATGTAAAACTGGTCAATTAGCAAGAACTCATTTAAAATTAAGTCTTTTCTGAAATTTTCTCTTATACGTTTAAAGATATATTTTTTTCATTAATGTTAATGTAAAAATTTTTAATTTTGCACCAAAAGAATCTTAGAAAACTTACCTAACCTTATTATAACAAGAACAATTTATTTTAGCCTAACCCAACTAAATATATTTTAAATTCGTTTACAGTAATTTAGTACTAAACAAACACAATCAAATATATTTTTTTCGTTAAGTTCAGAATGGTTTTGGCGAAATTATTGCATATACAAATTTTCACTTGTCCTATATGGCAAGATGATCGTTGCTATTTAAGCCAAGATCGCAAGTTCTGCCTATTCGGCACGACATATATATATATATATATATATATATATATATATATATATATATATATATATATATATATATATATATATATATATATATATATATATATATATATATATATATATATATATATATACACACATCCATTATCTCTCAGTCCACAGGAGGATTCGAACCTGTACAGTCTGCATCAAACTAGACGGTCACTCTCATATCCCGGAGCACCAGGCTTGTGGCAAGAAATTTCATCAAATCCTGTCATAAATAAAACAAATAAGTCCAGGATTCAAGCTATGTTGACGGATCAATTACTCTTCACTTGACAAAAGTGAGATGCAATCCATCTGATTTTGTCATATGATTATATTAGGTTTATGATTGATTGATTGATGTTAGTTTGCCGGTACTTCCGGCCCGGGTTTTCTCCAGATGGCGACCCGGCGGTGGCCCCCCGGGTGGGGGGTGTCGTTCGTCTTCTTTCTTTTGTCATCTTTCTTGGGGCCCTCCGGTTGGAGGGTGACTTCTTCTCTCTTGCGGTGACTCCCCAGGTGGGGATTTTTATGAGCTAGGTTTACCATTTCTAAATATAAGCCACCTGTTACTGGGTTTCCTCCACTGTTTTCATTAAGAATATGACTTGGTGCATTATCAGATTACTTTGATCAATGATACAACGAATCCACACACTGAGGCTCGCTCTCCAGCAAATTTTAAAAAATGTTCATGAGATAAAACTTGCTGACAACTACTGTACAAGAGATAATGCAACATCCTCTACACTCAAGTGATATTTATAGCTTACGTGGTGAATGATAAGATAATATATGATTATATTTGATATAAGCAAGGTATGTAGTCAGCCTTTCGCATTCCCCTCACCTACTTTTAGCTGCCTAGCAAAATTCAATAGACACTTACATTACTGAGCTGTTGTGGGGTGAGGTTAGCGCCAAGGAATTCATTGAGCTTCCTTAGTTCTGCCATAGTGTCAGTCTTCATGTCCTCATAAAAGACGAAATGTACGCTGGGATGATCCTTCATCTTCCATGAAGACCTCAGATGGGGCCAGTATGGACTGAACAACACTGCCAAGACAAAGCAACTTGAAGCATCTAGTGAAAACCTCTACCCGTTTCTCTATAAAAACTCCCTCATAAAATGTAGAAGAGGTGCAGCTTATAATGTAATGCCTAGTAAGAAAGAGTATTATATGACAACTTGAATTTTTTTTTTTTCTTTTCAACAAGTCGGTCGTCTCCCACCGAGGCAGGGTGACCCAAAAAAGAAAGAAAATCCCCAAAAAGAAAATACTTTCATCATCATTCAACACTTTCACCACACTCACACATTATCACTGCTTTTGCAGAGGTGCTCAGAATAGAACAGTTTAGAACCCCCGCGACAGTTGGTCAACTTGTGGCTCAAGCCTCGACCACCAGTGGGCCGGCTCATCGTCCATACCCGACCCTTATTTTTGACGGTCGTTCAAATAGTTTAGAGCCATGGCTGCAGTCAGTCGAGACGACTGTTCAGGCTCTATTTGATAGTCCCACGGATACACAATACATTCGTGCTGCTGTTGCAGAAGTGGATCTCACCCAGGATGATATAGGTGCCTTTGTGCAGCTCAAGCGCATTTGTAAGATTCAGTCTTGGGACAAACTTAAGGAGGAATTTAGGCGTTATTTTCGGCGTAGTCGCCAACGCCATTACATTGACATCGTTACCAGCATCTTGGCTGAATGTCAATACCGGCACGAAAGCCCCCTGGCTTGCATTTGCCAGTTCGAGCAAGCCGCCACGGACTTTACTGATGCCATCAGCTCCACTAAGTGGGTGGATGGTGACGGCCGTATTGATGCTAAAGACATCATCCCCATGCTGGCTGTCGGCATCATGCGGAGGGATGCCCCCCTAACCTCTGGGTTGCCATTGATGCGCTAGGACTCGGCCCTCAACACGACGTCCTGGGTGCATATGATGCCATCGACTCGCTCAAGCCGCCTTCCGAGCAAGGCAAGGTTTGCCGCTTTGCGGATGATCCCCTACCCATCCTTCCGGCGCCGTCCACAGTGACCCCGCGGTCGCAGCCGGAAGTCACTTTTGCCGCTGCTGTCAGACAGCCAGCCCACAGTCCCACTAACACGCGCCTAAGTAAAAATATTGACCACAGTAACAACAGTCAGTCTCATACAAAAAGGCAGTCATCGAATTCCTGGACCAAGGCGAAACGTCGCCAGCAAACACCACCCCCAACCTCACCTGCTAAGCATGTAGTGACTTGTTTCAACTGTGGCAAACGTGGGCACTACCGATCGGAGTGTTACAAACCTAAGTCCCCGCAAAGTAACCGTCACAGTCCCCACGCTCAGTATCCCAGTAACCGTAACCGTCCCCATGCTCAGTATCAAAGTAGCCGTAACCGTCCCCATGCTCAGTATCAAGGTAACCGTCACCGTCCCCATGCTCAGCCTCGCGAGGGAGTCTGTATGTACCACAATACTTCCAGTCATACCTCCCATGAGTGTAACAAGCTGCGAAGTATGCTGTCAGCTGAGTGGAGCAAGCAGTCGTCGCGCAATGCACGTGCTCGTAGAAGCCCTTCCACTAGTTCGGGGGAAGAGGCGCGTCCGCAAAACCAGCGAAAGACATAGTAACCCTGTCGGAGTCGCTGTATTCCGTCCCTGTCCGCAATGCATTCGCCGCCCTGGGCAGTGATACGCTTGCCGACAGTGAGGAAACAGAGTGTCTTGACGTTGTTGCCGAGACTCGTACCGTACCTTCCAGGTCGAGCCTCGTCAACAAGCGTCGAGCCTCGAGCAGCTGTGACTCCGGGGATTTCGTCGGTCTGTCATGCCTTCATGTTTGGTATGACAACCCGTGTGGACCGCTCATCAAGTCCACTGTCCACCATAAGCCTGTCCAGCTTTTCCTAGATACAGGTTCGGTGGTTAACATTGTCCGCTCCACTTTTTTCCGAGACATTGGTCTTCACGCGGCCATGTTGACAGAGCCGTCTGCCATTCAGACCTTGAGAGGAGTCTCAGGTAATCCGCTGACGGTTCGTGGTCGTACAACATTAGAATTTGCGGTCCAGGGTCACAAGCTGTCCGCAAAATTCTTAGTCGTAGATGGTATTGTTTTCCATGGTGACCTGCTCATAGGGTTCAAAACCATGGCAGACCTTAGGATCCGCTTAGATCCAGCTGAGTGGAAAGCAGAATTCAACGGAGTGGATGTGCCCTTCTGGGGCGTGCGCTTAGGATCCACTACGTGCTACTCTGTCTCAGAGTATGCACAGTGCTTAGAATCGTTGGAAACCGGTGGTTTCCATAGCACATTCTCCCCGGGGTCAGTCTCTTGCCCTGATCGACCTCGTAGTAGAGCTCGTTGCCCGTCACCTCCTGGCCATCAGCGCTTAGTTACCAGTGAAACCTAGTCTGGGGACGCCCAGTCTAACCTTCACTCTAACTCTGACGCTGTTGTAGAGACCAGCAGTTGTCAAGCTGCAGTATCCCTGTCGGCAGGCGGCTGTCTGACTCGTGTCATGGCATCAGCGAGCAGAGTTACTGCTTGTACAAGGTATGACGTCACTTTGTCAGCTAACTCGCTCACTCCTGTTATGGTGTATGTGAGCAGAGCTTTTGAAGGAGACCATGTGCTGGTTGACAACGACACGTGCCGAGTCAAGGGCCTCTCCCTTGAACCATCCTTGCACACAGTGCAACGTGGTAAGTTGCAAGTCCTTGTTGTCAACATGCATAGTCGAGAATTTCCCCTGCAGAAGAATACCTCACTTGTCGACCTTGTCAGATTCCCTCTCCCGGTGAGAGTGGAGGGTGAAGCCCCAGCTGACTTCCTCGTGAGTGGAGTTCTCCCAGGCTAATCTGCTGCTGACTCTTCCAACACCCGGCCAGTGCAGGAAGATGATCTAGCTTTGACGGATTATCCTGAAGAGGTCCCAAAACTTCTCCAGGTTCTCAATCGTGAACGTTCTGCAGTCGCACTAGATGGTGAGTCAATGGGTTTGACCCCACTGATCTCTCGCCGTATTCCACTTGACAAAGGTACTAAACCCATTTATGTACCTGCGTATCGCCTGCTACATGCGCAAAGAGTCTTCGCCGAAGAACTCATTACACGGATGCTCCGTGATGAAGTTATTGAGGAGTCCACTTCCCCATGGAATGCTCCCCTTATTCTGGTTCCCAAGAAAGACGGAACCTGGCGCCCTGTTATCGATTACAGGAAACTGAATGCATGTACCATCCCACCGCTGCCACCACTGTTATAACACTTTAAAGTGCAGGCATTGTACTTACCATTTCCAGGACTCAAGTCTGACTATATGAAAATAACCGGTTTCCCTGAATCCCTTCACTAAATATTACCCTGCTCACACTCCAACAGATCGTCAGGTCCCAAGTATCATTTGTCTCCATTCACTCCTATCTAACACGTTCATGCACGCTTGCTGGAAGTCCAAGCCCCTCGCCCACAAAACCTCCTTTACCCCCTCTTTCCAACCCTTTCGAGGACGACCCCTACCCCTCCTTCCTTCCCCTATAGATTTTATGCTTTCCATGTCATTCTACTTTGATCCAGTCTCTCTAAATGACCAAACCACCTCAACAACCCCTTTTCTGCCCTCTGACTAATGCTTTTATTAACTCCACACCTTCTCCTAATTTCCACACTCCGAATTTTCTGCATAATATTTACACCACATATTGCCCTTAGACAGGACATCTCCACTGCCTCCAACCGTCTCCTCGCTGCTGCATTTACCACCCAAGCTTCACATCCATATAAGAGTGTTGGTACTACTATACTTTCATACATTCCCTTCTTTGCCTCCATAGATAACGTTTTTTGACTCCACATATATCTCAACGCACCACTCACCTTTTTTCCCTCATCAATTCTATGATTAACTTCATCCTTCATAAATCCATCCGCCGACACGTCAACTCCCAAGTATCTGAAAACATTCACTTCTTCCATACTCCTCCTCCCCAATTTGATATCCAATTTTTCTTTATCTAAATCATTTGATACCCTCATCACCTTACTCTTTTCTATGTTCACTTTCAACTTTCTACCTTTACACACATTCTCAAACTCATCCACTAACCTTTGCAATTTTTCTTTAGAATCTCCCATAAGCACAGTATCATCAGCAAAAAGTAACTGTGTCAATTCCCATTTTGAAATTGATTCCCCATAATTTAATCCCACCCCTCTCCCGAACACCCTACCATTTACTTCTTTTACAACCCCATCTATAAATATATTAAACAACCATGGTGACATTACACATCCCTGTCTAAGACCTACTTTTACCGGGAAGTATTCTCCCTCTCTTCTACACACCCTAACCTGAGCCTCACTATCCTCATAAAAGCTCTTTACAGCATTTAGTAACTTACCACCTATTCCATAAACTTGCAACATCTGCCACATTGCTCCTCTATCCACTCTATCATATGCCTTTTCTAAATCCATAAATGCAATAAAAACTTCCCTACCTTTATCTAAATACTGTTCACATATATGCTTCAATGTAAACACTTGATCTACACATCCCCTACCCACTCTAAAGCCTCCTTGCTCATCCGCAATTCTACATTCTGTCTTACCTCTAATTCTTTCAATTATAACCCTACCGTATACTTTTCCTGGTATACTCAGTAAACTTATTCCTCTATAATTTTTACAATCTCTTTTGTCCCCTTTCCCTTTATATAAAGGGACTATACATGCTCTCCGCCAATCCCTAGGTACCTTCCCCTCTTTCATACATTTATTAAACAAAAGTACCAACCACTCCAACACTATATCCCCCCCTGCTTTTAACATTTCTGTCATGATCCCATCAGTTCCAGCTGCTTTACCCCTTTTCATTCTACGTAATGCCTCACGTACCTCCACCACACTTACATTCTGCTCTTCTTCACTCCTAAAAGATGGTATACCTCCCTGGCCAGTGCATGAAATTACCGCCTCCCTTTCTTCCTCAACATTTAAAATAAATAACATATAATAATTAGTGGTAATAATAGAAACTGCCGATTAAATGTGTGTTACCTGCAAACACTTATCTGTTGAAATTTTAGTTTATTAAGCAGGAAGGAGAAAGAACATTATTATTATTATTATTATTATTATTATTATAAAAAAGAAGAGCTAAACCTACAAGGGTCAAGTAGAAAGAACAAAGGTCACGGTATTGTGTTGTATGGCACATACTAAGCATCAAGCAGGCAGTAGCAGTTAAATATTGATAACCTTGAGTAACAAAAATTATCCCCGACTCCCTCCACACTTCAAGCTCCCATCTTATCATTTGCTTGTAAGACCAGTCACCGCTAATATTATGCCTTACAGTATGTAAATTAACTGATAAATTAGGGATTGTATAGTGTTATATGATCATAATATAGTGATTACCCTATTTACATCATATACAATAATACAAGATGAACAAGATGATCATATTTAACCCAACTGTTTAGTATGTTGATCCATTATGTACCTCTGTAATCTGTAAATACCTTTGTAACTTGTCATGATTGTGACCAGATCTACCTATAACTTATTCAGCTATCAAAATTTTGGGGTCCAGTTCCTGGACCCATTATGTACCTCTGTAATCTTTTGACTACCGCCCACAGGATGGGTATGTGGTGCATAATAAACATGTTAAACTAACTGTTGTAGTTCTACTTGGCCATTAAATTCAAGTTATGCTTGCAACAAGAATATACACTCTTTACTACTTCTGATTAGTGATGAAAAAACCAAACTGCAGTTCATGGTGCTACTTGTTAATTTTTTTTCCTAAAAGGTTTTCGTTTATAACTTGAAAATGCCTTATCCGATCGGCTTCAAATTTTCAACGCTAGTGTTCTATAGCTATGGAAAAATTAATGCAACTATTGACATGGGCAGGTGCCCTCTGGTCACTTTTGTATAGGCCAGGGGTGAGCAAGTTCTTCGATAGGAAGAACTATACTATACTATGTTTTTTTTTTATTCGCCGGTATTCTCCCGGCCCGGGTCTTTTCCAAGTAGTGATGACCCGGCCTTGGCTCCCTCTCTGGGGAGTATCTCGAGATCTGTGTCTCCCATGGGAGGAGGTACAAGTACCCCCTCATCTTTGGGACCAAGTGTCCCCAGGTCTAGCCACAGTCCCCGCCCTCACGGGGCTCGTAGGGAGAAGCTGGGCCTCTAGTCTGCCATCTGCCGCGCCCCAAAGTGGCTCGTGGGGATGGTAGTCCTGTGAGCTGCTGGTGGTAGCAAGCTCAGGCCTTCTTGTTTATAATGTGCAAGATCCACAGAAAATATTTAAAATTTGTATTTATAAATAATAGAAAATACAAGTGTATAGTAGTCCTCTTCACCACAGCAGAATATGTTAAATTTCTGCTCGTTGAAGACTGAATCTTCATTTTTGTAGTTAATAGTTTAAAATCTGGCTGGTAAGATGTCAGAGCTGTTCTATGAGGCTCAGTGAGTAGGCTGTTAGTGAAGATGTCATAATGTTTTGACTTGAGATTCCCCTGGCCAACGATATCGTTGCACTCATCCACTTAATGGTCAGACCCAATAATGCTTAACCTAACTGACTGATGCACACATGTACGACACCACGCATCCATATGCCATTAAAAAAGACTTCATTACTTACAATCATCCTCCATGAACAGCTTCACGAAGTTGTCGAAGGTGCCGGTGTAGGAGTGGAATTGGAAATTTTTGAAGTGGTGGTACAAGGACACCACCACATCCTTGGGATTCCTAACTGCATACACCACCTAGAACAATAGTTGTATAAAGAGGTGAGGGAGAGAACTTAGGTCGCAGAAAGGACAGAAACAACTGACTGATTCCATTGAAAATATGACATATATTTAACCAAGAATTGCCAAACTCTGAGAATTAACGTGAAAAATAATTAAAGAAGCATCGTAACAACACAACCATTGATCTGCAATAGTTCTTACAGTAGATAACAAAAAAAAAGGCACAATACCGTGACTGGAACGATACACAAATAACCCGCACATAGAAGAGAGGAGCTTACGACAACGTTTCGGTCCGACTTGGACCGAAACGTCGTCGTAAGCTCGTCTCTTCTCTGTGCGGGTTATTTGTGTATTCTTACAATAGTGCAAAACACTTGTAGAAAAACACATATCACAATACCTGAAAGAAAATATTTGTAGGATATGCTCTTTTTACCCTAGAATTTTACGTATACTAAATTCCTCACGTCAGAAAATACTTAAGTACAAATAATCCGAAGTTAAACACACTGAAGTAATATAAAAATCCCAAGTTAAACTCGTGCAATTAATTTCACTAGAAATTTGTTTATATAACTCTCCAAACGTGATTTGTTTATGGAATTCGAGCGCTGAAATATAAGTCTTGGAAAATGATTTAAGTAAAGTATAACAATGTTACAGTAGTAGTAATAATACTCTACTAAGATAACCTTAGCTGAGTTAAGAAGATATGGAGGCAGGAGACAGAATGGAAGATGAGTCTTCATAACACGACGGTCAGGTAAAGCTTCACACATCTTCAGGAAAACACCATCTTCTGACTTCATTTCTTTGAATGAAAATTCTGCAGCCATATCTTGAAAAGATTGAGGAAGTTCGCCAAAATCTACCATCATTTTATCCCATGCGTTGCTATCCGCCAGTGCGTCAAATCTAGAATTTATACGTATTTATTATGATAATATTTACCTACAGCAATGTTGTAAATTAGAGTTTAGTTGAGAAGGTAAATATATAGTATGTACTTATTAAAGTTACTATATGTTAAGTCTGGCTGTCAGAGAACACAGAAGAAATGTTAGATTTAAAATATATATTCTCATACTCTATTTGTGGTGATCTCATTGGTGTTGGTGTGTCAGTTTTATCGTTGTTCAGGTCAGGGTTGTTCAACATCGTCCAGAGGACCTCCTGAAGCCAGGTTGTACCAGACTTGGGCATCCCCATCAAAATTACGTCGCTGGGCCTGAGCTATAAAAAAAATGTAATGCATGATACAATGTTGGTAGTGTCATGAATACTATTCAGCTGAAACAGAGATGTCCACTTGGAGACAAAAAGAAGAAATAGAGGCAGTAATTTACAGCCTAATCTTTCTCCATTTTCATGTTACAATTGGGTCACGTACACACAGTTACTGAATAAAGTATCTTAAAAATATATAAAACTATTAACAATATCCTCTAAGATTCATATATATGCTTTAATACTAACTTAATTTCATATGTACCTTGAAGTTGTATATCTTGTCTGCAATTCTGGTGAATGCAGCGGGAAGTAGCCATCCGTCGGGCATCAGTTTGACCATACCTTCCTTGTAGAGTTGTTGTTCCTTGCCCAACCTGGCCAGCCACTCATCACTCATCACCACCACCTCGTGACCACTAACAAGCTTACTCATCTTCCTATGATTAAAAATGCACTTAGTAGACAGAGTATGAAGATAAGTATTGTTGATGCACTGTTACATTTTCCATTCGTGCTAGTAACAGTAAGGAAAAGTGCGTAGAGTTCTATACTTTCAACAGTGGTCTATGTAGTGAATGACAGAAGAAGGAACTTTGTAAATCATTAACGTGATTATCTAATGAATAATTGAACATGAGCATCGTGCCTGAGATGGAGAAAATAATCAATGTAAAGCCTGTTACACGACGGGATTTATGCTCTTAGCTTCGAATTATCACATGATAAACTTGACCTCCTCAATGTACTCATGGAAATCAATCACAGAACTAGTAGGCCCATTACACTGTTTACCTATTCATTAGTCCTTATAATGTAACTCAAAATCACCCTGACGAACATAATTTTATCAGCAAATTTCAACAGTTTCACAAGTTGTTGCTTACAGAGATATTGAATTATTTGATAAGGGATTATAAGTGGTGAACAATGATAAGAAGACATGCTTATCAGGCCTGGTCATGGACCGGGCGACGGGGGCGTTGATCCCCGGAATACCCTCCAGGAAGGTAGGCACCTCCAGGTAATACAGCATATACTCAGTTTCCACACACGAGACAGACACGAAGCTAGGCGAGTAGCAATCTCTGCTCGATCTTTGAATGGTATTTCCCCCATTTACCTTGACCACAGTCACCTGTATTATAATGTACACAAAAGACCAAGTACTGCACCCCAAGTACTTAAGAGACAGGTAGCAAAAGCTTAAGTCCCCTCAAGAAATCCAAGAGCTGTTATTATTCACTTGTGATTAGTGTATATATATATATATATATATATATATATATATATATATATATATATATATATATATATATATATATATATATATATATATATATATATATATATATATATATATATATATATATATATATATATATACTATATACATAAATTCTAAACGAGGAAGCACTAAACCAGTTAGAGTAATGTAGCGCCTAGGGAATGACTGGTAATCAAGTATGATCTGAGGAAGCGTAGCTCCAATTTTTTTTAATCAAGAGCCCTGCACTAGCATCAAGACATCCTCCATGAAAGATTTACTAAACTAAATAATAATACGTTCACCAAGTTTGTGATAAAACACATATATCATTACTTGTAAGGTAGATTTTGTGTGCAATTTCAAGCTTATTTTACCGAACCATACTCACTTGTACTAAGTTTAAATAAGATTGTATTAAGTTTAAATAAGATTGTAAAACTGCTAGCCACTATTACTTGTCTAGTTTTAAGTATAGTTGCTACGTACTATTATCTTATCTAGTTTTAATTAGTTACTATATATTAGGATTAGTTTGCCCGAAATGCCTGGGCATGATAGTGGCTATCTTTGTACTTAGTAAATCAAAATTGTAATTACACATTGTAACCTTTACAAAGTAATAAACTTTACCCTTGTGTCTGATGCATGTGACATTGTGTTTTCACCTGACAAGAATGTAATCAAACACTGTATAATTGATAACATTTATCCTTACGATGGTGTGTTGATTGCTGTTGCTATTATTATTATTATTATTATTATTATTATTATTATTATTATTATTATTATTATTACTTATGGAGAAGCAATAAACCCGTGCTGATGGCACGCTTACAACCCAAGACCTGATTTAAATAACAATAAACTGGAGATTCTATGGTTTGAAGTGCTGCTTCCTAAGACCAAACCCATCTTAATAGGAACTAGTTACCGCCCTCCTACTCAGGACCAGTTCTTAGAAGACTTTTCCAGAGTCTTGTCCGGAGTTGAAAACAATTGCGAGACAATAATACTGGGCGACTTCAATATCTGTTTTCAGCAGCAAAATAACGGGCTATGCAAAAGGAATAAGCAAATTCTAGGATATTCCGGGAAACCCAATCGTGCCTCCCCCCAAACCAACGATAGATCTTTCCCGGGAAAAAAAATCCCCCCATCCAAAATACCAGTCCGAAAACATTCTTTTTTAAATATACAGGGTCAAAACCCCAACAAAGCCGGGCCCCTGATAACACCCCGTCTAATTTCCTAAAGAGGGTGTTTTGAACTGTAAACCCCTATTGCTAAATAATAAATCTATCAATCCCCATAATACAAAAGGGGCGGTTCAAAGGAGGCCAGATTCTTATCTTCAAAAAAATAGAGGTCTGTGGCAATATGGGCCGTTAGTATATATATAATTCTAAAATTTAGAGGGGGCTGTATTCTCGGAGTTAATTTAAAAAAATTTCCCCAAGCTATCAATCGGCTTTAGAAGCCCTACTCACAAACACCCCCCCTTTAAATTAATCTGATGGTTACCTGAGAACTAAATTCAAGGGGGAACCCCTCTAGGTAGGAAACCTTAGACCTGAAAAAGGCCCCCATCTTCAACCACAATATATTATGTAATAAATTTTGGCATCGGGGTTCCTAGACTGGTTTGTCCTACCAGAAATGGGAGACAAATGTAAAGATCAAAAAAAACAGAATCAAAACCCCCAAACCCATAATAGGGAGCCCCAGTATTCTGGGCCCCTATTATTCTTATGTTATTTGATATCCCCTATCATTTCAATCAAACCCTACTGTATGATGCGGCCAGTTAGTGTCAGTAAAACCCAAAGATTTGCTAATTTTTTCATGAACTGGAGTCCTGCAAAAAGGTTTGGGAAAAACAAACTATCATTACCTGGAAAAAAGAAGCCATTTCTTTGGCGAAAAATAAACGAGAAGGGTAAATAATTTCATTGTAATGGGGGCCCATCACTTTGTTTCATCAGTAAATATTTAAATTCCGACCCATGCATGCCCGGGGAATTGATAGGAAACATGTGAAAAAAACGAATGCCCGACTGAAGTTCCTTTAGAAACACAGTGTCTACTACTATTATTTAATTTTTGAAGGTTAAAACAGCTATGTGAAAATGAGGTATACTAGGAATAAGATAAACTGAATTATTTATATTAACATTAATGAGAGGATTAGACCATAATAATAGGCACATGAATATTGCAATGATAGGTACATGTATATATCACTATACAAGAAATTTGACCCAAAGACGGAAAGCGTAGCTCACATTTCTTAAATCAAGATCCCTACATTAACATCAACTTATCTTCCATGACGGACACGAGAATAAAATCCATTCCAACCTAAGCACATAACTAAAATAAAATCAGTTCTATCATGGTGTTGACTGGTGAAGTATGTTGATTAGTAACTGGAATGAGTCGACCTTCCAAGTGAAGTAACAGATATAGAGACAGGTTAACGAGATAGTGAGGTAAGCACCTGATATGAACGCCATTCAATAAACATATCGAGTAACGCGGTCGCAGGTCATGGTTGACGGTTGTGACATACGGACAGATAACGGTGAGTTAATCATGCATGTCACAATGCAGTGGCTGAAACAATTCTCAAGAGACAGCAGGTTAAGAATGCAAGTCACAACACAGTGCTTGGAACAATCCTTACATAAACTAGATGATGTTTCGGTCCGTCATGGACCAGTCTCAGGTCACAGCTAAGCGAGAGAAAGCAGAGCAGACCAGCAGACACCTCGGGAAGTAGGAAGGTTTAGGTGGTAGTATTAACAGTAGTTGAGGTAGTAATGATAGAAGGAATGAAAGTTGTAGTAGTTTACTAATAGGATCAATTATAACATGGAAAAACAGGTAACCACACTCTATATAATAAAAAAATTTCGGTAATAACTGGAATTCGTCTTTAGTAAATACAGACTGTCAGCATACATATACAATCTGTTATTAGTAAGTATATTTAGGTACCTGGAGTTTACCCGGAGAGAGTTCCGGGGGTCAACGCCCCCGCGGCCCGGTCTATGACCAGGCCTCATGGTGGATCAGAGCCTGATCAACCAGGCTGTTACTGCTGGCTGCACGCAATCCAATGTACGAGCCACAGCCCGGCTGGTCAGGTACCGACTTTAGGTGCACATAGTAACGTATGTGTAATTTACCTAGGATAACCCCCAAAAAAAGTCAAAGTGACTTATTTTCATTGAGGTTCACTCTAACACACGCACCCCAAAGAATTCATTAAGGACAAAGAAAATAAAGAAAAGAACTGCAGGCCTAACGCTAGGTAAGAAGTAAAGATAAATTCAGAAGACAGAAAAGAAAATACAGAAGACAAGCCAAGAGAAAAGTTAAGAAGACAAAGGTCATGTCTAGTCACGAGTGTCTCGATGATTAGATCATTTGACAGTATTTAGAGGAAGGCAGGCACATACAGAAACAAATCCGGGAATAAGATTCATGTTGGGAATGTTGTGTCTCAGAGCCGATTCATCATGACAGGGTCTGAGAAGGTTAGGAGGATATATAATTTTAGCAGAGGATCAATTTATAGGATGGCTGGCTATGATCTCTGAAATGAGAATTGTTAGTGCCAATAAGGCGAACATTTTTATGGTCTTTAAGTCTATAAAAACGAGACTTAAACGTCATTTCAAGTTTCCTCTGTAAATGTGATTTATTCTGTGAATAATAAGTTATTTTAAGTGAGATAAGTGGTAGCCTGGTTATACTCCATGTTTTCCCTCTTCTATTATTACTGATTTCACGTTTTCATGCTACACTGACGGCTATTATATTTAGTGGAAGCAAATACTGCTTGGGGAATAAGATCTCCAGTGAACTGGATGAAGGTAATTATATTCAGAGAAAAATCCATACGGGTCTGACTGCGTTCTCGAGTCAAGAGCCCTTCACCTGTATTCAGACACCTTCCTTAAAGGGTAAGACATCGAGACAATTCGAGGGATGCTTATATTAGAACAACTAAGAAGTGTCCTCAGCCTATAGCTTAAGGGACCGGGATCGATCCTCGGCACGAGTGAAACGTTGGGCATGTTTCCTTACACCTGCCACCCCTGTTCACCTAGCAGTAAGTAGGTAACTGGGTATTAGATTAAAGGATCCCAGTGTAAACAAGACAGAGCCCTCGATGACGCACTGACTTTATCGGGTTATCCTGGGTAGTTAACCCTTCGGGTTAAAAATTCGAACCAAATATTATTTTACCTTATTTGACCTTGATCTGGGTTAGCTTGCAGAAGCGCAATTGTGGACCATCACATTACTAAGACACGTTAAAATGTTTTCCCCTGGCAGAATAATGCTCTCAACCCTACCTCTGTTACCTGGAAGTGCCTGGGGGTATTCGTTACGTGCATGATATAAAACATTTTCATTTCGAAGTCGCTGCTCGATCCAAGAACATAAGCATCCACTCTATTTCAATGATCCAAGAAAGTTATCCACTTAGTACATAAGCAACCACTCTACCTATATAGGAAAGTGCTAAACCCATAGGGGTCATACAGCGCCTGGGGAAATGGGAGACATTCAGGCTTTATCCAAGGAAAGAGAAGTCAGGTCCATTCCTTGGATCAAGAGCCCCTCGCCAACTTAGGGAATCTCCCTTGAGGGGACTGTATGTATTTCATAACCCGAGTACATGACCGGCTTAAGAATGAAGCCGTTCGAATTATTATTATAATCAAAAGAAGCGCTAACCCACAAGGGTTATACAGCGCAGCAGGGCAAGGAAGGATGCAGGGGGAAATGGGTGGCAAGAGGGAGAGGGATGATTATTAGGGTATGGAGTGAAGCGGGGCAGTGCAGGGGGGTAGAGAGTAGCAAGAGATTAAGGTAGAAAGGACGGAGAAGAGTGCTAGAGGCATCATCATCAGAGTTTGTGTAGTAAATCAGTCGCTGTGATGAATGGTTTTGAAAACTGACAAGTTGAAGATTGAGACACTTATGCAACATATGGGAATCAACAAGATTGATGGACTGAACACATCGGCTCCAGGGTGAGGGACTGATTACCTCAAACTCCTCCTCTCCTTACACCTTTCTGCTTTGTGTTGGACTGATGAAGCCACTGTGTGGCGAAACGTTTCCTAAATAAAGATTCCCATATGTTGCATAAGTGACTCAATCTTCAAATCAGTCGCTGTCAAAAAGTCAGTCAGAGAGTCTGGATTAAAGGAGGATCCATCAGCAAGAAGGGAAGGTAAAGAAAGTGCAGCAGAACCGAGACGACGTTGGAGGTAAATTCTGCGTGCTCGTTGAAAGAGTGGACAGTCCAACAGAATGTGGCTAACAGATACTGGAACCTGACAATTCTCTCAGAGAGGAGCGAAGCCGTTCGAAAATATATTTAATGTTCAGTACAGAGGAGAAACTTAAAATTACAAGAGAAAAATTAATTTTCACTATTTCTTAGTTCTACGTACCTGGTTATATTATTACCTGGAGTTTACCTGGAGAGAGTTTGGGGGTCAATGCCCCACGGCCCGGTCTGTGACCAGGCTTCATGGTGCATCAGAGCCTGATCAACCTGGCTGTTACTGCTGGCTGCACGCAATCCAACGCACGAGCCACAGCCCGGCTGGTCAGGTACCGACTTTAGGTGCTTGTCCAGTGCCAGCTTGAAGACTGCCAGGGGTCTATTGGTAATCCCCCCTTTTGTATGCTGGGAGGCAGTTGAACAATCTCGGGCCCCTGACACTTATTGTATGGTCTCTTAACGTGCTAGTAACACCCCTACTTTTCATTGGGGGGATGGTGCATCGTCTGCCGAGTCTTTTGCTTTCGTAGTGAGTGATTTTCGTGTGCAAGTTCGGTACTAGTCCCTCTAGGATTTTCCAGGTGAATATAATCATGTATCTCTCCCTCCTGCGTTCCAGGGAATACAGGTTCAGGAACTTCAAGCTGAGGTGTTTTATCTCCGTTATGCTCGCCGTGAAGGTTCTCTGTACATTTTAAGATTATCTATATTTATATTATATTTAAGATTCTTTATATTTATATTTAAAATTCTCTGATTACATACGTATGTAACTGCATCTGCGGTTACATACGTGGCTAAAGCTCTCGCTTCACACGGTGAGGATCCGGGTTCGATTCCAGGCGAGGGTAGAAACATTGGGTGTTTCCTTACACTAGTTATCTATATTCACCCATCAGTAATAATGGGTACCTGGGTGTTAGTGGACTGGTGTGGGTCGCATCCTGGGACAAAACTGACCTAATTTGCCCGAAATGCTCTGCAAAACAAGCGGCTTTCTATATAGTAGTATGTCATTAATGTCAGCTAGGACTGTATACCTTGTACATGTACTTGTAGAAATAAAGATATTATTATTATTATTATTATTATTATTATTATTATTATTATTATTATTATTATAAAAAGAAGCGCTAAACCTACAAGGGGCATACAGCGGTATCTGCGGTTACATACGTATTTAATGACTCATTTTATTTATTTAGGTTATTTTAAACAAAACATTCGCAAGTTTAAAATCTCTCTCATCGACACCATGCCTAACTCTTCTAGGGCAGGGTAGGTGCCTGAGCCAGAGCTTGCAGCTCACAAGACTGTCATTCCCAATAACCCCCTTGGGGCGGGGATAGCAGACCAGAGGGGCCTAGCTTGTGGCTAGGCCTGGGGACAGTTGGTCCCAAAGATGACGTATACTGTGAATTTCATATAACCTGTAGTTACCAGCGGTCGCAATATACACAACGAGAAGCAATTATTACTACAGAAAAAGCGTCCTTCCTCCAAAATTTCCACCAGTCAACTATAGTGATAATATAGCATTTATTGTGGTGGAGACAGAAAAAAAAATAGAAAAGCTAGATACAGCGATTGATAAACAAGGGTTGAGGTCGACCGTTCGTCATTGTAGGAGTTGCCAGCAGTCACCGGTTTCTTCAACACGCAAGTTATACTTTTGTATCAATCAAATCACATATTACTCGGGTAGATAATTTCCAGTAGATCCTTCATGTGTTAGCTCAAATCACCGACCAGTATGTTTTAAATAAGTGACCCACTGATCAGATCAGATCGACTGGTCCGAACCCTTGACTGATTTCAAACGGTTTCGTTGGACAATAAAGCAGACTGTAAACGGATGGGGTTGTAGGTGCCCTTATAAACACAAACATTAAATATAAATCAGGAACGTGCACGGTAAGCTGTCCAATATACAAAAACAGTTAGAAACAGAAATACAAATAGCTAGAGCTTCATTTAAGGAGGTTATTAATAGAATATTCAAGATGTTGCTAGTAGAATTGCAGTAAATCAACCATTCAAATCATTATGAAGCTGTGTGTAGTCTGTGGTCAGTCAAACAAACGGGCTTCCACATGGGTAAATTGTCATTTTTGTGGAAATTGGTGTCACGCCCCTTGTGCAGATATCCAAGAACTAGCTACAAGCAGTGTTAAAACAGGGAAGTGTTTTTGGGTATGCCCAAATGAGATAAATCTGTGGACTAAAATCACAAGGGTATTAAAAGAGGACAACATCAAAGCTGCTTTCATAGAAAACCTGGAAGCTTTCTACAACAAATGGGAACATAAAAAGTCTGGGCTGAATGGTACTGCCCTTGATACTGGCCATGTAGTCAGAAACTGTAAGGCTGGAGATGAAGTCCTGGTAGTCAGTAAATGTGGGGCTGATAGTGCTGTCCTGGGAGACAGTAATGGTGAAGCTGGAGGTGCTGTCCTGGGAGACAGTAATGGTGAAGCTGGAGGTGCTGTCCTGGGAGACAGTAATGGTGAAGCTGGAGATGCTGTCCTGGGAGACAGTAATGGTGAAGCTGGAGATTTTGTCCAGGTAGTCGGGAATTATACGCAGGAAGGAATACATATAAATGACCTCATAGGGGACAGGAGCCATAGTAGGGAAACAAGTGTAGTCAAAGATAAGATAAAACCAATATTGCAAACTAGAAATACCGCAGGAAATAGCAAACAAGAGGACTCCACTAGCAATTGTGAGGATATATTACCAAAAACAACTGGTGGGAGCTCCGTTGTTGGTGCTAGGGAGGATAGAAGTAAGACAGGGAAACATGCACCAACAGGGAATACAGTCACAGAAACCCAAGGCAAACGGAAACCAAGCCTGTGCACATACTATGCATTTGGTATCTGCTGGTATGGGAAATCTGGAAAAACAGATGGGACGTGCAACTATGACCACCCTAGAAAATGCCATGCCCATATGACAACAGGAAAATGCAAACTCCCTTCCTGTAAGCTTTTTCACCCTGAACTGTGTACCTCTTTAGTACAGGAAAGAGTGTGCTATAACTTAAATTGTCAGGCATACCATCTAAAGGGGACAAAAAGATACAAAACATCCAGGCCATGGAAAAACCTGGGTAGCCACAGCCACTCAAGAGGGAGAGGTTTTTTAGTGCCAGGAAGGAAAAAAAACTGGCAGGAAATGGCAGAAATCGTACACCAAATCCAGTCATTCCTGGAGTGGAACCACAGTCGATGGCCTCCACTCCAAACCAACAGATACAGATACTAATGCCGGAAAAAAAATCCCCCCCCCCAGTACCAACAATACCACCAGTCCGATAACATTCTTCTTTGCAAATATACAGGGTCTAAAGCCAGCAACAAACAACAAAATACCTTTCATCCGTGGACTGCTTGCAGAGGCAAAGGCAATGTTCGCGGCTTTCACTGAGACCCACATAAAGGATCACTTGGACAACGAAATATGGATCCCAGGTTACAACCTATACAGATGTGACAGAGTGAACAGGCAAAAGGGGGGGGGGGGGTTGGCCTGTACATTGCAGAGTCACTTGTTTGCACAGAACTGCTTAATGCCTCAAATGATGTAGTGGAAGTTTTAGCAGTAAAGGTCGAGAACCAAAACCTAGTCATTGTGGTAGTCTACAAGCCTCCGGATGCAACATCCCAGCAATTCCAGGAACAGCTGTTAAAAATTGACCACTGTCTGGAAAATCTTCCAGCTCCTGCACCCAACATCTTGCTCCTGGGGGATTTCAACTTAAGGCACCTAAAATGGAGGAATATAGCAAATAATATTGTTGCAGTAATAACACCAGGAGGCAGCTCTGATGAAAACTCACACTCACACGAGCTTTTAAATCTCTGCACAAAATTCAATTTAAACCAGCAAATAATAGAGCCTACTAGACTGGAGAATACACTAGACCTCATCTTCACTAACAATGATGATCTGATAAGAAATGTCACCATATCAAAAACAATATACTCAGATCACAACATAATTGAGGTTCAGACATGTATGCGTGGAGCCCCAGACCGACATAATGAGACTAGTCACGAGGGAGCATTCACCAAATTCAACTTCAATAACAAAAACATAAAGTGGGACCAAGTAAACCAAGTCCTAACCGATATAAGCTGGGAAGATATACTAAGCAACACAGACCCCAACTTATGCCTAGAACAGATTAACTCGGTGGCACTCGATGTATGCACAAGGCTTATTCCTCTAAGAAAAAGGAGGAGTAGATGTAAAATAGAAAGAGACGGGCGCTCCCTTTACAGGCGACGGAAAAGAATAACAGAGCGGCTAAAAGAGGTCAATATATCTGAAATGCGTAGGGAGACACTGGTCAGAGAAATAGCAAGCATCGAACTTAAGCTAAAAGAATCCTTTAGGAGTCAGGAATCGCGGGAAGAACTAAAAGCCATAAATGAAATCGAAAGAAACCCAAAGTATTTCTTCTCCTATGCCAAATCAAAATCGAGAACAACGTCCAGTATTGGGCCCCTACTTAAACAAGATGGGTCCTACACAGATGACAGCAAGGAAATGAGTGAGCTACTCAAGTCCCAATATGACTCAGTTTTTAGCAAGCCGCTAACCAGACTGAGAGTCGAAGATCAAAATGAATTTTTTATGAGAGAGCCACAAAATTTGATTAACATAAGCCTATCCGATGTTATCCTGACGCCAAATGACTTCGAACAGGCGATAAATGACATGCCCATGCACTCTGCCCCAGGGCCAGACTCATGGAACTCCGTGTTCATCAAGAACTGCAAGAAGCCCCTATCACGAGCCTTTTCCATCCTATGGAGAGGAAGCATGGACACGGGGGTCGTCCCACAGTTACTAAAAACAACAGACATAGCCCCACTCCACAAAGGGGGCAGTAAAGCAACAGCAAAGAACTACAGACCAATAGCACTAACATCCCATATCATAAAAATCTTTGAAAGGGTCCTAAGAAGCAAGATCACCACCCATCTAGAAACCCATCAGTTACACAACCCATGGCAACATGGGTTTAGAACAGGTCGCTCCTGTCTGTCTCAACTATTGGATCACTATGACAAGGTCCTAAATACACTAGAAGACAAAAAGAATGCAGATGTAATATATACAGACTTTGCAAAAGCCTTCGACAAGTGTGACCATGGCGTAATAGCGCACAAAATGCGTGCTAAAGGAATAACAGGAAAAGTCGGTCGATGGATCTATAATTTCCTCACTAACAGAACACAGAGAGTAGTCATCAACAGAGTAAAGTCCGAGGCAGCTACGGTGAAAAGCTCTGTTCCACAAGGCACAGTACTCGCTCCCATCTTGTTCATCCTCATATCCGACATAGACAAGGATGTCAGCCACAGCACCGTGTCTTCCTTTGCAGATGACACCCGAATCTGCATGACAGTGTCTTCCATTGCAGACACTGCAAAGCTCCAGGCGGACATCAACCAAATCTTTCAGTGGGCTGCAGAAAACAATATGAAGTTCAACGATGAGAAATTTCAATTACTCAGATATGGTAAACATGAGGAAATTAAATCTTCATCAGAGTACAAAACAAATTCTGGCCACAAAATAGAGCGAAACACCAACGTCAAAGACCTGGGAGTGATCATGTCGGAGGATCTCACCTTCAAGGACCATAACATTGTATCAATCGCATCTGCTAGAAAAATGACAGGATGGATAATGAGAACCTTCAAAACTAGGGAGGCCAAGCCCATGATGACACTCTTCAGGTCACTTGTTCTATCTAGGCTGGAATATTGCTGCACACTAACAGCACCTTTCAAGGCAGGTGAAATTGCCGACCTAGAAAATGTACAGAGAACTTTCACGGCGCGCATAACGGAGATAAAACACCTCAATTACTGGGAGCGCTTGAGGTTCCTAAACCTGTATTCCCTGGAACGCAGGAGGGAGAGATACATGATTATATACACCTGGAAAATCCTAGAGGGACTAGTACCGAACTTGCACACGAAAATCACTCACTACGAAAGCAAAAGACTTGGCAGACGATGCACCATCCCCCCAATGAAAAGCAGGGGTGTCACTAGCACGTTAAGAGACCATACAATAAGTGTCAGGGGCCCGAGACTGTTCAACTGCCTCCCAGCACACATAAGGGGGATTACCAACAGACCCCTGGCAGTCTTCAAGCTGGCACTGGACAAGCACCTAAAGTCAGTTCCTGATCAGCCGGGCTGTGGCTCGTACGTTGGTTTGCGTGCATTATTATTATTATTAAAATCAAGGGGGAAGCGCTAAACCCGGAGGATTATACAGCGCCTGGGGGGGGATGTGGAAGGCATTCAGGCTTAATTCGGGGAACTGGAGCACAGATCCAATTCCCTAAATCAAGAGCCCCTCACCAACATCAAGGAACCTTCCTTGAGGGGTGGTTTGCGTGCAGCCAGCAGCAACAGCCTGGTTGATCAGGCTCTGATCCACCAGGAGGCCTGGTCACAGACCGGGCCGCGGGGGCGTTGACCCCCGGAACTCTCTCCAGGTAAACTCCAGGTACTTGTATCTCCTCCCATGGGAGACTTACGTCTCAGTCACTCCCTAGACAGAGAGCCAAGGCCGGGCCACCACTTAGAAAAGGCCCGGGCCAAGAGTGTACCGGCGAATCTTAAAAAAAAAAAAAAAAAAAAAAAAAAAAAAAATTCTCTCGGGAATTTAGCACAAACTGAAAATACAGAAGAACCTTTTTCTATTGATTATCTTGTCAAGGCAAACCTTGGTAAACTAAGCCCCAGGCACTTAACAGTATGTGGGTTATGGGAGGTAATCAGGTTTGATCCAAGGAAAAGTAGCTCTAATTCCTTGACTCAAGAACTCTTGCACGGCGTGAAGTCGTTCTCCCTCAAAGGAAGAAAAGTTAGAATACTTACACTTTAGAACTGAAGGACAGAGATGCACCCGGCCAGGCTGACGTTGTCTGGTGATGTGAGGCTTCAGGGTGACACACCCTCCATCACACATCTCCACCAACGTAACATCCCTACCCTCCCTTCCCTCACCACCACTGATTCCCATCTCACTCATCCCACACCTACTACTACCACAGTGACACCACCCAAATCTCCCTCCCTTACCCACCACTACCTAACCACCTACCTCCTCCTTCACCAATAATCGCTGTCCACAGATACACTAACCAACTAAATTATTATTTAAACAGGGTTTTTTAGCACAAACCCTTGAAGGTCTCTCCCTTGAAGGGAGAGACCTTGAAAAAGTTGACACAGTGTAATAAAATGTCCAATTTTATGCAGGATGACTAGCATGAAGTGTTAAAACGAGGACTTGTATTATTATTATTATTACATATATACCTGGAGTTTACCTGGAGAGCGTTCCGGGGTTCAACGCCCCCGCGGCCCGGTCTGTGACCAGGCCTCATGGTGGATCAGGGCCTGATCAACCAGGCTGTTACTGCTGGCCGCACGCAATCCAACTCCAACATACGAACCACAGCCCGGCTGGTCAGGTACTGACCAGCCGGGCTGGCACCTGTCCAGGTACTGGACAGGTGCCTGTCCAGTACCTGCTTGAAGACAGCCAGGGGTCTATCGGTAATCCCCCTTATGTATGCTGGTATGGTGGGAGGCAGTTGAACAGTCTTGGGCCCCTAATACTTATTTTGTTTTTTTGAACGTGCTAGTGGCACCCCTGCTTTTCATTGGGGGGATGTTGCATCGTCTGCCTAGTCTTTCGCTTTCGTAGGGAGTGATTTACTTGTTCAAGTTTGGTACTAATCCCTCTACGATTCTCCAAGTGTATATAATCATGTATCTCTCCCGCCTGCGTTCTAGGGAGTACAGGTGTAGGAACTTCCAGCATTCCCAGTAATTGAGGTGTTTTATTTCAGTTATGCGTGCCGTGAAGGTTCTGTTAGGGTGCAGCAATATTCCAGCCTAGATAGAAGTAGCGATCTGAAGAGTGTCATCATGGGCTTGGCATCCCTGGGTTTTAAATTGTACCGCCTGAGTGGCTAGTTTATTGTGAACCCTATGCTCGTCCTGTGAGCAAAGAAGTGTCATACAATTCCTGGGAATCTAAAGCAATAGTCTATTATTGTTATTATTATTATAATCATAACTAGTCACCAAACACACAATGGTCAAGTCTGATCCAAGGAAGGGAAGGGTAAGATGATCCAAGAAAGGGAAGGGCTAGGTGAACCAAGGGAAGGGAAGGGAAGGGAAGGGAAGGGTACGATGATCCAAGAAAGTGAAGGGTAAGGTGATCCAGGAAAGAGAAGGGTAAGATGATCCAAGAAAGGGTAGTGTAAGGTGATCCAAGAAAGGGAAGGGCAAGGTGATCCAAGGAAGGGGAGGGTAAGGCCACTTCCATGGTTCAAATTCCCCAGCATCAAGGCATATAGGATGGACAGGTCGTAATAAATTAAAAAAAAGCTAGAGCAGATTATTATTATTATAATCAAGGGGAAGCGCTAAACCCGGAGGATTATACAGCGCCTGGGGGGGGATGTGGAAGGCATTCAGGCTTAATTCGGGGAACTGGAGCACAGATCCAATTCCCTAAATCAAGAGCCCCTCACCAACATCAAGGAACCTTCCTTGAGGGGAGCTAGAGCAGAGGTAGTCAGCTTTGATCTGAGGAAAAAAAGGGATAAAATCAGCTCTAATTATTATTATAATAATGGGAAGCGCTAAACCCGTAGGATTTTACAGCGCCTGTGAGGATGGTTGGAAGGCATTCAGGCTCAATTCAGGGAACTGGAGCACAGATCCATTTCCCTAGATCAAGAGACCCTCACCAGCGCCAAGGAACCATTTTTGAGTTTTTTTTTTTTATTATTAACATATCGGCCGTCTCCCACCAAGGCAGGGTGACCCGAAAAAGAAAAACTTTCATTATTCACTCCATCACTGTCTTACCTGAGGCGCACTTACACTACAGTTATAAAACTGCAAGATTAACACCCCTCCTTCAGAGTGCAGACACTGTACTTCCTACCTCCAGGACACAGGTCCAGCCTGTTGGTTTCCCCTGAATCCCTTCATAAATGTTACCTTGCTCACACTCCAACAGCACTTCAAGTCCTAAAAACTATTTGTCTCCATTCGCTCCTATTTAACATGCTCATGCATGCTTGCTGGAAGTCCAAGCCCCTCTCACACAAAACCTCCTTTACCACCTCCCTCCAACCTTTCCTAGGCCGACCCCTACCCTGCCTTCCCTCCACTACAGATTTATACACTCTCAAAATCATTCTATTTTGCTCCATCCTCTCTACATGTCTGAACCACCTAAACAACCCCTCCTCAGCCCTCTGGTAATAATTTTGGTAATCCTGCACCTCCTCTTAATTTCCAAACTACGAATTCTCTGCATTATATTCACACTACACATTGCTCTCAGACATGCCATCTCCACTGCCTCCAGCCTCCTCCTTGTTGCAACATTCACGACCCAAGTTTCACACCCATACAAGAGCGTTGGTATAACTATATTCTCATACATTCCCCTCTTTGCTTCTATGGATACAGTTCTTTGTCTCCACAGACTCCTAAGTGCACCACTCACCTTTTTCATTATTTTTTTTTTATTTATTATCACACTGGCCGATTCCCACCAAGGCAGGGTGGCCCGAAAAAGAAAAACTTTCACCATCATTCACTCCATCACTGTCTTGCCAGAAGGGTGCTTTACACTACAGTTTTGAAACTGCAGCATTAACACCCCTCCTTCAGAGTGCAGGCACTGTACTTCCCATCTCCAGGACTCAAGTCCGGCCTGCCGGTTTCCCTGAACCCCTTCATAAATGTTACTTTGCTCATACTCCAACAGCACGTCAAGTATTAAAAACCATTCGTCTCCATTCACTCCTATCAAACACACTCACGCACGCCTGCTGGAAATCCAAGCCCCTCACACACAAAACCTCCTTTACCCCCTCCCTCCAACCTTTCCTAGGCCGACCCCTACCCCGCCTTCCTTCCACTACAGACTGATACACTCTTGAAGTCATTCTGTTTCGCTCCATTCTCTCTACATGTCCAAACCACCTCAACAACCCTTCCTCAGCCCTCTGAACAACAGTTTTGGTAATCCCGCACCTCCTCCTAACTTCCAAACTACGAATTCTCTGCATTATATTCACACCACACATTGCCCTCAGACATGACATCTCCACTGCCTCCAGCCTTCTCCTCGCTGCAACATTCATCACCCATGCTTCACACCCATATAAGAGTGTTGGTAAAACTATACTCTCATACATTCCCCTCTTTACCTCCAAGGACAAAGTTCTTTGTCTCCACAGACTCCTAAGTGCACCACTCACCCTTTTCCCCTCATCAATTCTATGATTCACCTCATCCTTCATAGACCCATCCGCTGACATGTCCACTCCCAAATATCTGAATACATTCACCTCCTCCATACTCTCTCCCTCCAATCTGATATCCAATCTTTCATCACCTATTTTTATCCTCATAACCTTACTCTTTCCTGTATTCACTTTTAATTTTCTTCTCTTGCACACCCTACCAAATTCATCCACCAATCTCTGCAACTTCTCTTCAGAATCTCCCAAGAGCACAGTGTCATCAGCAAAGAGCAACTGTGACAACTCCCACTTTATGTATGATTCTTTATCTTTTAACTCCACGCCTCTTGTCAAGACCTTTGCATTTACTTCTCTTACAACCCCATCTATAAATATATTAAACAACCACGGTGACATCACACATCCTTGTCTAAGGCCTACTTTTACTGGGAAATAATTTCCCTCTTTCCTATGTACTCTAACTTGAGCCTCACTATCCTCGTAAAAACTCTTCACTGCTTTCAGTAACCTACCTCCTACACCATACACCTGCAACATCTGCCACATTGCCCCCCTATCCACCCTGTCATACGCCTTTTCCAAATCCATAAATGCCACAAAGACCTCTTTAGCCTTATCTAAATACTGTTCACTTATATGTTTCACTGTAAACACCTGGTCCACACACCCCCTACCTTTCCTAAAGCCTCCTTGTTCATCTGCTATCCTATTCTCCGTCTTACTTTTAATTCTTTCAATAATAACTCTACCATACGCTTTACCAGGTATACTCAACAGACTTATCCCTCTATAATTTTTGCAGTCTCTTTTGTCCCCTTTGCCTTTATACAAAGGAACTATGCATGCTCTCTGCCAATCCCTAGGTACCTTACCCTCTTCCATGCATTTATTAAATAATTGCACCAACCACTCCAAAACTATATCCCCACCTGCTTTTAACATTTCTATCTTTATCCCATCAATCCCGGCTGCCTTACCCCCTTTCATTTTACCTACTGCCTCACGAACTTCCCCCACACTCACAACTGGCTCTTCCTCACTCCTACAAGATGTTATTCCTCCTTGCCCTATACACGAAATCACAGCTTCCCTATCTTCATCAACATTTAACAATTCCTCAAAATATTCCCTCCATCTTCCCAATACCTCTAACTCTCCATTTAATAACTCTCCTCTCCTATTTTTAACTGACAAATCCATTTGTTCTCTAGGCTTCCTTAACTTGTTAATCTCACTCCAAAACTTTTTCTTATTTTCAACAAAATTTGTTGATAACATCTCACCCACTCTCTCATTTGCTCTCTTTTTACATTGCTTCACCACTCTCTTAACCTCTCTCTTTTTCTCCATATACTCTTCCCTCCTTGCATCACTTCTACTTTGTAAAAACTTCTCATATGCTAACTTTTTCTCCCTTACTACTCTCTTTACATCATCATTCCACCAATCGCTCCTCTTCCCTCCCGCACCCACTTTCCTGTAACCACAAACTTCTGCTGAACACTCTAACACTACATTTTTAAACCTACCCCATACCTCTTCGACCCCATTGCCTATGCTCTCATTAGCCCATCTATCCTCCAATAGCTGTTTATATCTTTCCCTAACTGCCTCCTCTTTTACTTTATAAACCTTCACCTCTCTCTTCCCTGATGCTTCTATTCTCCTTGTATCCCATCTACCTTTTACTCTCAGTGTAGCTACAACTAGAAAGTGATCTGATATATCTGTGGCCCCTCTATAAACATGTACATCCTGAAGTCTACTCAACAGTCTTTTATCTACCAATACATAATCCAACAAACTACTGTCATTTTGCCCTACATCATATCTTGTATACTTATTTATCCTCTTTTTCTTAAAATATGTATTACCTATAACTAAACCCCTTTCTATACAAAGTTCAATCAAAGGGCTCCCATTATCATTTACACCTGGCACCCCAAACTTATCTACCACACCCTCTCTAAAAGTTTCTCCTACTTTAGCATTCAGGTCCCCTACCACAATTACTCTCTCACTTGGTTCAAAGGCTCCTATACATTCACTTAACATCTCCCAAAATCTCTCTCTCCTCTGCATTCCTCTCTTCTCCAGGTGCATACACGCTTATTATGACCCACTTCTCGCATCCAACCTTTACTTTAATCCACATAATTCTTGCATTTACACATTCATATTCTCTTTTCTCCTTCCATAACTGATCATTCAACATTACTGCTACCCCTTCCTTTGCTCTAACTCTCTCAGATACTCCAGATTTAATCCCATTTATTTCCCCCACCAAAACTCCCCTACCCCCTTCAGCTTTGTTTCGCTTAGGGCCAGGACATCCAACTTCTTTTCATTCATAACATCAGCAATCATCTGTTTCTTGTCATCTGCACTACATCCACGCACATTCAAGCATCCAAGTTTTATAAAGTTTTTCTTCTTCTCTTTTTTAGTAAATGTCTACAGGAGAAGGGGTTACAAGCCCATTGCTCCCGGCATTTTAGTCACCTCATACGACACGCATGGCTTACGGAGGAAAGATTCTTTTCCACTTCCCCATGGACAATAGAAGAAATAAAGAAGAAAAAGAGCTATGTAGAAAAAGGAGAAAAACCTAGATGTATGTATATATATATATATGCATGTGCATGTCTGTGAAGTGTGACCAAAGTGTAAGTTGGAGTAGCAAGATATCCCTGTTATCTAGCGTGTTTATGAGACAGAAAAAGGCACCAGCAGTCCTACCATCATGCAAAACAGTTACAGGTTTCTGTTTCACAGTCATCTGGCAGGACGGTAGTACTTCCCTGGGTGGTTGCTGTCTACCAACCTACTACCTACCTCATCAGTTCTATGATTCACCTCATCTTTCATTGACACATCTGCTGACATGTCCACTCCTAAATATCTGAATACATTCACCTCCTTCATACTCTCTCCCTCCAATTCGATATCCAGTCTTTGGTCACCTAATTTTTTTATCCTTATCACCTTACTCTTTCCTATATTTACTTTCAATTTTCTTTTACATACCCTACCAAACTCATCCACCAACCTCTGCAACTTCTCTTCAGAATCTCCCAAAAGCAGTGTCATCAGCAAAGAGCAACTGTGACAACTCCTGCTTTGTCTTAGATTCTTTATCTTTTAACCCCACACCTCTTGCCAACACCCGGGCACTCACTTCTCTTACGACTCCATCTATAAATATATTGAACAACCATGATGACATCACACATCCTTGTTTAAGGCCTACTTTTACTGGGAAATAATCTCCTTCTCTCCTACATACTCTATCCTGAGTTTCATTTGAGGGGTATCAGCTCCAATTTTACAGATCAAGAGCCCTTGAGAAGTTGACTTTCCTTGTTCCTAAAATTGCACTAAATTCACAAATGTAGTGCTGTGGATGATCAAACATGGTTAGAATAATGAAGGGTGTTACAACAATCTTTGAAGAGATGCACAAAATTGCATAGATGCAGATGCCACCCTTTATCTCTGCATCTTCCATATTTATTTTGGATTGCAAGGACAGACAACAAATAACTATAAGGGGGCTACATAATAGCCACAAAGCCGACACTGTAAATTGTTGTCCAGTATTATATTCTGAAATTCCTATGTGGGTCCTTCAACAGTGCACAACCAAGGGCTGATGTGGGAGGGCAGAAGTGTGGAAGGTGAGCATAATGTGCAAGGAACATTTCATATTATATTCAAGAAAAGCACTAGACCTGTAAAGATCATTCAGCATTAATCATGGGAGAAGTGAAATAGATGGCAGAGGAAATGGTAGAGATATTGAGAATTACAGAAAGAAAAAGAGGGTAGACAAAGTAAGCATATCAGAATGTTAAAAAGAGCATCTGAAATGAATTTGCCCTTCTCTCCAATGAATGGGACACTCATTCAAGAGCTATTGACTATCAGAAACTGATAATCTTCACAGTGGAACCAGGCCTGCTTTAAACTTCTTGTATCTCTCACTAATACAATATGCTCTTAGCACATTTTTCATAGGAATGTTTTGTGCTTATATGCACAGCAAATTATTATTATAATCATAACTAAGCACTAAACCCACATGGGTTATACAGTGCTGCTATGCATAGTAAAACATGCATTTTCTCTTATCGTACATTCAGCCATGATTTTGCAATTTATAAAATGCTTTCTCTCAAAATTACAAATTCTCGGTAAGAATTAATATTAGTCATGAGGAGTGCTAAACCCAATGGAGTCGTACAGTGTCTCAGAAAATGAGAGGCAATCTGGTTCGTTCCAAGGAAGGGAAGCCCAGTTCAATTCATTGGACCAAGAGCCCCTCACTGGCACAAAGGAACTTCCATAAAGGGGTTATACCCTCATGATGGCCTTCTTATAAACACCATCATCCATTAAGTTAGTTTGAATGCAATTATGTTGAACCTACCTTCTGCACATCATAGAGAATCTTTAAAGCACTGACACTGGGAAAGAAAACAATAAAAAAATAATCATTTAACTTTCTTTACAAAATGGTAATTACAATTTGAACATTTCTTTATACATAACAGATTGTTAGTACCTGTCTTTACTGGTTAGCACAATTTCCTAAATGCCCACATGATGTTTAACTGCTACAAGTCCTTCACTTAAAAAGTAAATTAAATTGTTACTAAACTCTCGTTAATTTTGTTGGAAACATATTAGTAGAGTAGAAGTGGAATGCAAGCTTTAATAACTACAGTCACTTAACAAGATACATTATAACAGAATTACTGAAATCTTGTTTTACATTTAAACAAAACTTTATACTTGGGGAGCATTAATTCAACAGTTGAATATTGTTTTCTCCCACCTAACAAATAACTGCTTATTGTGCTTTTCGAAAAACTAAGAAAAACAAACAAAAAGCTGCTCCTTTCCCACTACTAGTAAGCAGCTATAAAAAAATAATTGCTGTAATAATGGCAACTACTACAATGTGAAAATTCAAGGACAAATAATATCCTTCCACAAATTCCTTTGACTTTTATTGTGATTCCAATACCTATACCACACAATACGTCACTGAACTCTGGATTTCATTATGGTGTATCATAAATCTCAGAATATTCTCACTGAGGAAGAGACAAAAGGGTGGTCTGGTTGCTTGGTAGATAAGCCACATTACGGTTCTTTGCCAACCTAAAATGCAAGGATGATATTACTGTTCAAGATTACTGTTATTACTATTAATATTAACATAAATCACCTTTATCCTCCTTTTCATTGCACTGGAAATTTGGAATCCTATTGCATTATGGATTGCAAAAACTACATACCTAACTGCACTTACAAAATCTAAAGATTATAATTGAAACTAGCCAAAACTTAATATAAAATGTCACAAAACAAATTTAACTTTAGTTATTAACTCTTGCCTAAAATTCACTCAAATCTCAACAAGCTAAAATCCTCATTCCTCACCTGTAAGCAATGTCCTCAGCAGCTTCAATTCTCCTGAGTTCCACAAGACCCTCTCCAGCCTCACCAAATGACTTGGCTAGTAATGTAGCAGCTGAAGCATCACCATCAGCACTAATAATTGCTGCCTTTTTTTCTTGCTCTGCCTAAAAACAAAAGCAAATCAATTAAATAAACTCCTACAGCACACAATACATGAAGGGAACAAACTGTGACCGTGTTTTTGGTTTAAAACAGCGACTTCGCAGTGTATTTTCATATGGTTTTTATGGCTATATTCTCGATTTCTTAGTCTCATTCAGCAGAATGGAAGATACACTATGCGATTTTTATCGGTTTCACGACTGAAAGTAGCTTGAAAATGAGCTCAAAGTAGCATAAGTTTGCTTATACATTGGCTGTAAAATGTAGGGAATACCACAAAGAACTATCAAACTAGAGCAGTTAAATAAAAGCAGACAAAAGACTCAAATACAAATTGTAATCTTTATAAATACACCTACCATCCAACTTACGACCGAGTTCGGTTCCGAGAAACCGGTCGTAAGTCGAAATGGACGTAGGTCGAACTTTACCACTGAATATCAACATCACATTTTTGTAATGACTTTATTTTATTGTTTTATTTTGGTATTTCATGTTTTACTTTACTTTTTATGCTGTTAGTACTGTATTTTATACTGTAAGGTTTAGGATAAACACTGTGTACAACACAAATAGTTGTTTATTTCCCAGAAATTTGGCAAAAAAAAAAAAAAACACAGTCGTAAGTCGAGTGGTCGTAAGTCGAGCAGGTCGTAAGTCGGATGGTAGGTGTATTTAAATTATAATTTTATATATAGTGGTACAGTGAACCCTCGTTTTTCGTAAGGCTCAAAAGTCATAATTTTCGGAAATCATAACTTTTTTTCATCAAAACATTGACTCGTGAATCGCCATTTGACTCACAAATAGTCATTCATCTCGGATGCGTACGCACGGCCCCAAGGCGCCTCACACTCCATTCCCAGCCAGTGTGCCACTGTTTACCAGCGAGTGACCATCCCTTCACATGTTCATATGAAATATTTCATAATATTCCATTCATTTTAGTGCTTGCAACTGCTAAATAAACTACCATCGCTCCAAAGAAAGCTCCTAGTGCCATGCCTTTGGTAAAGAAGGTGAGAAATATGACTGAATTCAAGAAAAACATCATTGAACAATATGAAAGTGGCATACATGTGGCAGAGCTTGCCAGGATGTATAAGAAACCCCATACAACCATAGCTGCCATTGTGGCCAAGAAAAAGGAAATCAAGGAAGCTGTTGTTGCAAAGGGGGTAAATGTGCTGACAAAAATGAGATAGCCAGTACTCGAAGATGGCAAGAAGTTATTGTTGGTGTGGATCAACAAGAAACAATTAGCAGGAGAGTCTTACGCAGCCACTTATTTGTGAAAAGGCAAGGCAGTTGCCTGACGATCTCGTAAAGAAATTGCCTGCAACGAGTACTGATATTTGTGAATTTAAGGCCAGCAAAGTTTGGTCTGAGAGATTTAAGAACCGTAGTGGCATACACAGTGTGATAAGGCATGGTGAGGCTGCCAGTTGACAAAAATGCAGCTACAAAATTTGTAAGTGAATTCCAGGAGTACATACAGACTGAACAATTAAAACCACAACAAGTGTTCAATTGTGACAAAACAGGCCTCTTTTGGAAGAAAATGCCAAACAGGACCTACATTACTCAGGAGGAAAAGGCACTGCCAGGACACAAGCCTATGAAAGACAGGCTAACTCTCATGTTTTGTAGTAATGCTAGTGGGGATTTCAAAGTGAAGCCATTACTAGTGTACCATTCTGAAAATCCCAGTGTTCAAGAAAAACAAGGTCATGAAGAATAAACTGTTTTTTGTAAAGCTAATAATAAGCCATGGGTCACGAGGGAAATTTTCCTCGAGTGGTTCCACGAAGTGTTTGGCCCCAGAGTGAAGAATTACCTCCTGGAAAAGAAATTGGATCTCAAGTGCCTCCTGCTAAAGGACAATGCACCTGCTCATCCTCCAAACATGGATGACCTAATTCTGGAGGAGTTTGGGTTCGTCACAGTGAAGTTCTTGCCCCCTAATAGCACTCCTCTCCTCCAGCCCATGGACTAGCAGATCATTTCAAACTTTAAAAAACTCTACACTAAAGCAATGTTTCAAAGGTGCTTTAATGTGACCACAGACACTCACTTGACCCTAAGAGTTTTGGAAAGATCATTTTAGTATCCTCCATTGCATAAGCCTTAGAGGTAAGTCTTGGGAGGGAGTGACTACCAGGACTTTGAACTCTGTTTGGAGAAAATTGTGGCCAGATTGTGTCCACAAGAGGGATTTTGAAGGGTTTGGGGCTGACCTTGAGGAGCCTATGGCAGTTGTGCAATCTATTATGGCATTGGGGAATTCCATGGGGTTGGATGTGAGCTTGGAGGAAGTGGAAGAGTTGGTGGAGGACCACAATGAAGAGCTAACCACTGCAGAACTGCAAGAGCTTCAGCTGGAACAGCAAGGGACCACAAGTGTGCAGTGACTCTCAAGCTGGTTCTAGTGGCATTAAAAAACAAAGAAGGGAGGTAACCCCAGGAAAGCACTTGGTACCTGAAGTCTTGATGGCAGGGGATTCCCCTTCCAAACAGTAACTAATCCAATCCCTCCCTCCTACAGGAAAATGGGGAAAATGGATTCCCAAATCGTCAATTTCGATAACAGTCACACTCTCTGGAACGGATTATAATTACGAAAAACGAGGGTCCACTGTACCTCGAATTTCGGCCTTAATTCGTTCCAGAAGGCTGTTCGAGTGCCATTACCAATCAAATTTGTTCCCATAAGGAATAATGTAAATTAGATTAGTCCATGTCAGACCCCCCAAAATACACTTACATAATTGTTCGAGTTGGGAGCTGTTCGAAATTCGAGGTACCACTGTACTTAAGAATCACAACTCTTAACTATCCTTTAACCCTTTGAGGGTGGGTGCTGTAGTACTACTGCTTTGAAGTGTGAGTTGGTGCTGCTGTACTATGTGATGAACTCAGCTCTTTCAGATAAGCTGTGGGTAGGAAATTTGAGCCTAGATAAGAGAGAATGGGTCTATATGGTAAGTGTGCACCATATAAAAAAAATCCTACAGCGCACAGTGCATGATGCTTTTTGGTTTAAAATAGACTCTGCAGTGCATTTTCGCATGGTTTTTATGGTTGTATTCTCGGTTTCTTGGTCTCATTTGACAGAATGGAAAAATACATTACAGAAAAAGAGATCATTTTTATTCGTTTTAGGACTGAAAGTAGCTTGAAACTGAGCTCAAACTAAAGGAAATGTTCGATTTTTGCCAATATTCCAGAGTACACAAATTATGTCACTCATCCAATACACATCCAACTGGTCGGTCTAATACGTGTTAGGGAATGCGCTGACATTATTTATACAATTATTACAATAATTCTTCATAGACCCATCTACTGACATGTCCACTCCCAAATATCTGCTGTTAAGAGTTTTTATAAGGATAGTGAGGCTCAGGTTAGGTTGTGTAGAAGACAGGGAGAATACTTCCCGGTAAAAGTAGGTCTTAGACAGGGATGTGTAATGTCACCATGGTTGTTTAATATATTTATAGATGGGGTTGTAAAAGAAGTAAATGCTAAGATGTTCGGGAGAGGGGTGGGATTAAATTATGGGGAATTAAAAATGGGAATTGACACAGTTACTTTTTGCTGATGATACTGTGCTTATGGGTGATTCTAAAGAAAAATTGCAAAGGTTAGTGGATGAGTTTAGGAGTGTGTGTAAAGGTAGAAAGTTGAAAGTGAACATAGAAAAGAGTAAGGTGATGAGGGTATCAAATGATTTAGATAAAGAAAAATTGAATATCAAATTGGGGAGGAGTATGGAAGAAGTGAATGTTTTCAGATACTTGGGAGATGACGTGTCGGCGGATGGATTTATGAAGGATGAGGTTAATCATAGAATTGACGAAGGAAAAAAGGTGAGTGGTGCGTTGAGGTATGTGTGGAGTCAAAAAACGTTATCTATGGAGGCAAAGAAGGGAATGTATGAAAGTATAGTAGTACCAACACTCTTAAATGGATGTTAAGCTTGGGTGGTAAATGCAGCAGCGAGGAGACGGTTGGAGGCAGTGGAGATGTCCTGTCTAAGGGCAATGTGTGGTGTAAATATTATGCAGAAAATTTGGAGTGTGGAAATTAGGAGAAGGTGTGGAGTTAATAAAAGCATTAGTCAGAGGGCAGAAGAGGGGTTGTTGAGGTGGTTTGGTCATTTAGAGAGAATGGATCAAAGTAGAATGACATGGAAAGCATATAAATCTATAGGGTAAGGAAGGAGGGGTAGGGGTCGTCCTTGAAAGGGTTGGAGAGAGGGGGTAAAGGAGGTTTTGTGGGCGAGGGGCTTGGACTTCCAGCAAGCGTGCGTGAGCGTGCTAGATAGGAGTGAATGGAGACGAATGGTACTTGGGACCTGACGATCTGTTGGAGTGTGAGCAGGGTAATATTTAGCGAAGGGATTAAGGGAAACCGGTTATTTTCATATAGTCGGACTTGAGTCCTGGAAATGGGAAGTACAATGCCTGCACTTTAAAGGAGGGGTTTGGGATATTGGCAGTTTGGAGTGATATGTTGTGTATCTTTATACGTATATGCTTCTAAACTGTTGTATTCTGAGCACCTCTGCAAAAACAGTGATAATGTGTGAGTGTGGTGAAAGTGTTGAATGATGATGAAAGTATTTTCTTTTTGGGGATTTTCTTTCTTTTTTGGGTCACCCTGCCTCGGTGGGAGACGGCCGACTTGTTGGGAAAAAAAAAAAAAAAAAAAATTCACCTCCTCCATACTCTCGCCCTCTAATCTGATATCCAATCTTCCCTTACCTAATTTTTTTTTATCCTCATCACCTTACTCTTTCCTATATTCACTTTTAATGTCCTTCCCTACCAAACTCATCAACCAACCTCTGCAACTTCTCTTCAGGATCTCCCAAAAGCACAGTGTCATCAGCAAAGGGCAACTGTGACAACTCCCACTTTGTGTTAGATTCTTTATCTTTTAACTCCACACCTCTTGCCAACACCCAAACATGAGGTGAATCATAGAATTGACGAGGGGAAAAAGGCGAGTGGCGAACTGAGGAGTTTGTGGAGACAAAGAACCTTATCCATAAAATCAAAGAGGGGAATGTATGGGTGTGAGGCATGAGTTGTGAATGTTGCAACAAGGAGAAGGCTGGAGGCAGTAGCGACGTCATGTCTGAGGGCAATGTGTGGTGTGAATATAATGCAAAGAATCCACAGTTTGGAGATTAGGAGGAGGTGTGGGATTACCAAAACTATTATCCAGAGGGCTGAGGAGGGGTTGTTGAGGTTGTTTTGGACATGTAGAGAGGATGGAACAAAATAGAATGACTTCAAGACTTACAGCAAGCGTGCGTGAGCATGTTAGACATGTCAGACACTGACTTTTTTGGGTTGTCCTAGGTTGATGGCCATCTGGGTCATCCTTCCTTCCTTCCTTCTTTCCTTCTTTCCTTCCTTCCTACCTACCTTCCTTCCTACCTACCTTCCTTCCTACCTTCCTTCTTACCTACCTATCTACCTTCCTCTCATCTCTTCCTTCCTTCCTTTCTTCCTTCTGGTTTCCTGGGCATTCCTTTCGGTCACAAACTCCTCAAAACCATGAAATTCATCTTCAACACTTCCAACTGTGTCTGAACTGTCACTTGGAAAAAGAAGTCGCAATTCGCCGGAGAGTGAGGTATTTCTTACCGCGAGGCATGGTAAACAAGGTCTACTGAAATGGCGTTCCCACCAATGGCTCCAAGATTTTTTTTATGCTGCACACACTGACCACGCAGATCCATTCTCTTACATGCAGGCCTACCAGCTTTCTCCTGCTATATCTGAAACTGCTAGAATTTTGGCGTAATATTTTACGAGGATAGTGAGGCTCAAGTTAGAGTATGTAGGAAAGAGGGAGATTATTTCCCAGTAAAAGCAGGCCTTAGACAAAGATGTGTGATGTCACCGTGGTTGTTCAATATATTTATAGATGGGGTTGTAAGAGAAGTAAATGCAAGGGTCTTGGCAAGAGGCGTGGAGTTAAAAGATAAAGAATCACACATAAAGTGGGAGTTGTCACAGTTGCTTTTTGCTGATGACACTGTGCTCTTGGGAGATTCTGAAGAGAAGTTGCAGAGGTTGGTGGATGAATTTGGTAGGGTGTGCAAAAGAAAAAAATTATAAGTGAATACAGGAAAGAGTAAGGTTATGAGGATAACAAAAAGATTAGGTGATGAAAGATTCGATATCAGATTGGAGGGAGAGAGTATGGAGGAGGTGAATGTATTCTGATATTTGGGAGTGGACGTGTCAGCGGATGGGTCTATGAAAGATGAGGTGAATCATAAATTGATGAGGGGAAAAGGGTGAGCGGTGCACTTAGGAGTATGTGGAGACAAAGAACTTTGTCCTTGGAAGCAAAGAGGGGAATGTATGAGAGTATAGTTTTACCAACGCTCTTATATGGGTGCGAAGCATGGGTGATGAATGTTGCAGCAAGGAAGAGGCTGGAGGCAGTGGAGATGTCATGTGTGGTGTGAATATAATGCAGAGAATTCATAGTTTGGAAGTTAGGAAGAGGTGCGGGATTGCCAAAACTGTTGTCCAGAGGGCTGAGGAAGGGTTGTTGAGGTGGTTTGGACATGTAGAGAGAATGGAACGAAACAGAATTACTTCAAGAGTGTATCAATCTGTAGTGGAAGGAAGGTGGGGTAGGGGTCAGCCTGGGAAAGGTTGGAGGGAGGGGGTAAAGGAAGTTTTGTGTGCGAGGGGCTTGGATTTCCAGCAAGCATGCGTGAGCGTGTTTGATAGGAGTGAATGGAGACGAATGGTTTTTAATACTTGACGTGCTGTTGGAGCGTGAGCAAAGTAACATTTATGAAGGGATTCAGGGAAACCGGCAGGCTGGACTTGAGTCCTGGAGATGGGAAGTACAGTGCCTGCACTCTGAAGGAGGGGTGTTAATGTTCCAGTTTTATAAACTGTAGTGTAAAGCACCCCTCTGGCAAGAAAGTGATGGAGTGAATGATGGTGAAAGTTTTTCTTTTTCGGGCCACCCTGCCTTGGTGGGAATCGGCCAGTGTGTTAATAATAATAATTACGGGACCAACAATGTCTCTTAAGCTGTAATATTATGGAACCGACACTGAAAGGGTTAAGACTGCTGAAACCGAAGGGATATATGGCAAAATTTATATATTTGTAATACAGTATTAGATTTTTTCTTTAAAATTTATAAAATAATAATTAACATACAAAAAGAAAGACAACTGGTCAAGAACTATATTCTTAATATTTACAATTCTGAAGGTCAAATTATAAAGATAATTTTTCTTGGTTAATGTTTTGTCAAATGCAACGTATTTTGTACATGTTCTTTTAATAAGTACAGTAATGTATTCTTCTTCAGAGATATCAACTATGTCCATTCAAATAGGAATCACCACAAACCTTTTCTACTAAGAATTTTGCTCTCTCTGCTTCCTGCTGAGCCACCTGCTTAAGCTCAACAGCTTGAGTAAATTCCTTGCCGAAGGTCAGATGAGTCTGCAGCAAAGATAAATTTTATTATTTTTCCACATTAATAACTTACAATTAAAAACACTAACCAAAGAAAATGGAGTGATAACTAAAGAAGTATGAAAATATTATATTATGTGAAGAGCTACAACCACATGGGTTATTCAAAACAGCACATGGTTTAGGCTCAGTCTACTTAAAACACTTATTTAGAATGAAAGTAATTAACCAATACAGAATTTGTATGCAATATAGAGAAAATTTTGTTTTAAAAATATACTCTATAACAAATAAAACTGGATAATAAAAGTGAATTAAAACAGGCACAGGGTTCTTGCATGTGCCTCCCTAATGCCCATTTATACATATATACATTTTTTTAAAACATCGGCCATTTCACACTGAGTACATATATATTAGTTACTTTTCACTCACAATAGATATATCATCAAGGATTAATCCAAATTGGGCTGAACGTTCTGTAAGCTGTTCACTGACATTGCGTGAAACTTTTTCTCGATGGGTGATGAGTTCTCCAGCATCATACTGAGCCTGTGAAAACAAGACTTTTATTAGCTTATCTCAATCAGAAGTCACTGAATATTAGGAAAGCTTCACATAATATGATTCACTCTCATTAAGATGATAGAGGGGATCCCCAATCACTTATTGCAATATATCTTATTATAATTTTTACCTTTATAGCCAAAAGTCCCCTTTTCTCTTTCTCCTGTTTTCCTCTCATTGTACTGTGCCATACACAAAATGTTTAAAAGATTTATGACTATCCATTTTTTAACATGTCGGCCGTTTCCCACCGAGGCAGGGTGACTCAAAAAGAAAGAAAAAGCTTTCATCATTCAAGACTTTCACCATCACTCATACATTATCACTGTTTTTGCAGAGGCACTCAGATACAACAGTTTAGATGTCCCTCCAAACTGCCAATATCCCAAACCTCTCCTGTAATGTGCAAGCATTGTACTTCCCATTTCCAGTACTCAAGTCTGGCTATATAAAAATAACCAATTTCCCTGAATCCCTTCACAAAATATTGCCCTGCCCACACTCAAATAGCTCGTCAGGTCCCTAAAACCATTTGTCTCCATTCACTCCTATCTAATATACTCATGCACACTTGCTGGAAGTCCAAGCCCCTCGCCCACAGAACCTCCTTTACCCCCTACCTCCAACCTTTTCGAGGACACCCCTACCCCGCCTTCCTTCCCCTACAGATTTATACGCTCTCCTAGTCATTCTACTTTGTTCCATTCTCTCCAAATGACCAAACCACCTCAACAACCCCACATCACCTCCAAATTTCATTTTTTCGCTGAATCTTGTAAAGAAGCAATCTTCAACCTACGTCTGTATTTATTGAATCTGAAGTGGAGAAAAAAACGTACATACATACCACAACAGCTTTAAGTACTTCATTTGTGATAGAAGGGAGGACACGATCCTCATAATCAATGCCTAGAGTTGTGAAGATCCTGGGAAGTTCTTGACTCATTGGATGGAAAAGTACTCGTAACGTGATGTTCACAGTTTGCAAATCTGTTGCAAAAGAAAAACTTTTAGTCCTTTCACATTAAATTTATCTACTCTATGATTTGTTCAAAACATCCTTATACACAGCATCAGCTGCTTCTATCACTGCAATAAAAAAACTGAGCAATATCTTATTGTCATGAAGCAGTAAACCTCAATAATTTATGTTACAGAACATAACATTTTTGTTATTTATATACATTTTTTAACACACCAGCTATTTCCCACTGAGGCAGGGTGACCTAAAACGAAAAACTCTTAAGTTTTTCTTTCTACATTCAGTAATTTATACAGGAGAAGGGGTTACTGGCCCCTTGCTCTATTTATATACATATTGTACTTAAAAATTTAAATGTGAAAAAATGCCTCAAAATCCAGCAAATTTTTAACATTTCAATCTTTCTAAGTCAAATCTCCTACCCAGAGGCTATCCATACCTAAACATTAAGCTTTCTTTTAATTCTTTTAATAGAAGCCTCAAAATTAGGTACAGTATGGCCACACTTATATAGCAGGTTAGGTTCCAGGATATGGCAGAAATTGTCATAAAGCAAAAAGTTATTTTTTCCACTATAAATGCATCTGGGTTTTCTTCTATATTTTAAGTAGTTCTTGTTCTTCTTTATTTCCTATTATCTCCATGGGTAAGTGGAAAAAAATTCTTCCTCCGTAAATAATGTGTGTCGTAAGGGGCGACTGAAATGCTGGTAGCAAGGGGCTAGTAACCCCTTCTCCTATATAAATTACTACACTTAAAAAGCAAAACTGGTGACTCACCAGCATCAATCAGGCATAAAATATCCATGATGGTGTCAAAAGTTTTGGCCTTTCTTTTTAACTTTAATACCCGATTCCATCTGTGACTCAATTTGGATTATGCAAAATCTAATACTGGAATGATGAAACAGAACTTAAGCTATGTCCACACAGATACAATGCTACATTAAGAATGACTAGACAACAAGTTTACTTTACTTCATCTGATCAGCACTTAACTAGAAAGACGGCCTGTATCCATGGATCTGCCTACCTCTGCCTATCTGGGGCAAGCTACTACAATATTTATAGGTTAATGGGGAGAAGATTGTCTTTGAATGTGTCTTCTCCAATGTATCATATTTTGCTAAACAACATTACACTAGGCAAAATGAAGTTACATGAAACATGACTATACAGTGAATAGGTTAATGCAGCAGGATGCAAAAGTAAAACACATTTTGTATACTTAACCATTGGTGTTAGTTATTCTTTTTTATTAACACATCGGGTGTTTCCCACCAAAGCAGGGTGGCCAGAAAAAAAAAAAACTTTAATCATCATTCACTCCATCAGTGTCTTGCCAGAGGCATGCTTACACTACAGTTATAAAACTGCAACATTAACACCCCTCCTTCAGAGTGCTGGCACTGTACTTCTCATCTCAAGGAATCAAGTCCGGCCTGCCGGCTTCCCTGAATCCCTTCATAAATGTTACCTTGCTTACACTCCAACAGCACATCAAGTATTAAAAACCATTTGTCTCCATTCGCTATCTAACATGCTCACGCATGCTTGCTGGAAGTCCTAGCCCCTTGCACACAAAACCTCCATTTAGCCAAAATATGGAAATTTAATTTGAGATCAGGTAAACCACTGGAGAACCTACTATATTTTCATGATATTATTTTTCACTTTCTGTAAAATCATCATAACCAACCTTTACTGCCAGTGTTTACAGGGACATTCCTGGGTCGAGTCCTAGCATCAAATATAACTGGTCGTTGTACCCAGGGGATGAAGAAGTGAGTACCCTCACCAATAACTGTGTCCTTAACTCCAGCAAACCTATCAAAGATGACAGCTCGGTGGCCTGCATCAACTGTGAAAAATAAAATATGCAATTTACCAATAATATCATGTTTTGGGATCATACAGCACCTGATGGAGAATGGGAACTAATGATGATGAATGATGATGAAATTATTTTAGCATGATGCATGTTTTTACAAAGGAGTATTACAACTGGTTGTACATGCCAAAAGTCCCTTTATATGCAGAACATTTTGGGCAAACTTAAGACTAACTTAAGCTTAATAAGGCAATAACAGTGCAGTAATTATACATATGGTCATTAGGCGAGTTACAATGAATACATGAAAACTGAATATTCTATTAGTTTTGTAGACAAGAATTATGGTTTTGATTATTAACCTAAGGTGGGCACAATGGAATGATTTACATTTGAGAGGATTATAGATATTGTGAGTAAGTATATATTGATTACAATGTTTTAATAAATTCTTGATATTGAGAAAATGCACATACAGTTTTAACATATTTATTTATGATGGGCTGGGATGTGATAAGGTGTTTTCTAACTGTAGTTTTAAAAATACTAGCCGAGACAGTGGTTCTGGAGACTTCTGGCCGAGACTTCCAGATTTTGGGTCCTTTTATGTACATTGAGTTTTTGAACAAATTTAGCCTGACACAGGGAATCTCAGAGATTTTTGTGCCTAGTATTGTGTCCATGGGTCCTATTACAACTGTCAAGAAGGAACTTCAGGTCGGGATTTATATTAGAATTGATTCTGTAAATGTTGGTGGCACAGTAGTACAAGTGAATATTTTTGTACAGTGAGTAGGTTTAGGTCTTTGAAAAGGATGGCTCCAAGGTCTAATTCCTTGGATCAAGAGCCCTTCAGCAGCATCAAGGAACCTTCCTGGAGAGAATAACTTAATGAATTCCAACAAAATGACATTTTTTCCATTGGGTCTTTGGAGGGGTTGGGGGGAGGGGGGGATTATGATAATCAAGGTTGTTCCAAGGAAGAGAGGTAGCTACAACTCATTGGATCAAGAGCTACTGACCTTCATCAAGGTATCCCCTTCCCCCAGCAGTGAGATTATTACTTATAAACCCACCATTATAGAGCGCAGAGTTCACAACGCCTCCCACTACTGCTACACCAAAGCCAATTTGTCCAATCCTTGTAAAGAGGTTTGCCATCTGCTGCGCCATGTCTCTTGCTGCTAACTAGAAAACTCAGAAGTAAATGTTGACTACCAGGTAGTGGTGAGGCCTCAGTGTTTCTCAAGAACACAAATATTCAGCAAAATAAGAAGTGTGTGGAGAGTGAGAGCCGACCAGAGCAGACGATCCACACACGAGTACCATACTCACTCTCCCTCTTATATTTAACCTTAACTTCTCACTATATTATATACCTAAATAATAAAATATAAATATTATCGACTTTTGAGTATAAAATAGTATATATTTAATGTGAAATTATATTAATTTTTACCAAATACGTAATGAGTAATCATTGGATTTAGGCTGTTTTAGACAATGTCTTAACACTAGCACCATTCACATATATTACAATAATAAGCATAACAATATATTTTTATATGATATAAAAATTTAATGTAATTTATAATACAATAAATATTGTTTGTAACATTACAAACTTATAGACAATTGAGATAAGTATGTCGATATTTATTATATAATAAATACTGTTTAACACGACAGATTTATGTCACTATATTATCAATAAATTTAATTAAATTTTTAAAATTGTATTACAATGTATATTACAAATAATATGTTTCTTAACTGTGAGAGCCCGGGTTCGATTCCCGGCGAAGGGGTGGAAACATGGGACGTGTTTCCTTACACCGGTTGTCTATGTTCACACATCAGTAATAATAGGTACCTGGGTGGTAGTGGACTGGTGTGGGTCGCATCCTGGGACAAAACTGACTTAATCTGCCCGAAATGCTCTGCATAACAAGCGGCTTTGTATATAGTAGTATGTCATTGATGTCAGCTAGGACTGTATACCTTGTACATATACTTGTAGAAATAAAGATATATATTATAGCTAAGAGAGGCGGCATCCAAAGGTATATCAAATCAAATCAAGTTTATTCTCTATAAGGATTACAATGCTGGGTTTACAGAATTTGGATATTGTGTGGTTTACATGTAGTAAAATACTAATTACAGAGTGTACCACTAGAACACCTAGCATGGCTAGGCATTAAGAGATAAGATAAGATTTCGTTCGGATTTTTAACCCCGGAGGGTTAGCCACCCAGGATAACCCAAGAAAGTCAGTGCGTCATCGAGGACTGTCTAACTTATTTCCATTGGGGTCCTTAATCTTGTCCCCCAGGATGCGACCCACACCAGTCGACTAACACCCAGGTACCTATTTGCTGCTAGGTGAACAGGACAATAGGTGTAAGGAAACGTGTCGGAATTTCCACCCGCCGGGAATCGAACCCGGGCCCTCCGTGTGTGAAGCGGGAGTTTTAGCCACCAGACCACCGGGCCACCATTTCGGGCAGACTTAAATTAATTCTTAACTTTAAAATATTACTAGCGCTTCTTTTTGATTATAATAATAATAATTTAAAATATTACAAATTATGAGGTAAGTTGGTATTATGGCTAAGTGACTAAATACTAGTTTGTGAGTTTAGCAATGTGAATGCTTTTGTTTTCGCACAATACATAGTTTCAGTATTGGAGTATCACAGGCCAACTTATGACTAGTTAGGATTAATTATTTTAAGATTAAGATTGATATTTCTGTGTTTATGGTCAAATGGGTGAGTGTAAGTGTGAACCACCAGGTGGTATTCATGTAATTAGTTGCCGGGGTGTATCAGGGAGATAAGATGTTTTCTAACTGTAGTTTTGAAGGTGATGAGTGTGTCTGCAGTTCTAGAGTTTTCAGGGAGGGTGTTCAAGATTTTAGGGCCTTTGACATACATTGAATTTTTGTAAAGGTTTAGTCGGACACGGGGAATGTCATAGAGATGTTTGTGGCTGGTGTTATGCCATGTTTAAATGCTCAATTCTTTCCCTCGTTTGACACTAGGGAAAAAAGTCCTACAGACCTGTCATTTCCTTGGAGTTTTGTTGATCAGGTTTTCTGCCATGTTGTCTTCCCGTTGAATACTGGTGCAGTTGATATGGAGGTCAGTTATTTTATTGTAGTGGAGAACGTCTCATGTCTGGTTCACGTCTGGCAGCAGGTCTGGTACTTGAATGCCGGTCCCTCTTTTGTCCTATTTAGTCCATTTCGTTGTCGTCATCGTCAGTTTTCATGTCACTATAGGTTCCTTGCATGTTGTTGCAGCAGTACTTGCAATTTGGCCATCACTGGAGTTCGGATAGGCCCAGGGGACGGCAAGATATAGGAGCAGCCTTGTTGCTGCTTGCTGCGGGGGTCCGCTTCCTGACAAACCTTTAGTTAGTTTAATGTTTATTATATACCCCATACCCATTCTGTGGGCGGTAGCCAAAAGATAACAGAGGTACATAATGGGTCCAAGGACTGGGCCCCAAACCATACCACGGGCGGGATTTGAACCCGCGGTCAGAGAGTCTCAAAACTCCAGACCGTCGCGTTTTGAGACTCTCTGACCGCGGGTTTGCAATCGTGTCATTACGATTTCTTGAGTCAAGTCGAGTCGTGGTATAGTTTGTTTGCAATCGTGTCATTACGATTTCGAGTCATGTACTGGGCCCCAAAGTTCCGCGGAACATCCGCACAGTTTCTTACATCCACATCCGCATTTCACTGTAAACAGATATCCGTATATGCATCCACATCCGCAAAATAAGTAAGACATCGTCATACACATCTGCGGATATCTAAATTTTCACATCCGATACATCTCCATTTTAGGTACATCGAGTTTTTACTCAGGTTGAGTCGAACATAGGGACTATTTTCTAGTCTCTCCTCATAGCTCATACCTTTACACCGTGGGACTAATCTCGTCGCAAATCTTTGCACTTTCCCAATCTTCTTAACGTGCTTTATCAAACATGGGTTTAGTGCTGGCTCTGTATACTCTCAGAGGGGCCTGATATTATGCCTTGTAAGATAAGATTTTGTTCGGATTTTTAACCCTGGAGGGTTAGCCACCCAAGAAAGTCCCTCGATGACGCACTGCCTGGGTGGCTAACCCTCCAGGGTTAAAAATCCAAACAAAAACAAACTTATGTCCCTCCCAAGGTTTTCTTCCCTACTTGACCACATCTGGACCAACACCATATCCCCTTTAAAATCAGGCATAATTACAGATAATACCACAGACCACTACCCTACTTTCCTCATAACAACTCTTGGTAAACTACCCCAAGACACTACTAAAGTCACCTTCAGACTTCACAATGAGGCAGCCATTAATAACTTCACAACAGCAATAGCAAACATTGATTGGCACACTGAGCTAGAAACCTATACAGATATTGACGAATGTATTAATAATTTTCTAAAAAAAAACCCAATACCTCTATAACAAGCACTGCCCTAAAAAAACTAAACAGATGACAGCAAAGAGACTGAACAGTCCCTGGCTAACACCCAGCATTCTCAAATCCATAAATACAAAACACCAATATGAAAAACAGTACAGAATGGGTCACATAACCAGAGACCAAACAAAACGTTACTCGTCAATCCTAACCAGCCTGATAAGAAGGGCAAAAAAATTGTATTATGAGAACAGATTATCCAACTTACGAGGTGATATAAAAAAGACCTGGAAAACCCTATCAGAAATTCTGGGAACAAAAAAGATATCACGAAATAGCGAAATAAAATTAGCAAAAACAGATGAACCCCAACTCCCACCAACAGAAACAGCAAACAGACTCAATGATTTCTTCTCCACTATAGGACAAAACCTTGCCAATAAAATCCCAAGCTCAGATACCCCACCAAATGACTACCTCACCGGCAACTACCCGAACACACTGTTCCTAGCTCCGACTAACCCATACGAAGTCTCCCTTATTATCAACGCACTAAAAAACAAGGCAGGAGATTTAAATACCTTACCACCCCTTATATACAAAAAAGTGTCACAAGTGCTATCACCAATCATTGCAACACTCTTTAACAAATCCATTGAATCCTCCACCTTCCCTACAGTACTCAAAATAGCAAGGGTCACCCCGATCCACAAAGGAGGAGACCAAACAGAGTTGAATAACTATAGGCCAATATCCAACTTACACCCTCTCTCAAAAATCTTCGAAAAATTAATTCATAAACGAATCTACTCCTACCTTATCTCCCAAAACATACTCAACCCCTGCCAATTTGGATTCAGGCCTAATAAAAATACTAATGATGCTATTATACACATGCTAGAACATATATACACTGCAATAGAGAAAAAAGAAGTCCCACTGGGGATCTTCATTGACTTACGTGAAGCTTTTGATACAGTTGACCATGACTTGCTCCACGTAAAATTGTCACACTATGGTATAAGAGGGCACTCCCTCAACTACCTCAAGTCTTACCTCAGCAACAGAAGCCAATATGTGTACGCAAATGGGGCAAACTCTTCTGCACAACCAATTACAGTTGGTGTCCCACAGGGAAGTGTCCTTGGCCCTCTTCTCTTTCTCCTATACATAAATGACCTTCCAAATGCTTCGCAATTACTCAAACCCACACTATTTGCAGATGACACTACATACGTCTTCTCTCACCCGAGCCCAGTCACGCTAGCCAATACTGTAAATACCGAATTACAGAAAATATCTACCTGGATGAGGACTAGCAAACTTACACTAAACATTGACAAAACCTACTTCATTCAGTTTGGTAACAGAGCTACAGATGTCCCTCTTAACATAATGATAAATGGATCACCTATCACAAAACTAACAGAGGGAAAATTCTTAGGAATCCACCTTGATAATAGACTCAAATTTCATACACATATACATCAAATTTCTAAGAAAATTTCCAAGACTGTAGGCATACTATCGAAGATACGGTACTATGTTCCACAGTCAGCCCTCCTGGCCCTATATCACTCTCTTATTTACCCCTATCTCACCTATGGAATTTGTGCATGGGGCTCAACAACAATTAACCATCTCAGACCACTAATTACCCAACAAAAGGCTGCAGTTAGAATGATAACAAATTCTCACTACAGGCAGCACACTCCACCAATATTCAATACACTAAACCTACTCACCATACAAAACATCCATACTTATTACTGCACCTATTACATACATAGAACACTTAACTCTGATATTAACCCTCCCCTCAAACATCTCCTTGCCAACCTCAACAGAACACATGACCATAACACAAGGCACAGATCACTCTTTGATGTTCCTCGTGTCCATCTCACACTATGCAAAAACTCAATGCACATAAAAGGCCCTAAAATCTGGAATTCATTACCTGTAAATATAAAAGAAACACAACCTGTTTATAAATTCAAGTCTCTTCTCAAAGATTACTTACTCACCCAAAACCAAATAAATACTGAATAACTGAACATTATAAATTGTATATCTTAAATGTTTCTCACAATTATATCACATAAATGTTAAACCTAAAACCCAATCTAACTTTATTATTTTTTAAATACACTACCTAACAGAATCACTACCTAACTGAATGCAACCATATGACCTGTCTTTGTAATACTCACTTGTGCTTTATAGTTATCTGTTTACATTAATGTTTTATCACTGATTTCATCATTGCTTAGTAGCAGCGCTGTATAGTCCTTGTGGCTTAGCGCTTCTTTTTGATTATAATAATAATAATAATCATTGCTTAGTTAATCTTAAGTTAATTTTAAGCCAGCCCGTAATGCTATGCATAGTATAAGTGGCTTTGGCATACTGCTCTTATCTGTATTTTTTTTGTACCTCTGTATGTGTGCACAAATTGGAAATAAATAAAAAAAAAAAAATAAAAAACTTCGCAACCTTTATTCCCGGCTCCTGTAAGCTGTTAGTGGACTTTATAAACCCAACAACACGAGCAAATAGGAGTGTTAAAGCTTGTTTTAAGGTGATTTTTTTTGCTTGTCTGTCTCCCAGAGAGCCTTTTGTACTTATTTTGAACCCTCAAGAGAGGTCGTTTGACACCGGAGTAGGGCTCTTAAACCAAAAATTGGAGCTACCCTCCTTTTCCTTGGTTCCAAAGTTTATTACCTCTCATTCGTTAGTCCCTCGAGGAAGGCATCTTGATGCTGGTAAGGGGCTCTTGATGCGAGGAATTAGGACTTGTCCTTTGCATCAAACCTGCATTTTCCACTTCCACCAGACCATGCATGACCACTGTGGATTTAATGCTTCCCATTCCCCAAACTTCGGCATTCCCTATGAACGTAACAATAAATTAAGCAGGGTTTATGCTGGTAATAATTATTAGCTATCTCAGGGAATTACTATTCCAGGATAACCCATGAATGTCAGTGGGTGGGATTTATTTTTATTGAGGTCCTTTATATGACCCACAACAGTTGGCTAACACCCAGGTGCTCATGGCTTGGTTGGTAGCGTCCTCAGCTCACACACTCAGGGTCTGGCATCAATCCTGGGATCAATCCCTGGCATGGGTGGAAATGGACATATTTCCTGGGTGTTGACTGTTGTGGGTCATATTTCCCTCAAGGAAGGTTCCTTGATTTAGGGAATTGGATCTGTGCTCCAGTTCCCCGAATTAAGCCTGAATGCCTTCCACATCCCCCCCCCCCCCAGGCGCTGTATAATCCTCCGGGTTTAGCGCTTCCCCTTGATTATAATAATAATGTGGGTCATATTAGATGCCAAGATTAAAGGACAACAAGAGAAATAAGCGCTAAACCCACTAGGGTCATACAGGGACAGTCCTTATTGATGCGCTGAATTTATTGGGTTATCCTTGGTGGCTAACCCTCTGGGTTTAAAATCCCCATAAAATCTTACCTTACATACTGCTAGTTGAATAGGAATAACAGGTGGGTAGATTATGCATTGATGCGAGACACTTTGGTAAAAACACACAAATGCCGTTATATGGGACCATCATTGATGTTTTGCCGACAATTTGGTTTATTAAATTAAAACAAGACTGTAGTTAATACATGTAATTGTTATTATTATAATATGGGGGAGTGCTAAACCCATAGGATTATACAGTGCATGGGGGGAGATAGAAGGTATTCAGGCTCATTTCAGGGATCACAGCACAGATCCAATTCCCAAGATCAAGAGCACCTCACCAGCATCAAAGGAACCTCCCTTGAGAGGTAATACAAGTAAGATTTGTTTACTTTCCTTTTGGCTGAATCTACATTTTGCTGCATTATTTTCTCTACTTATTCTAATGTAGATTCTCATAATTATTCTAGGTTTGCAACAATGTCACGGGCAGGAAGTAAAATGCGAATGATGAATAAGATGATGGAGAAAGTAAAGCACTCAAAAGTGATGCGTACCACCATTCCTGCCGGCATGGCGGGAACTCACCTGGGACCCACGTTAGGACAGGTAACTACACGATAATAAAATTTTATTGTATTATTTTTATTTTTTATCTGATATGTCTGTGCATGTGATTAAAGAGTGATTCCTTAAAACTTGTTGGGCTGTATTCCTAGAGGTCCCAGTAAATTTAGAAAAAGCACATCACACAATAGTACTGTAATTCTCTTGTACTGTATAATGTTTCACTTTCCTTTTTCTCCCCAGCGTGGTATAAACATTGCAGCCTTCTGTAAGGATTTTAACACTCGAACTGCACACTATATAGAAGGTGTTCCCCTTCCGTGCCGAGTAAAAGTTCGGCCTGACAGATCCTATGAATTAGTAATACACAACCCTCCTTCAACATACTTTATTAAACAAGCAGCTGGGATTCAAAGAGGTGCAATGAAGGCTGGTATGAACAAAAGATTAGATTTTTTGCAGTATGTTAGTTATGATTAGTTATGATTGGATTTTTTTTTTTTTTTTTTTTTTTTTTTTACAATTTCCACATTCTTGTTTAAGGAAACGTACTGTACCTTATTTGCATAAAACCCAAAATAATGTTTTACCATAATTTGTGAATTAATTTGCAATATTTCTTTATAGGTCAGGAAGTGAGTGGCAAAATAACCCTTAAACATGTTTATGAAATAGCTAAGATCAAACAGCAGGACCCACCACTACACCTCACACCCCTTAAACAAATCTGCGAGTTAGTCATTGGTTCAGCTCATTCGTGTGGTGTTGAGGTATGTGTAAGTGATTTCATTGTTTCTTTACAGCTGTCATTAATGATCTTGTTTAAAGAGCTAGTTTCAGTATTTAAATCATAATAAATTCTGCAGTGTTTTTAATGTAAAAAAATATATTAGATATTACTGAATTATTTTTAACTTAATAAAAATAATATAAATCACAGCTTGTTGCTAATGCTGAGTGGGGAAAAAAATATTCATGAGCAATTTGTTCAACATCATCAATAAAGTTAAATAGGTCACTTGATTAACCAACATGCATTTAAATTTACACTCTACAATGCACCTTGCCAGTTTGTATACAAAATAGCCGACTAATTAGTTTCAAGTAAAACTGACCAAACTTTTATAATGGGTTCAGTTGGATAATGCACATAAGACACACATTTCTTCATTTAACAATGTGGTTTTCAGAGATGAACCCTTAATGTTCAGTGAAATTTACCTGCATAGACTGGGGTTACCTCTCTAATGCTTTCATGTGATCAAACTATCTACCATTGTACTTACTGACACTTGATAAATGTTACTAAAGTTTTTTTTTCCTCCAACAGAAATAAAAGTTTCTGTAGCCTGCAGTACATTTGTACTTTATTTCCAGGTTGTAAAGGATTTGGATCCAAAGGAATATGGAGAATTTCTTATGGAACGTTCAACAGTTGTTGAAGAACAACTAGCCGAGCTAAAAGAAAAAAGAGAAGCTAAGTTACTCAGAAAATAGTTTTATGTAAAGTATTAAATTATGTTATAAAAAGTGTACTGTATGTATATAAATACTTTAGTGTTTTATGTAAATTTGTTCTTTATACATAGCCTTGTATTACATACAGTATAGCATACTTAAGTTCTGTTTAATTCAGCAGAATTTTAATAAATAGATCCTGGTTTAGGGGTGTCATTAAGTAATCCTTTAATTATATTAAACTTCATTTGGAGCAACCAGCTCACTGTGTTTAGCAATCTAGTTGTACATTGTCATTCATTATTGTGTGGTTATGAAAAAAAGTTTTGTGCAAAAAATAAGTATAGACTCCTTTCTGCAGTTTATTCAGTAAGAAAATTAATTAACAGTTTTGATTATAAATTTTACCATAAATAATGAGAAAAGATTTAATAAATAAACAAGACTAAAAAATTTAACAGGTACATATAAAAAAAATGTATATTTCAACTTCACTTAGAAACACTCTTCAGTAGTGTGTATGTTGCAGAGAAAGAAAAATTAAACACGGGTAAAAAGAAATCTATATTTCAACTTCAGTTAGAAACACACTTCAGCAGATAGTGTACATGTTGCAGGGAAGGGGTTACTGGGCATGTATATGGTATAAATATATACATGAAGGATTGCATGTTTCTTTTAGATTGTCCCATTTATCAGAGTATTCAAGGCTTCATTTTCAACCACTTGCAATACCCCAACTTGCTTATTCTGCCTTCTGAGTCTCTTGTCTTTAATACTACTACTACTACTAATAATAATAATAATAATAAAATAGTGCCTGCACTCTGAAAGAGGGTGGAAATACTACAGTAGGAGGGTATAATGATTGTGATGTCAGCACACTTTTGGAAAGACAACAGTTGAATGAATGATGATCATGGCTTAATTATTTTATTAACTACAATCATTCATTGTAGTCATCCTGACTGTAATGAACTGTTTTTAATGATTCTCTAATCACACTGACGTCTTGAATATGAGTTAAAGTATATTTTTTAAAGTCTGTTAGCAATGTTGGTACCCATATAAGGTTTAATTGTACTTTAAACAACTCAATTTATGTTTCTTCTTGAACTGGTTTTACTGTTGCATCCAAATTTTGCCTGTCTTCTACATCTTTGTTTTTATCAGACAAAGAATTTTTGTCCTTCAGCATATCTGTAAATGATGTATTATTACCTGGCAAACTTTTAATTTCCACTTCATCTACAGGTTGACCATTTATTATCCCTTTTAAGGGCAGCATTTCAGAAGCTGTTATCTTGTATTCCTGAAGGAGTTTAGAATATGGGCGTGTACGGATATCATCACCCTTAGTTTTGTCTTGCTGAGGAACTGAGAGGGAATGGTTGTGAGCTTCTAATACAGGGATCACTTCCTGTTTCTCAGCATTAAGCATTTCTGAATATTTATGAGTAACTTCTTTGAACTCCACTTTTCTGGGAGGAATTAAGAGAGTACTGTAGTTTTTTACAAGGGATCCAGTATAAGGCAATGGGTGTATAACAGGAAAGTGGGAGTAAAGATGTAATGGTTGAATATTTGAAGGATAATTCTTCACTATATATTCACGCTTTTCTAAATCTTTCTGATTTTGACCTACATTATCTAGTGACACAGTGGAGTTAGCTAATTTTTCTTCATTATATTTTTCTACTTTGCCCACATCATCCATTTCCTTCTCTGACTTACTGTGAGGGGCAGGCTGGTCACTGTTAATATATCTATGCTGACTAGGTTTAACTTTTGTTCTTTTATGTAGTGTATTGCCTCTCTGCTTATTTCTTTTCTTTTTTATCTCATTTCTTCGCCTTTTATTTTGTCGTCTTTTAAGTTTTATCCTGTACAAAAATGGAAGTGTAGGTTGTGTTTTAATGTTATCATTTTTACTATCATGACCAGAATATATCTGAGGAAATTTTTCGTTTGTAAAAAAACTGTCAGGTGAAAATTTTTCACTTCCTTGATCTTCAACCAGGGAACTTGGTTTTTGAATATTATACATTGTATCTGTGTTTAATTGTTCAGTGGGATAAATTTTTTTTTCGAGTGAATCCACAAATGTCTGGTGTGAATTCTGTCCTACATGTTGCCGATTGTTTTTTTCAATTTGACCATAAAAGACACCTGAAATGCGATTTTCAGATGGAGGTCCAAAGTTTTGGTGATTATGTTGCTGTGTAAAACCTGAAGTTTGGCCTTCAGTTATTTTTGTATTAGAAGCTTGAATGTGAGACATTTTGAAGTCTGGATTTTGTTGACTATAAACATTGCTATTTCCTATGCTATTGCTATTTTGTGTTATATGCAGAGGCCTTGCTGTGTTTTGAGGATTATTTAGCTGTATGCTCAAGCTTTGTTGATTGGATGTTGAGTGCATTTGAGGGCCTTGCTGGTTAGGAGTAATGTAAGATGGAGTAAATTGATTTGGGTGTATTTTTACCCCCGAGTCATGATCAATTAGTGCCTGAGAATTTTGGAGATTTGGAAATGTATCTGTCTTTGATGTTAAATGGGGAGTCAACTGACTAGAAAAAGACTGGATAATTGAACCATGTTGTGGAGCATTTATCCTCTGTGAAAGGGAAGCAATGTTGAATTGGCTTCTGTCTGGGTCCAAATTCAGACTGTGATGACTGGAATATGTATCAAAACCTGATATTTGTTGTTGTGATTTTAGATTTTCAGCCTTGACATAAGCACTTGTTATAACTGATGGTTTAGTATCGGGTAATTTAGATGTGTCAGCTACTTCAAAGATATGTACAGGAGAACCAGTTTTGGAATACATATTACTAAATAGTTCAGATGAGTGAATTCCATGATGAAGATTTGGATTTTTATATAAATGATAAAAGTGAATATTACTAGGGTCAACACGAAATGGAGCTGAATATTTTATATCACCAGCAGCAATTTGATGTGAATGCTCATGGCTATTTTTTTGCAGGGAAGGGAGCTCTTGCTCTGATGCCTGTTGTTTTTTCTTAGTTTTGTTCTTCTTGCTCCTTTGCTTAGTTTCACTTTTGTTTTTATTCTTTCTCTTACTTTTTTTGTTGTTTTTATTTCTTCTAGTTTTTCTTTGACTTTTGCATTTGTTTGAGGTGCAAATTTTGCTTTGTCTATGTCTTTTGTCTTTTGAATCAACTTCAGGATTAAGGTGGTCTATAAGAGTTTGAATATCTATTTCAGGTGATGGCACACTACTGCTTTTACCTCTCGATTCTGCATCATCCAACCTCAGAGCATCAATAATTCTTGACAACTGAGAAATGTCTCCTTCAACTGGAATTTTAGCTTCTTTATCAGTATAGACAATGGTAGTCTTTGTACTTTTGTCATCCACAGATTGATTTAACTTTCCATTCACAAGATTCATAGGCAAGATAGTGAGCAACTGGCTTCCATTATTAAAATTCACATATTGTGGCACGTGTGTAATAATATGTTTTTCATTATGATGGGCCATCTTTAATGGTTCATGTTGTTGGCCTTTGAACAGTTGCTGGCTACGTTTTATCTGTTGTTTTATCTTCTTTATTCTTCTTCTTTCTTGTTTAATTTTTTTACTTTTCACCTTGGCATTTTTATTTTTATCTTGTCTCTCACTGGTATATTCAGAGTCAGAGTAAGTCCCATTCCAGTGGTAAAACATGGTAGAGTTTTGGAAAACTTCGTAGTAGTTGACTGGCTTATTATTTTGAGGAATAATTCTGCTTGTTTTGCTTCCTTTTCTAAATTTCTGAAAGTTAAAAGATAAAGGTTTTAAAAAGAAAACTAGCAATGAGATACAAAAAATTAAAATTAAGAAAAAATGTACATGATCACAATTTTTTTTTTTAACTAGTCGTGCCTTAATGGCACAAGTGATACAAGGGCACATATCCCTGCATTTTATAAATTCTTTTAGCATACTGTCATGTAGTGTTCATCCACTTCCATAGAGAAGACAACTGTCAAGCTGTAGTAGTAGTATTAATTTTGACATTTACATTGACCACCTAGGCCACTCAACACACACAGCTATATAAAATAGTATATACAAATAGGAATAAAACAAACAATAGTTTGGCTATATACAACTTACCTCAGCTATCATAGGCAGAAAACTGCATTTCATATGTTACCATTTTGTTATAAAAATTAAAATGACTTTGTGGACACCCTATATAACTGGAGATAATAAAATTAAATGTGATCAGTGAGTCACCAATGAATGTGTCATCATATCCAATCTAAAATTTGAAAATTATTTGAGAAAAATTTCCTATCAGTTATGCATATACAGCACAGTACTTCAAGCTTTACCATTTTTTTAGGTTTTACATTAGATCATAATCCAGTTCAGACTGGGCAGTGTTCTCCTCAAGGGTGAGTTATCAAGTCTTGCAGAGAAACATACAACTCTAACTTATATCTCTTATCACAGTTAGTGACAAGAGGTGTCACAAAGTGTGATGGTGTCATACAGGGGACTGACATCAGTGTTCTTGAACACTTGTCATAATAACATCATTTTTGTATATAACACCCTGGTTGTCTCCCATCAAGACAGGGTGACCTGATAAAAGAAAACACTTTCACTGTTACTCACTTAATCCCTTGTTAAAATCTCAATGAAATGCCCAGTAACTCTTCTCACCCTGTGATGGGATATAACACTTCTAATTTTATTTTTCTCTTAGCTCTTGATAAAGTTTATATTCAGTTGCCAGAAGCATGCTAACATTTTAGTTGAAATGACTTCAAAACCACAGCATCCCCAGAGTGTAGGTACTGTACTTCCCACCTCCAGGACTCAAGTCCAGCTGGCTGGTTTTCCTGAACACCTTCATGCATGTTACCTTCCCCACACTCTAACAGTAGGTCAAGTCACAAAAACTACTTGCCCCCACACATTCCTATCTAGCATGCTTACACAAGCCTTTACCTCTTCTCTCCAACCTTTCCTAGAATGACCCTTCACTCTCTTTCCATCTACCCTGAGTTTATATAACCTCTAGTCATCCTAATTTACTCTCTTCTCTCAAAATGTCCAAACCACCTCAACATCCCCTCCTCAGTCCTCTAAATAATATTTTTGGTAACCCCAATCTTTCTAATCTCCAAGCTCCAAATTTTCTCCACAAGGTTCACACTATACATTGCCCGCAGTCATAACATCTCCATTTCTTCCAGCCTCCTCCTCCTCCTCTGTTATATCCTATCAGTCTGTACTTTGTCTGTCATTCCATCATAAACCCAGCCAGCATTATTAATAATATACTCTGGTTAATCAAAGTTGACATAAATGCACAAAATATGAGATTTTGAATACAGCTTACAATATTCCGCATCTGCCATTGCTAATTAGCCAAGAACTCAACAGTTGTCATTACAGTTTGGAAGTACAATAAAGAGTAAAGCAAAGTACAGTACAGGTCTCCCTCAACATTCACGTTTTCAACTTTCACGGGCTTCACACATTCACAAATTCCCAACTGCCAAATTCCCAGCCACCAAATTCCCAGCCGCCAAATCATATTTAAGTTTCCCGCCACCTGCGAGTCCCTACTACCCTCCCTCCGACCCCCGCAACTGGCAGCCACCCCTCCCACCACTCAGTGTGGTGAGTGTTTTGTTTGTTCATTATTTGCTATTAAACTACAGTATAAATAATGTAAACCCATTCATGACTGCATATTGGAATGGCTATTCAGACAGGTATTAGACGGTGACATCATATGTTTACTCTTGAACACTGCAAAGAATTAAACATTTCTGCTACAGCTAATAATAACAATAGTAATAATAATAATAATAATAATAATAAATATGATATAATTGAAGAAGGAAATTGTACAAAAATACGAGGGAGTGGTTGACACATCGTCAGTGTGACTTTGTTTATGCTGGAGTGAACATTAGTCTCCCTGCTCTTCCAAACATTTCACAATAATTCATTGTGTTTGGTGCTTGTAGATTGAGTGTGACTGGAGTGGTAGAGGCAGTGATTGAGGCATTGGTATTTAATAACATACATGTTAACAATAATACATGTTATTAATAATATGTACTATTATTATTTATAACAGATATGTTATTAAATACATACATGTTAATAATAATACATGTTATTAATAATAACATGTACTATTATTATTTATAACATATATGTTATTAAATACCACTGCCTCAACCGCTGAATTATTGTGAAATGTTTGGAAGAGCAGGGAGACTAATGTTCACTCCAGCATAAACAAAGTCACACTGACGATGTGTCAACCACTCCCTCGTATTTTTGTACAATTTCCTTCTTCAATTATATCGTATTTATTATTATTATTATTATTATTATTACTATTGTTATTATTAGCAATAGCAGAAATGTTCGATTCTTTGCTGTGTTCAAGAGTAAACACATGATGTCACCGTCTAATACCTTTCCTAATAGCCATTCCAATATGCAGTCATGAATGGGTTTACATTATTTATTCTGTAGTTTAATAGCAAATAATGAACAAACAAAACACTCACCACACTGAGTGGTGGGAGGGCTGGCTGCCAGTTGCGGGGGTCGTAGGGAGGGTAGTACGGACTCGCAGTGGTGGAGGCAGTGGTGGAGTCTGTGGTATTTAATAACATACATGTTATTAACATACATGTTATTAAATAACATATGTTATTAAAGCATAACATGTATATATTTAGTACAATTTACGACATTTTCATGTATTTTATGATTATTCATGGTTCAACAAGTTAAGGAAGCAGTATTGTAATATATTTCCCTGCAATATATTGGGGCACCAAACATTCACGGTTTTTTAACATTCGCAAGGCTCTTGATCCCCTAACCCTCGCGAATGTTGAGGGAGACCTGTACTGCCATACCTTAGTGGATCTTCTGATATGTTCTTCCACCACCCAGTGAGCAGCTCGTGCCCCTGACAGCAAGGCTCCATCAACAGTTCCATATCGATCACTTGATGAGTGCTCACCTCCGAAGAACAGGGACTGACGAAGACAAAAAATTTATGAATAATTTACAAGATTGACCAATTATGTAGTGTACCTCGGACACATCTATATGAGTTTTATTCATAATGAGTTTGTTAGTATGTATAACAAATAAATACAGTGGACCCCCGGTTTACAATATTATTTCATTCCAGAAGTATGTTCAAGTGCCAGTACTGAACAAATTTGTTCCCATAAGGAATATTGTGAATTAAATTAGTCCATTTCAGACCCCCAAACATACACGTACAAACGCACTTACATAAATACACTTACATAATTGGTCTCATTGGGAGGTGATCGTAAAGCGGGGGTCCACTGTATTTAAATTTGTTGATCAGTATATCTAACAATTTTAACATTCGTAACCCTTCAGTGGGGGGCACCCTGTGCTGGCAAAGAGCTCTTGATTCAATCAATTGTAGCTATCCTCTCTTTCCTTGGATTAAACCTGATTACTTCCCACTCTCAGGCACTGTATAATCCTTTAACACTTTCCCATATACTGGGTGTACTTGAAAATAATTAGGTACTCCTAGGCAATAAGGATTTGAGCAAATATAAATACCTTTTAAGCTATTTTTTTCTAGTATTGTATTCACTTTCACTGACTGACCTCCTTGCTGAAAGTCCTACCTTTGAAAGACTCAATCTCTGTTTTATTTTTTTTTAAATACAGCATAAGCTATTGGCAGTTTGGAGGGATATGTTGTGTATCTTTATATGTTTATGCTTCTAGACTGTTGTATTCTGAGCACCTCTGCAAAAACAGTGATAATGTGCGAGTGTGGTGAAAGTGTTGAATGATGATGAAAGTATTTTCTTTTTGGGGATTTTCTTTCTTTTTTGGGTCACCCTGCCTCGGTGGGAGACGGCCGACTTGTTGAAAAAAAAAAAAAAAAAAAATAAGCTAACCCATTGCACCAACTTTTATTTAAATTTTACTCCAGCACTATCTCCTACCTTCACTCACTCTAATCCTTACACACTCCTGCCCCTCCCTCACTCCTCCCCTTTGCACATTCCTGCTTGAGCACATCCCTCCATGTGGCACTGTATTCCCTCAAGTGAGGTTCCTTGATGCTGGTTAGGGGCTTTTGATCTAAGAAATAAGACCTGTGCTACAATTCTTTGAATCAAATCTGAATGCCTTCTATTTGCCCAGGGGAGTGCTAAACCCATACAGGTTTCATTCTCCTCCATGAATGTAATAATAATGCAGTGCTGTACAGCTCTTTCAGATTTAGCTTTTAAATTTATTACAATAAGAAATTAATGCTAGTATTGTACATCACTATGCCTACAGAGCAGCAGTGTATGACTTGTGGGTTTAGTGCTTGGTTTTGATTATAATAATAATATCCCTACAGACTGTATCAGAGCCTTATATCATAGTGCTGGGAGCAAAACACAAGTACAGCCACTCCTCACGTAGCAACGTACGCATTTACCAACAACTCGGACTTACGACGGGCTCTCTGGCCAGTATACATACCGAAATAATGTATATTAGAGTTGATTTTCTCTATTCTGTTTATTACAAAATACAGTACACTGCTGTATAAACATAAAAATATACCAAAAATGTTATAAATGGTGCAAAGGTGACATTAAAACAGTATCATTGATAGTTGACACAAACCCACTACCATTATTTGTAGTATGCTCCTCACTTAGCAATGAATTCGTTTACTGACGTGGTCTTAAGAACGGAACTCCATTATTTTATATACAAAATCTTACTGTTAGCCTGAAAACAGAGAAGCAGTAATCATTCTTGCTCGTGTGTTATATTTGATTTATTTTTAAAGCTACTCGCAATTCTGAATGATCCATCCTGGTTTGTCATTCCTTATTAATACTGTTTATAGGGTAATACAAGTAATAATAATAGTGCTACTCAAAGTATTTGCTGCAATGACAAGACTTGACAGTGTGTTACCTCATTTACAGCCAACTCATGAGCATAGTATATATTTCATCACATCAACCCTAGGCTAGACTGAATATTGTATATGTATTTTCCTCCTTGGCCCAATCTCACCTGCTGGCCTTTAGCATTGATGAGCTTTGGAGTCAAAGCACTACGATCCTGGAGGTGGTGTGAGGCTTCTGTATTGGTCATGAAGGACTGGTAGGAGCCACGTGACCATAGGTTGTGACACCAGCGAGACCTGTTAATAATGTTTGTACTTGCTTCAAGTGGTGATGAAAAGTCTTCTTAAATATTAATATGAACAAATTGTCAAATGCATTTATTGCATTAGAAAAGATAATGTTGATGCATTCCTTTTTCTAACAATGCACTATATTGTTTTTAAAATGCTATAAATTATATCCTGTTATACTTCCTGTATAAAGGTGTATAAAATACTTATTGTATACAGTATTGAAAAACTACAATACACCAGGCAACACTAAACGAACCCACTCTACAAGAAAATACACTACCCTTCACTATACTTGGAATTAAAGTTAAATGCTGTACTGATATAGTTTTTTTTTTTAACACATCAGCTGCCTCCCACCGAGGCAGGGTGATCCAAAAAAAGAAAGAAACACTTTCACCATCCTTCAACACTTTCACCAGCATTCACACATAATCACTGTCTTTGTAGAATATACCTGGATACCTGGAATATACCTTGAGAGGGTTGACCCCCCATTTCTGGCAGGAACTAATTGATTTTCCAGACAGTGGTCAATTTTCAAAAACTGTTCCTGGAATTGTTGGGAAGTTGCATCAGGAGGCTTGTATACAACCACAATGACAAGGTTTTGGTTTTCAATCTTTACTGCCAAAACTTCAACTACATCATTTGAGGTGTTTAGTAATTCTGTGAAAATGAGCAACTCTGTGACATCCAGGCCAACGACAGTTCAGATGTCACTTCAAACAGCCAATATCCCAAACCCCTCCTTTAAAGTGCAGGCACTGTACCTTCCACCTCCAGGACTCAAGTCTGGCTAACTGGTTTTCCTGAATCCCTTCACCAAATATTACCCCACTCACACTCCAACAGCTTGTCAAGTCCCAAAAACCATTCATCTCCATCACTCCTGACATGCTCACACATGCCTGCTGTATGTCCATGTGTGAACGTGTTACATAGAAATGAATGGCGATAGACAGTGTTTGGTATTTGGCAAGCTGTTGGAGTGTGAGCAGGGTACCAGTATTTATTTGCCTTTGTACATAATACTGTACCTAGTATGACATAACTGTATAATCAATCGAATGAAAGTGGCAACTTTTGTGGGAGCATTCTTCAATGAAGTGTATAACAATTCAATTGACTGACAGGTTTTTTTAAGGTAGCAAGAGCCTTGGTGCTGACCTGTGAAAAAATAGAGGGAGTGGCACAATAAAATCCCTGTTTATGGTCCTGAGAAAAGTGACCAGATGAGAGATGATAGTCTCGGGATCCAGCTTCTCCATTACCAAAGAGGCTTCCCCTGTTAATGTCATCTCCAGTTGACCCTGGTGATGAGGCAAGCTCCTTATCTGCACAATACTTGACACCCATTCCTGTATTTGGAAAAAACATAGTATGTGCATTTTTATGGCACAGTTGCAAACTAGTCCTCATATAAGCATGTTTGTATTAAATAAGCTTCTTCCGGCTTGCTAAGCATAGTCAACATTTACAGTAAGTTTTAAAATTACTGTAGTTATGGAGTTTTTATTCTTGAATAGCACCAAATGTCTGGGATAAGATTGATGAACAATGGAGTTACTGTTTTGAAAATTACTGTACTGTACAGTACTAGTGTCCTTCGCTTTATTCAACTTCACTATTATGCAATGTCCTTGTTCTATTGGTAATTCAGTATGTGCAATATACATTCTCAATGTGGTCAGTGCAGCTAGCAAAACATACTGAAAATTCTTTTTATGTGTAATTAAGTGTATATGACTGGAATGAGCTTAGCACAGCTACCATGGCCCTGGAATATATGTATACATAAAATGAGGGATTTCTGGTACATATACAGTACAGAAATTGGTAAGAGCAAAGGTGCTTATTGTCCTCTCACCTGAATGAGTTATTGTCCCCAAAGATTAGCAGGATAAGTTAACAAATCATTTGCTTAAAATTTTAATAATTTGTTATTATAAATTAACCTTGAATACCAAATAACAAAACTATTTATTTTCCTAACAAAACACTCAATTGTGTAACCAGTGGTTTAAAACACTGATCATTCTCTAACATACATACTGTATATAAAAATACCTTGCAAAGACTATAATCAATTATAAATATGACAATCAAGTAAAAAGTTAACTACAGTACTGGAGTAATTGAATGTTTCGTAATTTTTTTTTTTCAACAAGTCGGCTGTCTCCCACCGAGGCAGGGTGACCCAAAAAGAAAGAAAATCCCCAAAAAGAAAATACTTTCATCATCATTCAACACTTTCACCTCACTCACACATAATCACTGTTTTTGCAGAGGTGCTCAGAACACAACAGTTTAGAAGCATATACGTATAAAGATACACAACATATCCCCCCAAACTGCTAATATCCCAAAACCCCTCCTTTAGAGTGCAGGCATTGTGCTTCCCATTTCCAGGACTCATGTCCGGCTATATAAAAACAACTGGTTTCCCTGAATCCCTTCACTAAATATTACCCTGCTCACACTCCAACAGATCGTCAGGTCCCAAATACCATTCGTCTCCATTCACTCCTATCGAAAACGCTCATGCACGCCTGCTGGAAGTCCAAGCCCCTCGCCCACAAAACCTCCCTTACCCCTTCCAACCTTTTCGAGGACGACCCATACCCCGCCTTCCTTCTCCTACAGATTTAAATGCTCTCCATGTCATTCTACTTTGATCCATTCTCTCTAAATGACCAAACCACCTCAACAACCCCTCTTCAGCCCTCTGACTAATACTTTTATTAACTCCACACCTTCTCCTAATTTCCACACGCAGAATTTTCTGCATAATATTTACACCACACATTGCCCTTAGTCAGGACATCTCCACTGCCTCCAACCGCCTCCTCGCTGCTGCATTCATAGCCCAAGCTTCACACCCATACAAGAGTGTTGGTACTACTATACTTTCATACATTCCCTTCTTTGCCTCCATAGATAACGTTTTTTGACTCCACATGTACCTCAACGCATCACTCACCTTTTTTCCTTCATCAATTCTATGATTAACCTCATCCTTCATAAATCCATCCGCTGACACGTCAACTCCCAAGTATCTGAAAACATTCACTTCTTCCATACTCCTCCTCCCCAATTTGATATCCAATTTTTCTTTATCTAAATCATTTGATACCCTCATCACCTTACTCTTTTCTTTGTTCACTTTCAACTTTCTACCTTTACACACACTCCCAAACTCATCCACTAACCTTTGCAGTTTTTCTTTAGAATCTCCCACAAGCACAGTATCATCAGCAAAAAGTAACTGTGTCAATTCCCATTTTGTATTTGATTCCCCAAAATTTAATCTCACCCTTCTTCCGAACACCCTAGCATTTACTTCTTTTACAACCCCATCTATAAATATATTGAACAACCATGGTGACATTACACATCCCTGTCTAAGACCTGCTTTTACCAGGAAGTAGTCTCCCCCTCTTCAACACACCCTAACCTGAGCCTCACTATCCTCATAAAAACTCTTTACAGCATTTAGTAACTTACCACCTATTCCATATACTTGCAACATCTGCCACATTGCTCCCCTATCCACTCTATCATATATGCCTTTTCTAAATCCATAAATGTAATAAAAACTTCCCTACCTTTATCTAAATACTGTTCACATATATGCTTCAATGTAAACACTTGATCTACACATCCCCTACCCACTCTGAAACCTCCTTGCTCATCCGCAATCCTACATTCTGTCTTACCTCTAATTCTTTCAATAATAACGCTACCGTACACTTTTCCTGGTATACTCAATAAACTTATTCCTCTATAATTTTTACAATCTCTTTTGTCCCCCTTCCCTTTATATAAAGGGACTATACATGCTCTCTGCCAATCCCTAGGTACCTTCCCCTCTTTCATACATTTATTAAACAAAAGTACCAACCACTCCAACACTATATCCCCCCCTGCTTTTAACATTTCTTCATGATCCCATCAGTTCCAGCTGCTTTACCCCCTTTCATTCTACGTAATGCCTCACGTACCTCCCCCACACTTACATTCTGCTCTTCTTCACTCCTAAAAGATGGTATACCTCCCTGCCCAGTGCATGAAATTACCGCCTCCCTTTCTTCCTCAACATTTAAAAGTTCCTCAAAATATTCTCGCCATCTACCCAATACCTCCCTCTCCCCATCTACTAACTCCCCTACTCTGTTTTTAACTGACAAATCCATATGTTCCCTAGGCTTTCTTAACTTGCTTAACTCACTTCAAAATTTTTTCTTATTTTCATTAAAATTTCTTGACAATGCCTCTCCCACTCTATCATCTGCTCTCCTTTTGCACTCTCTCACCACTCTCTTCACCTTTCTTTTACTCTCCATATACTCTGCTCTTCTTATAACACTTCTGCTTTGTAAAAATCTCTCATAAACTAACTTTTTCTCTTTTATCACATCTTTACTTCATCATTCCACCAATCACTCCTCTTTCCTCCTGCCCCCACCCTCCTATAACCACAAACTTCTGCCCCACATTCTAATACTGCATTTTTAAAACTCATCCAGCCCTCTTCAACCCCCCCCCACTACTCATCTTTGCACTAGCCCACCTTTCTGCCAATAGTCGCTTATATCTCACCCGAACTTCCTCCTCCCTTAGTTTATACACTTTCACTTCCCTCCTACTTGTTGTTGCCACCTTCCTCTTGTCCCATCTACCTCTTACTCTAACTGTAGCTACAACTAGATAATGATCCGATATATCAGTTGCCCCTCTATAAACATGTACATCCTGGAGCCTACCCATTAACCTTTTATCCACCAATACATAATCTAACAAACTACTTTCATTATGTGCTACATCATACCTTGTATATTTCTTTATCCTCTTTTTCATAAAATATGTATTACTTATTACCAAATCTCTTTCTACACATAGCTCAATTAAAGGCTCCCCATTTACATTTACCCCTGGCACCCCAGATTTACCTACTACTCCCTCCACAACATTTTTATCCACTTTAGCATTGAAATCCCCAACCACAAGTACTCTCATACTTGGTTCAAAACTCCCCACGCATTCACTCAACATTTCCCAAAATCTCTCTCTCTCTCCTCTACACTTCTCTCTTCTCCAGGTGCATATACACTTACTATAACCCACTTTTCACATCCAACCTTTATTTTACTCTACATAATCCTTGAATTAATACATTTATAGTCCCTCTTTTCCTGCCATATCTTATCCTTCAACATTATTGCTACTCCTTCTTTAGCTCTAACTCTATTTGAAACCCCTGACCTAATCCCATTTATTCCTCTCCACTGAAACTCTCCCACCCCCTTCAGCTTTGTTTCACTTAAAGCCAGGACATCCAGCTTCTTCTCATTCATAACATCCACAATCATCTCTTTCTTATCATTTGCACAACATCCACGCACATTCAGACTTCCCACTTTGACAATTTTCTTCTTATTCTTTTTAGTAATCTTTACAGGAAAAGGGGTTACTAGCCCATTGTTCCGGGCATTTTAGTTGACTTTTACAACACGCATGGCTTACGGAGGAAAGATTCTAATTCCACTTCCCCATGGATATAAAAGGAAAAGTAATAAGACCAAGAACTATTAAGATAAAATCAAATGAGATGAGTGTGTATAAATAAACATGTACAAGTATGTGTAGTGTGACCTAAGTGCAAGTAGAAGTAATAGATTTGTTAAATGTGCACAAGACATTTGGGTGTTTGATAATAAAAATTTAACATTATTATTTGATGCCTACCATTTCCTTTGGAAAATAGTAATCCTTCCAGAAGATCTGCATACTAAAAGGCTTATTTCCCCACCACGGCATCACCCAACCCAAAGATATCCTGTTGACAGCACCTGACTGCACACCCTTCAATGAAATTATAAATTACTGTTAATTATAATTTGTAACAGCCTGGTTTTAAGATTAGATATTTAGATACAGTACAGTACTATATTTAATGTTTACTGTTGCAGAAGAGTCTAGATAAGCGAGAAACTAAAGACGTCTTTCCATTACAGTTACAAGAATGTTTTATTACTATGTGAAGGCAAAAAAATATGTACGTATATATCAATAGCATAAAGTATCCTGAATATCAACACATGACTGGAATTTTTAAAGCATTTTGATTTCCAATGTATTAATTTTGTTATGTATCCATTGACCACCACATGATACCTAGTGGCCATGATAGAGACAAAGTGATTTTTGTAAGTCATTGTCTTCAAAGACTTACAAAAGTTTGATTGTAATAAGGCTCAGGGAAAAGACTCTTCAAGGAATGGGGATATATGTTGCTGGTAAAGCTCTCTTTATCCAAGGAATTGGAGCTATCCTGCCCTCAGATCAAACCTGGTTACAATACTTCTCTCTTCCCAGGCACTGTATGACTAATGGGTTTAGCACATCTCCAAAAATACAAGCACTAATATAGGCAATTGACATAACACAAAACAAACCTACAGGTACAGTACTTATTTTTTTTTTTTTTTTAACATTGCCCTTAGACAGGACATCTCCACTGCCTCCAACCGCCTCCTCGCTGCAGCATTTACAACCCAAGCTTCACACCCATATAAGAGTGTTGGTACTACTATACTTTCATACATTCCCTTCTTTGCCTCCATAGATAACATTTTTTGTCTCCACACATACCTCAATGCACCACTCACCTTTTTTCCTTCATCAGTTCTATGATTAACCTCATCCTTCATAAATCCATCCACTGACACGTCAACTTCCAAATATCTGAAAACATTCACTTCTTCCATACTCCTCCTCCCCAATTTGATATCCAATTTTTCTTTATCTAAATCATTTGATACCTTCATCACCTTACTCTTTTCTATGTTCACTTTCAACTTTCTACCTTTACACACACTATTAACTAGGTGAATTAAAAGAATATTAAAAAATATACAAGTAAAAAGAAAGAGTAAAACACAGTATTAAAAATACAAAAACACTGTATGACACATAAGTTGAATGCTTTTGTGAATTTAATCCCCTTGAGAAGGTGTCTTAATGCTGGTGAGAGGCTTTTGAAATATTCCTGTCTTTTCCTTGGATTGAACCTGTTTCCCATTCCCAGACTCTCTATGTTTCCTATTTGTTTAGTACTTTTCCATGGGTAATAATAATAATTGTAAATATAATAATAATAATAGATGCATAAAAAGCTGAGACCAACATACCTGGAGGGCTCTGGAGAAAGTATTGGGAAGTGCAGGTACAAAGGTTTCAAGATGTCTTTCTCTGAGCACACCCAGAGGCAAGGTGACAATCAAGTAGTCAGTGAGGTATGAGGAACCATCAGCTGTCACCACCAGGATATTCTTCCTGCTAGATATCTCCCAGAACACTTTACACACAGGACTTAGCAGTCGTACCTGCTGCTGAGGAATCTCGTCCTTGAAGAGTAGTGATTACAAGGGATGAGGTATATGAGCAGGATGGATATCTAGGAATAAATTTTAGCACATGAATAAGTGAAAGCATTGTTGATTTACCAAGTCATGATAAAATAATATTTACACATCCTCAGTAATACTGTACTGTACATCCATATAACAAATCAGTGTTGGTATTTTTATATGAGAAAAATCTGATGTAAAATAAGTAGAAAGGGAGAAATTGTTGGCATAAGAAGCATTTCTACAATTTTAAAACTCCTCACCAGAGGTTTCTTGATGCCGGTGAGGGGTTCTTGATCCATGGAATTGGACCTAGCTTCCCCTTTCTTGGACTGAACATGAGTGCCTCCCATTTCCCCAGGTGTTGTATGGCCCCTGCTGGTTTAGTGATTACCCATGAATTTAATAATAGTATTATTATGTAAAAAATAAAACAGGAAAGGAAGAATATGACTTAAGAGTAGAGAGAGGGAGCAGAGCCTCACCATCAGGTACTGAATAAGACCATCCATGCCACCCTTCCACGTGTAGTCTTGTCCAAGGCTGATGAAATTGTCAGCATCTCTGGCAGACATGTTGAACCAGCTGTTCACCCCAAACTTGTTGCTCACTTCCTGCAGGAATTTGATAACGAGGTTGCTGACACGTGGGAATATATATCTTAACTTTTGGGGCAGTCACCCTTGATATTAAGATAAGACGAAATGGTTATCATTATAAAGTATTACAATAGGAGTTACTAGTTAAGTAGTTATGGTTATCATATACTTTAAAGCCAAAAGTAGTAATTATTGTTTATATTAATGTCACCCTGCCTTGGGAGATAGCCAGCATGTTTAAAAAAAAAAATAAGGTCTGATGTTATCATTCATATTAAGGTAAGAAGACATGGTTATCAATCAGATTAAGATAAAAAGTTATGGTTATCATTCATGTTAAGGCAAGAAGTTTATGTATAAGATGTATGCAACAACTGTGTATTTTTATTGAGAGGTTTTGTCTGCACAACAGGTTTCATCAATAAGACACTTACTGTTGAAATGTTTTGCCCACCAGTGGCTTTTTCAATAATATTTTTTTTAATAATAATAACATCTTTATTTCTACAAGTTCATATACAAGGTATACAGGTGCAGCTGACATCAATGACATACTACTATATACATAGAAGTTCTTTGTTATGCAGAGCATTTCAGGCAAATTAAGTCAGTTTTGTCCAGGATGCAACCCACACCAGCCAACTAATACCCTACACATTTTACTGATGGGTGAACATGGACAGCAGGTGTAAGGAAACAAGCCCTATCTTTCCACCTTTGCCGGGAATCAAACCCAGACCCTCAGCGTGTGAAGAGAGCTTTGCCACAGGCCACACTCCAATACAAAGAACACTGGAAATGCTGGAAGAAGTGGAGAAGTAATTTTTAAGTGTCCAGCCCCTCAGCCTTGAAAGCTGTCCAGTCCTTCAGCCTTGATAAATCTAATGTAGTGTATTTGGGAAGCCTATGTACTTCAAATTCAAATTGAGACAGAAGAGTGGTGCAACAGCTGAAGACATCATCACAGATGGGTGGGCTCCACTATTTGAAGTAGGTCAAGCCCATAAGGTGGGCCTTAGCTTTAGTAATTAAGTAATAGTGGGAAAAGACCTGACTTACGTCACATGTGGGTAGGCCCACATGCGATAATGTCTTAAACTGCTGCATCTCTACAACTCCATAAGAACATCTCTAAGCAGCCTTACTACAATGATATACTTCTACTGTAGTAGAAATTATATAAGAAAAATATGTTGAGATAAACTAACCTGATGGAGGATATACATTGAAGCTTTTCTGTCATCTGCATCACTCTCTCTACTCCATAGCTCTTTAAACCTGAAAAAATAACATTAAAGATTTCAGTAACTCCTTAATCTTGCTTTAATTATATTTTTCTTGCCTTCAAGGGAGGTCCCTTGATGTCAGTGAGGGGCTCTTGATTCAGAAAATTTGAGCTTCCCTTGCATCAAACCTGATGGCCTCCCATGACCCTTATAGGATTAGCAATTTTCAGTAATAATAATAGACAGAAATGTTAAAAGCAGGTGGGGTATAGTTTTGGAATAGTTGGTGCTTCTATTTAATAAATGTATGGAAGAGGGAAAGGTATGTAGGGACTGGGAGAAAGCAAGCTTAGTTCCTTTGTATAAAGGCAAAGGGAGCAAAAGAGTGTAAAAATTATAGGGAAATAAGCCTGTTGAGTATACCTGGTAGAGTGTATGGTCGAGTTATTACTGAAAGAATTAAAAGTAAGATGGAGAGCAGAATCGTAGATGAACAAGGAGGCTTTAGGAAGAGTAGGGGGTTTGTAGACCAAGTGTTTACAGTGAAGCATATAGGTGAACAGTATTTAGATAAGGGTAATGGGGTTTTCATTGTATTTATGGATTTAGGAAAGGCATAGGACAGCAATGTGGCAAATGTTGTAAATGTATGGAATAGGTGGTAGGTTACTGAAAGCAGTTAAGAGTTTTTACAAGAATAGTGAGGTTCAGGTTAGAGTATGTAAGAGAGAGGGAGATTATTTCCCAGTAAAAGTAGGTCTTAGGGTTTTTACGAGGATAGTGGGGTTCAGGTTAGAGTATGTAGGAGAGAGGAAGATTATTTCCCAGTAAAAGTAGGTCTTAGACAGGGATGCGTGATGTCATCATGGTTATTCAATATATTTACAGATGAGGTTGTAAGAGAAGTGAATGCTTGGGTGTTAGAAAGAGGTATGAGATAATCTCACATATGTGGGAGTTATCACAGTTGCTTTTTGCTGATAACACTATGCTTTTGGGAGATTCTGAAGAGAGGTTGCAGAGGTTGGCAAACGAGTTTAGAAGAGTATGTAAAAAAAAGGCAATTAAAAGTGAATGTAGGAGAGAGCAAGGTGATGAGAATAAAAAAAATTAGGTAACGAAAGACTGAAAATCAGATTGGAGGGAGGGAGTATGGAGGAAGTGAATGTATTCAGATATTTGGGAGTGGACTTTGTCAGCAAGTAGGTCTATGAAAGATGAGGTGGATCACAGAATTTATAAGGGGAAAAAGGTGAGTGGAGCAGTGAGGAGTCTGTGGAGACAAAGAACATTATTCATAGAAGCAAAATGGGGAATGTATGAGAATACAGTGGTACCAGTGCTTTTATATGGATGTGAAGCATGGGTGGTGAATGTTGCAACTAGGAAAAGGCTGGTGGCAGTGGAGACATCGTGTTTGAGGGAAATGTGCATTGTGAATATAATACAGAGAATCTGTAGCTTGGAGATTAGAAGGTGCAGGGTTTCTAAGTGTTATCCATAAGGCAGAGGAAAGGTTGTTGAGGTGGCTTGGACATTTAGAGAGGACGGAACAGAATAAAATGACTTGGAGGGCATATAAATCTGTAGTGGAAGGAAGGTGGGTAAGGGTCATCCTAGGATAGGTTGGAGGTTTTGTGTGTGAAGAGCTTGGACTTCCAGCAAGCATGCGTGAGTGTGATAAGAGCGAGTGGAGACAAATGATTTTTATGACTTGATGTGCTGTTGGAGTGTGAACAAAGTAATATTTATGAAGGGATTCAGGGAAACCAGTTAGCCAGACTTGAGTCCTGGAGGTGGGAAGTACAGTGCCTGCACTCTGAAGGAGGAGTTTTGATATGTTTCAGTTTTTTAATTGTAGTGTAGGCACACCTCTGGCAAGACAGCGATGGAGTGAATAATGATTGAGTGTTTCTTCTTTTTCGGGCCACCCTGGCTTGGTGAAAAACAGTCGATGTGTAATAAAAAATAAATAATAATAATAATCCTACTCTGAATTAAATTCAATATCATCTATGCTAACTGACACATAATATCATCTATGATACATAAATGTGCGGTGAGGCAGAAGCAATGATCACCAACCTGTGAGCGTAGAAGTCACCCAGTGACCTGCCATAATAGTCTTGCAGTGCTCCCTGGCTGACATCATGTCTTAGCTGCTGGATGATACTTGCATGGTGCTCCACCGTCCTCAGTGGAACTTTTTCTCCATGACTTGTCACCACAGAGTCATCTGACCAAGCAAACATCAACATAGTGATAAGTGTTTGAATTGTGTTTGCAAGTATACATTATTCAAGATATTCTTCTGAGAAGGTGTGCATGTGTGCACTCACCTATTTGTGGTTGCAAGGGTCGATTCACAGCTCCTGGCCTCATGTGTGTGTTTTACTCTAAGACCATGCAAGTAGAGACATTGATCCTAAGCTAGAACGCAGGTCTTCAAATACCCCAATTCATGAATTGATGACTAACATATGACTCAGGTTGGGATTGTTCCTCATTACTACCTCTTCAATATTCCTTCTGTTGTATTGTGCACTACTGAAGCCACTGTTGGGACGATTCGAAAAAGTCCTGTCATGCTGATTTTTCTCAATTTTCAAGTAGAGTTTTCAACCTAGTCACAACTGTCCAAACCCATCATGAAGTTGGAGAATCTTATCAAGATTCTTAAAACTTGTTCAACCTTTGGCGAAACCTACCGACTAGTGGATGGTACCACTATGACCCGCAGCTCCATCGCGTACGGTCACTACGGTCAAGTATAAAGCCACGTCTGCGGCTATCTGTCATTCTCAGATTGATGGACTGACAAGCGAGCTCGGGTTTGAGGACTGATTACCTCAGTTCTCGCTCCTAATGCCTTCCTCTTTGATTGGACTTGAGCCACTGGTGTGGCGCGTTCCGAATAAAGTTCATATGTTCATAGTGTCTCAATCTCAACTGATCGGTTTTCAACTTCCTGAATAAAGATTCCCATATGCTGCATAAGTGTCTCAATCTTCAACTTGTCGGTTTTTCAAACCATTCATCACAACTGTCAGACACGGCAGCATCATGGGGTCTTGTTACAAAGAATTCTTCAACACTTGTTCAACCTTTGGACGAAGACCTACTTCGACTAGTGGATGGTACCACTATGACCCCGCCTCCATCTGCTTCACGTCACCTCACTACAGTATATAAGCCACGTCTGCGGCCCTATGCTGTACATTCTACAAGATTGATGGACTGAACACATCGACTCCAGGTTGAGGGACTGATTACCTCATTCTCCTCCTCTCCTTACGCCTTCTTCTTTGTATTGGACTGATGAAGCCACTGTGTGGCGAAACGTTTCCTGAATAAAGATTCCCATATGCTGCATAAGTGTCTCAATCTTCAACTTGTCGGTTTTTCAAACCATTCATCACAACTGTCAGAGACGGCAGCATCATGGGGTCTTGTTACAAAGAATTCTTCAACACTTGTTCAACCTTTGGACGAAGACCTACTTCGACTAGTGGATGGTACCACTATGACCCCGCCTCCATCTGCTTCACGTCACCTCACTACAGTATATAAGCCACGTCTGCGGCCCTATGCTGTACATTCTACAAGATTGATGGACTGAACACATCGACTCCAGGTTGAGGGACTGATTACCTCATTCTCCTCCTCTCCTTACGCCTTCCTCTTTGTATTGGACTGATGAAGCCACTGTGTGGCGAAACGTTTCCTGAATAAAGATTCCCATATGCTGCATAAGTGTCTCAATCTTCAACTTGTCGGTTTTTCAAACCATTCATCACAACTGTCAGACACGGCAGCATCATGGGGTCTTGTTACAAAGAATTCTTCAACACTTGTTCAACCTTTGGACGAAGACCTACTTCGACTAGTGGATGGTACCACTATGACCCCGCCTCCATCTGCTTCACGTCACCTCACTACAGTATATAAGCCACGTCTGCGGCCCTATGCTGTACATTCTACAAGATTGATGGACTGAACACATCGACTCCAGGTTGAGGGACTGATTACCTCATTCTCCTCCTCTCCTTACGCCTTCCTCTTTGTATTGGACTGATGAAGCCACTGTGTGGCGAAACGTTTCCTGAATAAAGATTCCCATATGCTGCATAAGTGTCTCAATCTTCAACTTGTCGGTTTTTCAAACCATTCATCACAACTGTCAGACACGGCAGCATCATGGGGTCTTGTTACAAAGAATTCTTCAACACTTGTTCAACCTTTGGACGAAGACCTACTTCGACTAGTGGATGGTACCACTATGACCCCGCCTCCATCTGCTTCACGTCACCTCACTACAGTATATAAGCCACGTCTGCGGCCCTATGCTGTACATTCTACAAGATTGATGGACTGAACACATCGACTCCAGGTTGAGGGACTGATTACCTCATTCTCCTCCTCTCCTTACGCCTTCCTCTTTGTATTGGACTGATGAAGCCACTGTGTGGCGAAACGTTTCCTGAATAAAGATTCCCATATGCTGCATAAGTGTCTCAATCTTCAACTTGTCGGTTTTTCAAACCATTCATCACACCCCAATTCATGTTGCATCATTCAGTTTTTTTTCCAGCCTTCTTCCCATCCCCCCTCCTCTCTCTCTCTCCAATTCACATAATCTAGTGTCATCCACCATCCAGTATACTTCACCTGTATGTGTCATCCACCACCCAATATACTCCACCTAAATGTGTCATCCACCACCCAATATACTCCACCTAGATGTGTCACCCACCACCCAATATACTCCACCTAGATGTGTCACCCACCACCCAATATACTCCACCTAGATGTGTCATCCATCGCCCAATATACTCCACCTGGATGTGTCTTCCACCAACCAGTATACATAACCTAGATGTGTCATCCACCACCCAATATACTCCACCTAGATGTGTCATCCACCACCCAATATACTCCACCTAGATGTGTCATCCACCACCCAATATACGCCACCTAGATGTGTCATCCACCACCCGATATACTCCACCTGGATGTGTCATCCACCACCCAGTATACATCACCTAGATGTGTCATCCACCACCCAATATACTCCACCTAGATGTGTCATCCACCACACAATATACTCCACCTAGATGTGTCATCCACCACCCAATATACTCCACCTAGATGTGTCATCCACCACCCAATATACTCCACCTGGATGTGTCTTCCACCACCCAGTATACGTCACCTAGATGTGTCATCCACCACCCAATATACTCCACCTAGATGTGTCATCCACCACCCAATATACTCCAACTAGATGTGTCATCCACCACCCAATATACTCCACCTAAATGTGTCATCCGCCACCCAATATACTCCAACTAGATGTGTCATCTACCACCCAATATACTCCACCTAGATGTCATCCACCACCCAATATACTCCACCTAGATGTGTCAACCACCACCCAATATACTCCACCTGGATGTGTCTTCCACCACCCAATATACTCCATCTGGATATGTCATCTACCACCCAATATACTCCACCTGGATGTGTCTTCCACCACCCAGTATACGTCACCTAGATGTGTCATCCACCACCCAATATACTCCACCTAGATGTGTCATCCACCACCCAATATACTCCATCTGGATATGTCATCTACCACCCAATATACTCCACCTGGATGTGTCATCCACCACCCAATATACTCCACCTGGATGTATCATCCCCCACCCAATATACTCCACCGAGATGTCATCCACCACCCAATATACTCCGCCTAGATGTGTCATCCACCACCCAATATACTCCACCTAGATGTGTCATCCACCACTCAATATACTCCACCTGGATGTCTTCCACCACCCAGTATACGTCACCTAGATGTGTCACCCATCACCCAATATACTCCACCTAGATGTGTCATCCACCACCCAATATACTCCACCTGGATGTGTCATCCACCACCCAATATACTCCACCTGGATGTCACTCACCACCCAATATACTCCACCTACATGTGTCATCCAGCACCCAATATACTCCACCTAGATGTGTCATCCATCGCCCAATATACTCCACCTGGATGTGTCTTCCACCAACCAGTATACATAACCTAGATGTGTCATCCACCACCCAATATACTCCACCTAGATGTGTCATCCACCACCCAATATACTCCACCTAGATGTGTCATCCACCACCCAATATACGCCACCTAGATGTGTCATCCACCACCCGATATACTCCACCTGGATGTGTCTTCCACCACCCAGTATACATCACCTAGATGTGTCATCCACCATCCAATATACTCCACCTAGATGTGTCATCCACCACCCAATATACTCCACCTAGATGTGTCATCCACCACCCAATATACTCCAACTAGATGTGTCATCCACCACCCAATATACTCCACCTAGATGTCATCCACCACCCAATATACTCCACCTAGATGTGTCATCCACCACCCAATATACTCCACCTGGATGTCACTCACCACCCAATATACTTCACCTACATGTGTCATCCACCACCCAATGTACTCCACCTAGATGTGTCATCCATCGCCCAATATACTCCACCTGGATGTGTCTTCCACCAACCAGTATACATAACCTAGATGTGTCATCCACCACCCAATATACTCCACCTAGATGTGTCATCCACCACCCAATATACTCCACCTAGATGTGTCATCCACCACCCAATATACGCCACCTAGATGTGTCATCCACCACCCGATATACTCCACCTGGATGTGTCTTCCACCACCCAGTATACATCACCTAGATGTGTCATCCACCATCCAATATACTCCACCTAGATGTGTCATCCACCACCCAATATACTCCACCTAGATGTGTCATCCACCACCCAATATACTCCACCTAGATGTGTCATCCACCATCCAATATACTCCACCTGGATGTGTCTTCCACCACCCAGTATACGTCACCTAGATGTGTCATCCACCACCCAATATACTCCACCTAGATGTGTCATCCACCACCCAATATACTCCAACTAGATGTGTCATCCACCACCCAATATACTCCACCTAGATGTGTCATCCACCACCCAATATACTCCACCTAGATGTGTCATCCGCCACCCAATATACTCCAACTAGATGTGTCATCCACCACCCAATATACTCCACCTAGATGTCATCCACCATCCAATATACTCCACCTAGATGTGTCATCCACCACCCAATATACTCCACCTAGATGTGTCATCCGCCACCCAATATACTCCAACTAGATGTGTCAACCACCACCCAATATACTCCACCTGGATGTGTCATCTACCACCCAATATACTCCACCTGGACGTGTCATCCACCACCCAATATACTCCACCTGGATGTATCATCCCCCACCCAATATACTCCACCGAGATGTCATCCACCATCCAATATACTCCGCCTAGATGTGTCATCCACCACCCAATATACTCCACCTAGATGTGTCATCCACCACCCAATATACTCCACCTGGATGTCTTCCACCACCCAGTATACGTCACCTAAATGTGTCACCCATCACCCAATATACTCCACCTAGATGTGTCATCCACCACCCAATATACTCCACCTGGATGTGTCATCCACCACCCAATATACTCCACCTGGATGTCACTCACCACCCAATATACTCCACCTACATGTGTCATCCACCACCCAATATACTCCACCTGGATGTCTTCCACCACCCAGTATACGTCACCTAGATGTGTCACCCATCACCCAATATACTCCACCTGGATGTGTCGTCCACCACCAAATATACTCCACCTGGATGTATCATCCCCCACCCAATATACTCCACCGAGATGTCATCTACCACCCAATATACTCCGCCTAGATGTGTCATCCACCACCCAATATACTCCACCTGGATGTGTCATCCACCATCCAATATACGTCACCTAGATGTGTCATCCACCACCCAATATACTCCACCTGGATGTGTAATCCACCACCCAATATATACTCCACCTAGATGTGTCATCCACCACCCAATATACTCCATCTGGATGTGTCTTCCACCACCCAATATACTCCACCTAGATGTGCCATCCACCACCCAATATACTCCACCTGGATGTGTCATCCACCACCCAATATACTCCACCTAGATGTGCTATCCACCACCCAATATACTCCACCTAGATGTGCCATCCACCACCCAATATACTCCACCTGGATGTGTCATCCACCACCCAATATACTCCACCTAGATGTGCTATCCACCACCCAATATACTCCACCTGGATGTGTCTTCCACCACCCAATATACTCCACCTGGATGCGTCATCCACCACCCAATATACTCCACCTGGATGTGTCTTCCACCATCCAATATTCGTCACCTAGATGTGTAATCCACCACCCAATATATACTCCACCTAGATGTGTCATCCACCACCCAATATACTCCACCTGGATGTGTCATCCACCACCCAATATACTCCACCTAGATGTGTCATCCACCACCCAATATACTCCACCTGGATGTGTCAACCACCACCCAATATACTCCACCTAGATGTGTCATCCACCACCCAATATACTCCACCTGGATGTGTCATCCACCACCCAATATACTCCACCTGGATGTGTCATCCACCACCCAATATACTCCACCTAGATGTGCCATCCACCACCCAATATACTCCATCTGGATGTGCTATCCACCACCCAATATACTCCACCTGGATGTGTCTTCCACCACCCAATATACTCCACCTGGATGCGTCATCCACCACCCAATATACTCCACCTGGATGTGTCTTCCACCATCCAGTATACGTCTCCTAGATGTGTCATCCACCACCCAATATACTCCACCTGGATGTGTCATCCACCACCCAATATACTCCACCTGGATGCGTCATCCACCACCCAATATACTCCACCTGGATGTGTCTTCCACCATCCAGTATACGTCACCTAGATGTGCTATCCACCACCCAATATACTCCACCTGGATGTCATCCACCACCCAATATACTCCACCTGGATGCGTCATCCACCACCCAATATACTCCACCTGGATGTGTCTTCCACCATCCAGTATACGTCTCCTAGATGTGTCATCCACCACCCAATATACTCCACCTGGACGTGTCATCCACCACCCAATATACTCCACCTGGATGCGTCATCCACCACCCAATATACTCCACCTGGATGTGTCTTCCACCATCCAGTATACGTCACCTAGATGTGCTATCCACCACCCAATATACTCCACCTGGATGTCATCCACCACCCAATATACTCCACCTGGATGCGTCATCCACCACCCAATATACTCCACCTGGATGTGTCTTCCACCATCCAGTATACGTCACCTAGATGTGTCATCCACCACCCAATATACTCTACCTAGATGTGTCATCCACCACCCAATATACTCCACCTGGATGTGTCATCCACCACCCACTTCAACTTACCCATCACAATATGTGTTCGAGGTTCTCCCAAGGTGTCCAGCTCCTGGGCTATCTTGTATATTGGGTTCCCGTCACTCCCCTCAATAACGTCGGGTCCCTCATCCATCACCCAGTTAGCTGTCGACGTAAATATAGTTACAAGAACGTAGACATGAGAGAGAACTAGAAACATTATATATTACTGTAGACTTCAGGTCTAGGCTGCGATATTGACTTATAAATCAGTACGAAAAATCACGAATGTGATATTTTATTGATGCTAAATAATACCCACATTTAAATTATTATTATTAGTATTATCAAAAAGAAGCGCTAAACCACAAGGGCTATACAGCACCCACATTTAAAGTAGCCTAATATAGGTTGAGTAGCATTAAGCTTAATTATATTTCATTTAAAAATTTGGCAAAGTTCGGTTAGGTTAAGTTAGTTTTGGTGAAAATTATAAAAAGGTGTATACCATGTTATTTACGAAATATACAAAATATTTAGGAAAGTTTTTATTTTTAAGGTAGTTTATCTTAGTTGACTCCTGAACTCTGACTTCAAAAAAAAAATACATCTATAACATAGCCATAAAGACTGACAGTGTCTGAGTGTCTTGATACGGCCACCAAGACGACTGGTTGCTTCCAGGAGGATGAGATCTTTTATGTTGAGGTCAGTGAGGGTTTTTAAGGCTGCCAGGCCAGCCACGCCCCCACCCACCACCACAACCTCCATCAATACTGACTTTAACAACCTGTCGGGGACCAGTAACTATTAGTTTTTAACTTAATTAAGAATACATGTTCATTACACACACACATTACACTACTGTTGAACCAAAATTTATTTAAATAAGACACTGAAAGACTTATGAAGTAAGTATAAAGAAGAGTAAGATAGATGAGACTGAGTGAGGGGTTAGGTACGTGAGGAGGCTGAGTGAGGGGTTAGGTACGTGAGGAGGCTGAGTGAGGGTTAGGTACGTGAGGAGGCTGAGTGAGGGGTTAGGTACGTGAGGAGGCTGAGGGGTTAGGTACGTGAGGAGGCTGAGTAAGGGTTAGGTACGTGAGGAGGACGGAAGGGAAGGCCAAGGTGAAGGTGGAGAGGTTTAGGTAAATGAACAACAGGTTGGTGGAAGCGGGCAGGTTATATAACTCACCAATGGTTGTAATCTCCGGGGAGGCCATCACATGGGTGCTTCTCCTCCTTTTCTGTTGAAACAATATAAAGTGATCTTAAAGGTGCGTCATCACCAGGGCTTTTTATATATAGTATATAAAAAATCCAAATTCACTGGCGTCACCACTTGACTAATATCGACCAGCTTTTTCTGATTTCTATCTCTAGGGTTTGTGCAGTGTTCTATCACCACTCGAGACCGAAAAAAAAAGTAATTTTTAACGTCTCTCTCAACCATCTGCACCTTTAGCTGCCATATGTATCTCCTGGTTCTCTCCTGTCACCTCAACGGTCTGTCCTTATCCACTCTTATCTAACGACCACAGATCAGGTTCAGTGGTCTTAGTGAAGACTATTTCTCATCATCCATCTGACTTCTAAGGTGTTATCCTCCACCTACACCCTACAGCGCATGTACCTCTCATTTCAAACTGATCTTCCCAGTCCTCTGAGTATCTTGTACGTCGTAATCATGTCTTCCTTGGCTCTTCTCTCTTCTAAGTTTGTTATAATGCTTCTTGTGGATCTTCCCACAGTTCACTCCTCTAAGTCTAGTCGCTAAACTCTTTCTTGACTTCAAACTTTTGATCATGCTTCTCAGGCACTATATATTCTAACACAGCTCTGATTTTCGTCGTGTACATTATCCTGACCGATTTTTTGTTGAGGTGTCTGAAGTTACTTATAAAATTAGCTAGCTTGTGTGTGACGTCGTGGGGTTAGACCAAGTCTCCCTTGAAGGTGACACCGATGAAAGGCTCTTGATACAAAGAATCGGAGATACCCTTCATTACCTTCGCTCGAATCTTCCTCCCATTACCCAAGGCGCTGCATGACCCCTAGGGGTTCAGCGCTTCCCCGTGAAATAAAAGAAATGTCAGATTCTGGTATTCTGTGAGCATCCTGCAAGCACAAGAAAAGACAAGAGGGAAAGAGATGGGGGAATCATCGAGGTTCTTGGTGATGTCAGTCAAAGGTTTATGTACAATATGTATCTTTAGTGTTTTTTTTTTTTCACTCTCCGCATCGCATATCTCAACTCCCCCATTTCTTACTCTGTCTCAGAGTACTCACCAATATCAGGCTCTTGGTCCGTGGGTGGTGGATCTTGCCAGCTGCCAGTGACGTAGTTGAGCAGGTATCGCCACAAGCTGACACTGGAGCGTTGTTCCTCGTGGTTGGTGGCTCCCTGCAGCTCAGCTGTCACAAGAAACCAACCATGTTACTGCCAATCCTACCTGCACTGTACTAATATAAATTATATGATTTACTACATGACGGGTATTTCGCGATACATGCTCGACGATCTTGTTTAGAAAATATGCCTAGTAAAATTATTTACCATTCTTATATGCGCGACTTAGAGCATTAATTTGACATTTATAGTTGAGCAGTAAAATTTTGGTTACATAAAGGTATATGTAAAGTCACACAGGTATAGTAATTCTACACTTATACATCATTGAGGAACTCACGATTATAATAGTCCATAATGCGCTGGAGTTTGTACTCGACCACTTCAGGATTGAACTCCTCCAGTGAGTCATCCTCAGTGCCCTTGCCGTTCCACTTCTCGGCCAGCGTTATCATCTTTTCTTTTGTCTTTTTGTTGATCTCTGTGGTTCCTGTTTCTCCTTCCGGTGCTGTTTCTGTCTTGTCGTTCACGTGTACGTCTTCGGCTTGTTCCTCTGCCACTTCTTCGTTCATTGCAACCCCTTCTCTGGTATTTTCTTCCACCTGTTCGTCGAAATTATTGTCGGTACCATCACCGGTTTGTTCCACTATTTCACGTTTTCCTTTTTCATATTCTTCAACATCATCTTTTTCTGGCTGTGCATCTTGATACAAATCCACTTTTGCTCCTGGTTCTTTCCCAATATCTTCCAAGGTTCCTTGTTGCCTTGCCCCCCGCATCTCCTCGTTCAGGTTTAGCATTCTCCCGTGTGTGTTCAAGGAGAGTCTGCGTTCCCAGGGCTGTTGTCTCAGTTTCTTAGGGATGTAACCGCTCGTGTAACACCCGACTTCACCTCCCTCTACACTCCTGCACGCTTCATCTTGGTCCCCCACCACCGATTGAGTTCCTCTATCCATGAAGTCACCATTTTGATCCCTAGCGTCCTGAAGAACTCTGTCCTCCCTATTTGCAATTCCTATAGCCAGAGGTACTCTGTCGCTGTTCTTTTCATCAGTTCCGACACTCTCTCGGTAGTCTGTGCCTGAACTATCATTATGGACAGGTGCAGCCTTCGTCAGCTGATCCAGCGTGACATTATGCTCTACGCCAGACGTTGGACCTGAAGTAGTACCATGGCTGAGGTGAGGGACTGTCTCACTGACCCAGGAGCTAGAATCCGATGAAGACAGCTTCACATCTGAAATATTATTATTATTATTACTTTTTTGGGTTATTGTTGTTGTTGCAGTTATGTAGTGACTATATCTACCTGGGTCTGTGTGTGCCTAAGCCTACATAAATCTTGGCCTCCATTTACCTAGTGTGACAATCAACGTGGAATAATAGAAAATCGACCATGAGATTGAAATATTCAGTGTAGGTAGAGTCAGTATACGACGAGACAGCATACACATAGGTGTGGTAACAAACAAGGAGAATCGAGTGTTCCAAAGACGGTGGGATTCATGACTCAGGAAATTTGGATTCAGGATAGTATCCACGCAGCATACTCATGAACGGATGAGTATTACATATGTGGTTTACAGTGTGATTGTCCAAGTCTTTTCATAGGTGAAATATTGCAGTGAAGATCACAGAAAACAAAGCATGTATATTTCTTGTAAGATATTCTTAATAGCACAGTATTTTCAACGTTGGATATGCAGTGAAGTAATACCGTTATAAGACCAATGTGCAAATTTATGAGTATGAATGGAAAGGCAATTACAGGGAGGGACATAGCTCTTATAATCTATAATCAGTTATACAATTACTGCCAGCAGGCACCATAGACTTCTGACGGTAAACAACATTAACATTTTGCCAAAGTTATTCCATCAGGACTAGAGATATTTAATACATTTATATTGCACTCTTCTTCCCCTGTGATGTGACCCACAAAAATCGACTAATATTTAGTTATCAGTTTGGACTGACGAGTGAACAGGGTTTTAAGGATATTGCCTAAAACGTCTCGACTCACCCGGGATTCGATCTCCGGATCTTTTGGTTGTGTATCTAAGTCTCTGAACACAACCACAAGTTAACCTGTCATAAGGTGTGTATTGGTACAGGGATCACTGAGGCAAGAGCATCCATATCCTAGGGGTGGGCGGGTGGTAAAGCCTGTTACCTGCCCTACATACCGCCCACCGCCCTCATAGTTTTCGTTAGAAAGTCTTCCTTAGTAGATTCCTTCCTGTCTGTCGTTGTTATCTGTATTACTTTCCACTTAATAACAGGATGTATATACGAGAGGCTTTATATATCATAAGCTAAATTTAGGTGAATCCCTGTTTAAGAGAGTAATATATTCTAGGTATTAGTGTACAGGTGAATTGTGTTCTTAAATGTCCCAGGCGGGTTTAGCGTGCTACATAAATGTAATAGCACAATAGTAATAAATTATTATTATTATTATTATTTGTCTTTCGTGTACAACATGTTAGTTTATCTTATTGTAAAGGTAACCATTTCTTGTATTTTAGTAAAAAAAAAAAAAGCAATCTTAAGGTGTTGTTTCAAGTTGACAGTAACATCAAATATACCTTGATTCCTAAAAATAGAGATTATAAGCTCACTTTTTATACACATTAACATAGCTCTTGGCTTATGCACCCTGGGTATGCGCTCATGACCTGGTTTAAGAACTAGCAGTGGGCAACCACACACCAAAATAATACCCAGTCTAACTTTCCCTGCAACACAAAAGAGGAATAAGAAAAAAAAATTCCTCGAGCCATCAATCTTGCCCTTACAAGAATCGTAAGATTCTCACCACGGCTTTCATATTTGTATCCCTTATTCATCTTAGATTCCCACGAAGAAAATCTCTTTCGGAATTTATAGAAACTATTGTACATGTTATCAGAAACTTTTCGTATTTTATGAGTACGGTGTACCAGGAGGTACAGATCCTCCAAGAAACTATTACAAGTGCAGGTTTTATGAGTATGTCCTCCCATTTAGGAGTATACGACGAGACAGCATATACATAGTTGTGTGGTAACAACCAAGGAGAATCGAGTATTCTAAAGACGGAGGGATTCATGACTCAGGAAAGATGGATTCATGGTGTACAATGTGATTGTCCAAGTCTTTTCATGGGTGAAATATTGAAGTGAAGATCACATTGGAACAAGGCATGTATATTTCTTGTAAGATATTCTTAAAAGCACAGTATTTTTCCTTCCCTTTCGATTACACATAACCCGCATGTAGGAGACTGAAACTTATGACAACGTTTCGGTCCTACTTGGATCATTAACCAGTCACAGTTAATGGTTCAAGTCGGATCGAAACGTCGTTAATGGTTGATCAAGCTCTGATCCACCGCGAGACTGGTCATGGACCGGGCTGCGGGGGCGTTGACCCCCTAAACACTCTCCAAGTATTAATGTTGGCAGAATTACCCACATGTGCAACTAATATGACATTTTATTGTAGCAATGTTTTACTCTCCATGACCTTTGTCAAGCCGTTACAAAACGGCTTGATAAAGCTCTGGAGACCGAAACGTTGCCACAATAAAATGTCTAGTTGCACTTGTGTCCTTTTACCCAACACCCTCCAAGTATACTCCAGGTATACCCTTCAAGTATACTCCAGGTATACCCTCCAAGTATACTCCAGGTACACCCTCCAAGTATACTCCAGGTACATGCCTTGATTCACATTACAAAAGTCATCGCTGTAATAAAACATCCCCAGGGAATGAGCTTCAGGGCTGATCCGAGGAAAGGGAAGGTCTAAAACATCTCTAGTTCGTTAAATTTAACTGTTATTATGACATCCAAGGGGAAGCTCTAAACCCATAGGGACCATATAGTCCCTGAGGACTGGGAGATTGTCAGATTTGATTAAAGGAAAATGGAAGGTAGCTCCAGTGTCTTGGATCCAGAGCCCTTCATCAGCGTCGAGGAACTTCCCTTGAGGGGGAGCTATAGTGTACATCTTACCTGGTAGACTGGCTGAGGTGGGTAGTGTGGCGGCCCACACTAACCACATTACCATGTAGCATTGAGTGAGGTGTGACACTACCATGTTGTGGTGCACACTCTGCCTCATGTGGTGAACACTCTGCCTCATGTGGTGCACACCCTGCCTCATGTGGTGCACACTGCCTCATGTGGTGCACTCTGCCTCATGTGGTGCACACCCTGCCTCGTGTGGTGCACACCCTCCCTCGTGTGGTGCACAAGCTGCCTCTTCCTCCACTACGTCCAAACACTGCAGCTTGTCAGTACCATTCTTGGAATTGTGGTGTTGGTTGTGTGAGGTGTCTCAGGGCCGCGTTTATTTATTAAATCATCTAATGAGTGACGTGAGGCTTGTAAACGAAGGCTGCTGTTCAACCTGATAGAAATGTGTAAAAATGTCAGTATAGCAATGTACCGTGCACTATTATTATTATTATTATTATTATTATTATTATTATTATTATTATTATTAGTAGTAGTAGTAGTAGTAGTAGTAGTAGTAGTAGTAGTGATGGTAGTAGTATTAGTAATAGTGGTAGTAATAATAGTTGTATTATACTCATGATTCAGTGCTAAATCTATATGGATCTAACAGCTCTTGGGGAAGAGGAGATAATTAGGCTTAA
>NC_091315.1:34559077-34574077 GCF_038502225.1 Cherax quadricarinatus
TACAATGTTATTTTCCCTATGACTCCCGGAGCAAGCCAGAAACAAAGGTTAATGATAAAAATATTTCTAATTTTTTTATCTAATTTTTATAATAAAAAATAATACTGACTTTAAATTTACAGCTCGCAATCAATGATTAGTATAAACCACCTTCTCTGCTAAATGTTATACACACACCTGCTGATTCCACGAGATATAAGTGCTTGCCTTCCCATGTCTTCTTAGTATACATGACAAAAAACAATCAAAATTACATCGGAAAAACTACATATACATTTTCTATTTCTTGCCAAACGCGTTTTTTTTTTTTCTACTACACTCCGGGTGAACGATAATCGTCAGGGTCTTCGCACAATATCGACTGATGGACAAAAACTGGTGGTCTCCTGTGAGAAAGAAACACTTCAACAACAGTCATGAGTGCGAGTGAGTCTGGCGTGTGAGCGCAACTTGTGACGTTGTTGAGTCTGACGATCATGGGAACGGATGCATTCCTCTGCAAAACTCTCTCAGCAACAGAAGATTGAATAATTTCGGCATTAAGTTATGTTTAGTTAAGAGTCATTCTGACAACTTGTTATTAAGGTACTCTAGCATGACGCACTACTGTTGTCATGGTGATTCCATGACGACAGTAGTGTCATGCTCGCGTGATGCACTTGCAATTCTTGATAAGATAATGTGATTACATTATGTCGCAGTCATGGTGCTACTCACTATGTTTTTGTTATTTAACACATCAGCCGTTAACACTAAGGCTAAGGCAGGGTATAGCACACGTTGACTATCACGTGTTCTCTTGCTGTCTTTCCAGAAGAACACATATTAATGATCCACTAATGATTCGATCAGACCCCTAACATCTGCACCCTACTTCCAAAGTGCAGGTATTGTACTTCCTACCTCCAACACTAAAGCTCGGACAGCCAGTTTTCCTGAATCCCTTCACGGATATTACACTGCATACACTCCAGCATCACATTTAAGATCATTTATCTCCGTTCACACTGATTTTACATGCTCACATATGCCTGCTAGATGCTCGGGTCACTGCCTCTTTCAAAGTCTCGCTTCCTCCTTCCAACCTTTCCTTGGACGTTCCCTACTCCTTCCTTTTGTGATATACAGTGTAATTTGTTAACGTTTCGGCAACATGCATTTGCAAGAGACGGACAGACAGACAGAAGAGATTGATTTAGACCTCACTAAACAGCTTGAACTGCTATAAAAAAAAAAGCAAGATCTTAAAAGTTGGGAGATTACTCAGCTGGTTTCACCAAGATATGACCAGATGTGTAGACATTACGACTCGGATAATTACTCGACGTGAAATTTTGTAGCCAACTATAACCTGTAATGGCAAGGGCGGGATTCATATATAGTGTTTCAAATCAGCCAATATCAGGTGATTTGTCCACCTGGCGTGACGGTTCTGCAAAACAAACTTTAAGTTCTGACTTGTGTTTGCATGTCTGGTTGTGCCTTCAGATGTCTTGTATATATAAGACAGCAGAAGAGAGTAATAAAAGGAGTGATACAAAGAGCAGTTGCTTAGCTAGAGCTAGAATTCTGGTGTTGGGAAGCTCGGGAAAGCTCAAAGCCTTAGGAACTCAGTAGAAGCACCGTGAGTAATTCTGAGACATATACTGTACTCTTATTTTAATTGTATGATAAAGTGTTTCCATTGTTTCATGTGTTATAACTGCTTTTTCTTCTGTTGTATACAAAGTGTGCTACCGGCTCTCCTATCCCTACCTACCCGCAGTCAGTACATCCTTCCTTCTCCCAATAGTCCTATTATTTTGTGAATTACAGCTATTGGGTCCCAAATGTCTTATTTGAAAGACCTGAGCGATGAAGACTAAGATACCTACCGGTATCTCTTATTTATTGCATTATCCTCTCCATCGTTACCTGTCACCTCCCTGCGTACCGCATCAACCCTTCACATCACTCGTGGAGAGAGAGATGCACCTTCCATTTATAGATCCTTACTCCGTTCTCATCTTACATTTATTTGCACCCATTAGCACACTTCTCACAAATTCCTTAATATCTGCTCTTTGTCTGTTCCGTAAATTACCTCACCCTTAATAGACCTATCTGCGGACACATCTACTCCAAAGTTGATTCATACATGAGTACAAATAGTGTGTTAGCTCCAAAATCTAACCTAACTACGAAAACTACCATCATTCACTCTTCAAGGGAGGTTCCTTGATGCTGGAGAAGGGCTCTTGATCTAAAAATAAATGGAGCAACCCTTTACTTCCTTGAATTATACCTTTACGCCTCTCACCGTTCCCCATTCTCCAAGCTCTGCATAATCCCTACGGGTTTAGTTTGCGTTTTCTCACACCGATAATAATAAAAATAATAATAATAATAATTAAAATTAAGGTGTCTCAGTAAACAAAGCATCATTTATCACAGGACGTCTCGACGCAAGCGACACCTTGTTCTTAATTATGTTTATTTCAGTTGCTGGAAATGTTTATTATTGTGTCAGGGACGGGAGTGGATTATAACTGACTGGGTTTATTATGGACCCATGGTGGGAGTAGATTACAGAGCAACCTCAACTTGTGACTAGGGTGACACCTGTTTCACCCTCCTGTAACACGCTATCTGTGGGTGGTTGTGGTAAGTTACAGAGGAACTTGAACTCATAATGAGGTTGACAGCTGTACATACCCTCCCATAACATACTATCAACGGACAATACTTCCAGCTAACTATTGTTCTGTTGAGGTGTGATTATTTTGGTCGTTTATATGACAAACCTCGTAGTCTATCAACATAATCCATCTTGTTAACCACCCCTCCTATTGTAATTTCAGATTACACTGTTCTGCTTCCTTTTTTTATAAGGCACATTTTTATAAGGCACTTTTTTATAAGGTACATTCATGTGTTTTAAAACCTACATATACATTATTATTTGTTTAATATTTTACACATAGAATGTTCTGTTCATCGCGAAACAAATTACTGTTCGGTATAAACTTATCCCATACCTGGAAGGTGTTTCGGGGTCAACGCCCCCGCGGCCCGGTCCATGACCAGGCCTCCCGGTGGATCAGTGCCTAATCGACCAGGCTGTTACTGTTGGCCGCCCACAAACCGAAGTTTACCTGGAGAGAGTTCCGGGGGTCAACGCCCCCGCAGCCCGGTCTGTGACCAGGCCTCATGGTGGATCACAGCCTGATCAACCAGGCTGTTACTGCTGGCTGCACGCAATCCAACGTACGAGCCACAGAACCACGTCACGGCTAGTCAGGTAGTGACTCTAGGTGTCTGTCCATCTCCCTCTTGGAGACAGCCAGGGGTCTATTTGTAATCCCTCTTACGTATGCTGGGAGGCAGTTGAACAGAGTGGCTCTGGTGGCCTGGTGGTTAACGCTCTCGCTTCACACGGCGAGGGTCTGGGTTCGATTCCCAGCCAGAGTAGAAACATTGGACGTGTTTCTTTCCACCTATTGTCTATGTTCCCCATCAGTAAAATGGGTACCTGGGTGTTAGTCGACTGGTGTGGGTCGCATCCTGGGACACTGACCTAAGGAGGCCTGGTCACAGACCGGGCCGCGGGGGCGTTGACCCACGGAACTCTCTCCAGGTAAACTCTCCAGGTAAACAGTCGTGGGCCCCGGACACTTATTGTATTGTCTCAGTGTACTCGTGGCGCCCCTGCTTTTCATTGGGGGAATGTTACATCTCTTGCCGAGTCTTTTGCTTTCATAGGGAGTGATTTTCGCGTGTAAGTTTGGTACTAATCCCTCTAGGATTTTCCAAGTGTATATTATCATGTATCTCTCTCGCCTGCGTTCCAGGGAATACAAATCAATGACCTTCAACCGTTCCCAGTAGTTTTGGTGCCTTATCGTACTTGTACATGTGTGCCGTGAAAGTTTTTTGTAAACTCTCCAGGTCACCAATTTCGCCAGCCTTGAAGAGGGCAGTTAGTGTACAGCAGTATTCCAGCCTAGAGAGCACAAGCGATTTGAAGAGAAACATCATGGGATTGGCGTCCCTAGTTTTGAAAGGTCTCATTAGCCATCCTTTCTTTTTCCTAATAAATGCGGTAGATACATTGTTGTGGTCTTTGAAGACGAGACCCTCTGACATTATCACTCCCAGGTCCTGATCAGCCGGGCTGGTTCGTACGTTGGTTTATTTGGGTCCAGCAATAATAGCCTGCTTGATCAGGCCCTGGTTTCACCATGACGCCTGATCACAGACCAGGCCGCGGGGGCGTGGATCCCCTAAACCCTCTCCAGATATATATTTCAGGTTTTGAGGAAGTTTTTTTTTTTTTATAAATTAGGGTATACAGTATATTGTTAGGGACAGAAAGTCTGTGTGTTGCCGAGGTTCCGTCAGCCAAGGGACTATTTTTCCAGATGTAATTGAGTATTCGATACGCTGTTATATAATATTTATGATAATTTTTATCTAAAGTGTAGTATATTGCTCTGAGATAAGCTTCATACGAATCTTATCACAGGTGATGCAAGCTGCCATGTCTCCGATAATTACCCACAGAGTTGGGGGTGCGTCAAGGCCGTTGCTGCAGCCGCAGTGTATGGCTCCACATGCATGCAGAAAGCATGCAGGAGTTACATACATAAGACCCCTCACAACACATACTCTCCTCTCCTGGGATACTCATTCTTCATTTCTGGTGAGACAGTTTTGCTTAATACAAGAGAATATCGGGTATGGCAGTACTCTCTCCAGGTCTTATTAAACTAGTTTGTTTCTGATTTTACGGGATATTACTATTTTTTCGATAACCTAGTTTACCTGCAGTATACTAGAAGCGGTTGATAATTCATCATAAGAAGCGCGACATCGCTCTGAGTTGACACTGAAGATACTGTGTTAGTTTGATAAGGTAACCTTGACCAGTTCTTAAGATTACCATGAGATGTCAAGGACTACACTGGACAACGTAACAACCAAGACATCTAAAACCTAATAAAGTGTTACCCTTAACAATATTAGAGGTTCATTTGCGTATGCGAATTGGGGATGTGAATGTGTTCAAAATAGGATTAACATGAATATTTATTCAGATATATACGGAACGCTAGAAAATAGGTAATTTAGGAATCGGAATGTCTTGCCCTTTTCATTTATTAACACACAAAGTATATGTGATGGTAAGTAATCAAGTAGATTGCAGCCTTAATGATCCCGTCAGTCGGTTAGATAAGGTAAGAGTATTCAGGAAATAGGACAAATGGTTTCTGACGAGGGTCTTTGTCCAATAATATGCTTAACTTGACACATATTATTATTATGGACAACTGATCTGCTAGTTCGTATCTGCAATGTTTTACTTAACTGTACTGTCATGTCTGGAGTTTACCTGGAGTTTACCTGGAGAGAGTTTCGGGGGTCAACGCCCCCGCGGCCCGGTCTGTGACCAGGCCTCCTGGTGGATCAGCCCCTGATCAACCAGGCTGTTGCTGCTGGCTGCACGCTAATTACCGTTCCATCCATTTTGATAAATATACGATAAGCCTTAAACATAAGCCCATCATAACATCAGGAAAACTAGGAGTCTCATTTACGACAAGTAGGCTCCTCTTCTTTTCAATTGATCAGTAGAAACAGTAGGGTACAGATAAATACAATCTATGATGCAACTTATATTGATTTTATCAGTACCAGTGATATAGTAGAGCACATGGTACTTCTAGAATCGGCCGGCACAAAGATAATGAAGCTGATATTTAAGTAGAACGTAAAATGATCAATATCATTTCTCCTCACAATTTTACAGCAGCTGGCTGACATACTGGAAGTTTCAACTGAGGTGTTGCAGTGGACAGGTGAAGTAAAATTGACGGATACCTTATTAGGGTATCTTAAGCGAAGGCATTTATGTTCAATTTCCTCAAGTTGCCGACAATCATTTTCCTTTTTTTTTTCTACATGTGAAGTAAAGTATTGTTTGAGAGGGTTTAGAGCAGCAGTCGCATGTATGTGGTGGAAAACAACTTTTAGATTTTTTGGTTCAGAGGTTTGAAAACTATCCTCGTATTTTTAATCTTTATTTCTACAAGTACATGTACAGTGTGTATAGGTCTAGTTGACATCAATGACATATTATTATATAGAAAGCCCCTTGTTGTGCAGAGAATTCTGGGCAAATAGGTCAATTTTCTCCCCAGGATGTGACCTACACCAGTCGATTAACACCCAGGTACCTATTTTACTGATAGATGTTCAGGGACAGTAGGCGTCTTAGGGAAACACGTCCTAATGTTTTCACCCGTACCGGGGATCGACCCCCAGACCTCAGTGTGTGAACTGAGTACTCTAGCAATCGAGCTATTATTATTATTATTATTATTATTATTATTGTGGAAAATACTGTATATATTTTCCGGAAAAACAGTATTTATATGTAAATAGATGGCCATACTGTATTTAATAATATTTATGTCTTAGAAAACGGAAAGCCTGCGTCTGCGCAGACGAGACTCGCCATCTTGGTTTTGAATTTTGTACAAACGTTGGTGTAATGGGAAGAATTTTTCGTGCTCTAGAGGTTAAAATTGTGCTGACACCTCTCAAATAGGAGGCGAAATTGGTGGATGTGCATTCCTGCATAACTTGAGATATCAGACGACTGGACAAGACAGCTCCAGGAACCTCAGATAACCTGGAGTTTACCTGGAGAGAGTTTCGGGGGTCAACGCCCCCGCGGCCCGGTCTGTGACCAGGCCTCCTGGTGGATCAGCGCCTGATCAACCAGGCTGTTGCTGCTGGCTGCACGCAAACCAACGTACGAGCCACAGCCCGGCTGATCAGGAACTGACTTTAGGTGCTTGTCCAGTGCCAGCTTGAAGACTGCCAGGGGTCTGTTGGTAATCCCCCTTATGTGTGCTGGGAGGCAGTTGAACAGTCTCGGGCCCCTGACACTTATTGTATGGTCTCTTAACGTGCTAGTGACACCCCTGCTTTTCATTGGGGGGATGGTGCATCGTCTGCCAAGTCTTTTGCTTTCGTAGTGAGTGATTTTCGTGTGCAAGTTCGGTACTAGTCCCTCTAGGATTTTCCAGGTGTATATAATCATGTATCTCTCCCTCCTGCGTTCCAGGGAATACAGGTTTAGAAACCTCAAGCGCTCCCAGTAATTGAGGTGTTTTATCTCCGTTATGCGCGCCGTGAAAGTTCTCTGTACATTTTCTAGGTCGGCAATTTCACCTGCCTTGAAAGGTGCTGTTAGAGTGCAGCAATATTCCAGCCTAGATAGAACAAGTGACCTGAAGAGTGTCATCATGGGCTTGGCCTCCCTAGTTTTGAAGGTTCTCATTATCCATCCTGTCATTTTTCTAGCAGATGCGATTGATACAATGTTATGGTCCTTGAAGGTGAGATCCTCCGACATAATCACTCCCAGGTCTTTGACGTTGGTGTTTCGCTCTCTAGATTTGTGTGTAATTCTGGCCAGCATTATTTTCATAGATTTAGTTAGAGTGAGGTTTTCTGAGTATGATACACATTAATCTCCAGTCAAATTGGTGAGTGATATTAAGATATATTTTCATTCTGTTCTGTAATTGTGTATATATATATAACCATTTATTATTTTTAATATACAGTCCACAAATTTATATATTTACCAGTATTCCTGGTGTATGTATATTTCATTTAATTAATAGGTCCAGAGCAACTTGTGGATATGACAGTGGTAGGTATCGAAGGGGCACATTTTTGCGACCTAGGTGTCCCAAATTCCTACTTTTCTATGTAACATTGATAAATAATAATTATCTTTGTTATTTACTGTTATGTACATAATGAGTTACATACAGATAAATGAAATTTTCCACAATTATTATTATTATTATTGTTGTTGTTGTTGTCATGGTAAAAGCGCCAAACCCTTAGGGGGTTATACAGTGCCTGGGGGAATGGGAGGTAATTAAGTTTGATCCAAGGAAATAATAGGTCCAATTTTCAAGATCAAGGTCCCATCAACAGCCTGGAGGTGGTCTGCTTTAAAGAGTGGCGCTGCCTGCCCGTGTTAGTGTGGGCAGCTGAAGCTTCGTGAATCCTGTGTGGACCGAGACACTGAAATATTGATATCTAGGATTGTTAAACGATCCAATTGTTTGGAGATACATCCAAACAGAAGCTTCAGGAAATGACAAAACACTTTATTGTAAATGATGTTACCTGGAGTTTACCTGGAGAGGGTTACTCCAGGTAACTTATCATGTACAATAAAGTGTATTGTCACTTCCTGATATCCTGATTCCTGAAATCCTGTGATTGGATCCATACTTGACATCAACTTAGTAAATTAATCAATATTTTTTTAAACCACACTTGACATCAACTAGGTAAATTAACTATCATCTTTTAAAGCTATTATCTCCGGAATGACCAAATAATTTCATTGTTAATTAATATTTTAAATTTTGAGATTGTGATCATGTACTTCTTGTAGATAATTATCTACAGAATGAAAATGCAATATATGATATGACTACTATTCAGAAGATACAAGTCCACCAGGAGGCCTGGTCACAGACCGGGCCGTGGGGGGCGCTGACCCCCGGAACTCTCTCCAGGTAAGAGGAGATGAATCCTGTAAGTGGGAAGTACAGTGCCTGCACTAATGGAGGGGTAAGGATGCTGCAATTTACAGGGGCATCTGAAATCTCTTTGTAACTTGCCATGATTGTGACCAGATCTACCTGGAGTTTATTACCTTTGTAACTAGTTCTACTATCATAACTTTGGGGTCCAGTCCCTGGACATATTATATACCTCTGTAATATTTTTGACTACCACCCACAGGATGGGTATGAGGTGCATAATAAACATATTAATAATAATATCTTTATTTACTACAAGTACATGTACATGGTATACAGTCCTGGCTGACAACAATGACATACTACCATATAGAAAGTCCCTTGTTATGCTCCGCATTTCGGGAAAATTAGGTCAGTGTCCCAGGATGCGACCCACACCAGTCGACTAACACCCAAGTACCCATTTTACTGATGGGGAACATAGACAACAGGTGGAAAGAAACAGGTCCAATGTTTCTACTCTGGCTGGGAATCGAACCCAGGCCCTCGCCGTGTGAATTATTATTATTATTATTATTATAATCAAGGGGGAAGCGCTAAACCCGGAGGATTATACAGCGCCTGGGGGGGGATGTGGAAGGCATTCAGGCTTAATTCGGGGAACTGGAGCACAGATCCAATTCCCTAAATCAAGAGCCCCTCACCAACATCAAGGAACCTTCCTTGAGGGGTCGCCGTGTGAATTATTATTATTATAATCAAGGGGGAAGCGCTAAACCCGGAGGATTATACAGCGCCTGGTGGGGGGGGGGGATGTGGAAGGCATTCAGGCTTAATTCGGGGAACTGGAGCACAGATCCAATTCCCTAAATCAAGAGCCCCTCACCAACATCAAGGAACCTTCCTTGAGGGGTCGCCGTGTGAAGCGAGAGCGTTAACCACCAGGCCACCAATCTGATGTTAGCACTTTCCTGACAAGACAGCGAATGAATGATAATCAGAATGATAATGAATACGTTTCTTTTTATTTTATCCCCCCACCTTTGCAGCGCTGTATAGTCCTTGTGGCTTAGCGCTTCTTTTTGATTATAATAATAATAATCCCCCCACCTACTTCGGTGAGAGACGGTCAGTGTATTAAATAAAAAAAAGTTTAAGTAAGGAATTTAAGATGTTCAGTCCCTCAGCCTTAATAGAAGTAGAGAGACAATTTTGAGGTATTCAATCTCTCATCCTTGATAGAAGCTGTTCAGTTCCATAGCGTTAATCACCCTGAAATTGAGGCATATAGCTAATTGCAATAATAATAAACCTAAATTTACCCCTTTTGTACCATCTTAAGTTTCGTCCCTCTTCGACCTAAGTTAAAAAAGTTACACATAGTTTGCAATTTTTTTTTTGTGTGTGCAAAATTTGTCTTTTTTTTTTCAAAAATTAACAACAACCTATCCTAACGGTGCTAAATTTTTGCTTATTAATTCTGCTTAATTTAACTTACCCATCCAAAAGTAACATCTTGGGAAAGATTCCCAGTGAAAAATAATTTTACGATACATTAGCATTGGTGAGTTATCTCTGCTATAACCAAGAACCCCAATGAAAATATGTCACTTAGGACTTTTTTGGGTTATTCTAGGTAATGCACGCATATGTTGCTATGTATGATAATTTATGTAGCTGTATATATGTGTGTACATGTACTTGAATAAACTTAATTACTGCTTAGTTCCTGGACCCATTATGTACCTCTGATCAGGTGTAGACGTGTGAATGGTTCATCACCTTTGTAACTTGTTCAGCTATCAAAACTTTGGGGTCCAGTCCCTGGACCCATTATGTACCTCTGTAATATTTTTGACTACTGCCCACAGGATGGGTGTGAGGTGCATAATAAAGATATTAAACTGAAAGGACCCCAATGGAAATAAGTCACTCTCTCTGACTTTTTTGGGTTATCCTAGGTTCTCTACACATATGCTGCTATATATAATAATTATAATCTATGTAACTGTATTTGTATATACCTGAATAAACTTAAAGTGAACTAACCAGAGTTTGAGTGGCAGCCAGGGGTCCCAGGGACCTCTCAACCCTTTCTCCCTACAACAACACTTGGCTGTGGCTGCTGTTCTCTCCTCACACTCACACCACCACTGTAATAACCCTGTTTTCTATCTTTTATAAAGCTTTAACCACCCACTAGCAAGCAGCTACCACACTGTACTTCTAAATACACTTATGTTGAGGTACTGGGAAAAGTTGTGTCCTGATGAAGCAGAAACAGTGTCTGCACCAACGAGGAGTAACTCATAATTAGATTTTATATTTATACTCTAGCAACAGTACTTGGTGTGAGTGTAATAATATTATAGAGTTTTGATGTAGGAGAGCCAGAGGCTAGTCTAGGTACTGCTGTCTAGGTTTTGCTGCCATTGCTGTTGCACACTTCAAGGGGTTGACAATATACTGACGAAGGGCACTTAAACCAAGGATTTGGATTAGGAGCATTATGGCTTTTTTTCCCCTTAATGTACATTTAGCACTTGCATAATAATAATAATTTCCACTGGGATTCTTGATCCCAGTGGAAATAAGTCACTTTTGACTTTTTTGGGTTATCCTAGGTTCTCTACACATATGCTGCTATGTATGATAATCTATGTAACTGTATTTGTGTATATCTGAATAAACTTATTATTACTACTGATAATAATAAAAATAATTTTATTTTAGCATGATACAAGTTTGTATAAAGAAGTATTACAATTGGGTGTACATGCCAAAAGCACCTTTATATGCAGAGCATTTTGGGCACACTTGAGACTAACTTAAGATTAATAAGGCAATAACAGTGCTGTAATTGTACATATGGTCATTAGGTGAGTTGCAATGAATACAAGAAAATTGAATATTCTATTAGTTCATGCTATAAGACATTAATAAATAACCTGGAGTTTACCTGGAGAGAGTTCCGGGGGTTAATGCCCCCACGGCCCAGTCTGTGACTGGAACAATACACAAATAACCCACACATAGAAGAGAGGAGCTTATGACGATGTTTCGGTCCGACTTCGACCATTTACAAAGTCACACTGTGACTACAAATGGTCCAAGTCGGACCGAAACATTGTCGTAAACTCCTCTCTTCTATGTGCGGTATATTTGTGTAAGACTTTAAGTTTGGTACAGAAGAATTACAGTTTTGATTAACTACCACTACATGTACTACTATTACTATTACTACTATAATTACTATATCCTACTACTGTACTACTATGACCTGGATTCAATATCATCTATGCTCACTGGCATCAAAATCACCTCTCACTTATACTTAAATGCCAGTTGAGCCAAAAGTCAATACAGTGGCACCTCAGGATACGAACTTAATTCATTCCAGAAGGCTGTTCAAGTGCCAATACTGAACGAATTTGTTCCCATAAAGTAAATTAGATTAATCTGTTTCAGACCTCCAAAAATACACTTACAAAAGCACTTACATAAATACACTTACATAATTGTTTGAGTTTTGAGCTGTTCATATCCCAAGGTACCACTGTATTTGTAAATAGTACTGTATTTTTTAGTGTTAACAATCCTTTACTAACATTTTTATGGAAGTTATAGATGTTGTATTGCATTTATTTACTCTGGTCTTGATCCAAAAAGCTGGATTTATCTTCTGCTATCTTCAATCAAACCTGAATGCCTTTCCCATTACCCAGGCTGTATATGACCACTGTGAGTTCAACGCTTCTCCCTGATTAAAATAAATAATTTTTTTCTTAGGACTTTGTTTTCATGCATTTTTAGAGAAATAACTAATTTATATTTTTCATTCTTTATACTTGTATGTTGTTTTTTGCTGACTTATGGGTTTAGTGCTTAGTTATGATTATAATAATAATAATCTTTTTTGCAGAGACAAAAGCAGGAGGTGGAGACACTATATGTACAGATGATGGGAAAATAAGAGTTCAGCCATTGTTGGAATCTTGTACTTAATAGTGTAGTTGGGCAAGAATCTCAAGTTCGTCGACTGTGATACTCCCCGCAGCTCTTCACCTTACACATTAAAAGAGATACATATATATTCTTACATTCTTGAGTTATAGATACATTCCATATATATTTTGAATGTGTGATATTTTATGCATTTGGTTGAACACACTTCTTGATTTCTAATGCTGGAAGTGCGCTTTGGTTGTGAAAATTTTTTAAAATTTGTTGAACAAACTTTTGTAGAGAATTTGCAAGAGGTTTGAGCAGTTTTATTTTTCAGTTGTATTCTCAGAATTTAAGCTTTTCCATTAGAGAGTATTAGCTCAAAATGTGGTTATCTTCAAATGGTCCAATCAGTGGCAAGCATGGACCCCTCGTAGGTGCTGTTGATCAAGGAACCTCGTCCACTCGTTTCCTGGTGAGTTGTAGGCTATACTGTATCAAATCATCTTCAATTTCAAAGGAAATTTTTGCCTATTTTACATAACTGATATTGTACTAGGGGCAAATTGTTATAATGAACAGAACATAGACAAGAATATACTATTTAATGATGTATGTAGCATAGTAATATAATAATACTGTAATGAAATTTATCAATTGTTTTATTATATTGTATTTTTTTTTTAAGATCTTTTGACTAACTAGGAGAAGGATGTTGCAAATTATTCATATAAATTTAGTTGCTATTTTGATACCTTGAATAAAGTAGCTTTTACACATTTCAACATTGTGGAGCAAGTTCTTAAAAGGAAACAGAATAAGTTGTTCATAGGCTTAGGTAGATACAGTACTGTATCATGTAGTAAATAATAGATTTCAAGTTTGATGCACATAGAAAATTTCTTAAATGTTGTGAAGAATTTTTGTAATAAAAGTAGTGCTTCAATTATACAAGAGATAAGAATGAGGTATGATAATTGTAATATGGGCAAATCAAGATAAAATAAAATAGAACTTACTAAAGATGTTTGTGTAGTGAGAAAAGAAGTAAATCAGAATTTCAGGTTTCTTCTAGAGAATGTGTTGAAGAAGGAAAACAGAGTAAAATAAACAGTACAAGTGTAGTATTACTGTGGATGGAGAACTGATCACAGTATAGAACAGTTGGACACTGCATACAGTAGTCTCTATGGTGTAGAGATGAGTCTTTAGTAAGTTCTCATGCTAAAAACAGCCATGAGTGCAGTACAAGGTCACTCAAATTATGTTCACCCATAACTGTGAGTGAACCATAATCCATATGCTAGATGTATGGAAGATTCTCACACCAAGAATGAAAGTATAATAAAAATATATGAAGAATAATGAAGCTCGTCATTTCGAGGAAGGGAAGCAGATCAGCAAATAAGTAGATAGACAGTAACAATGGACGAAGAAATAAAAGTTGTCATTAGAAGGATCATGATGATTTTTTGAATATGCAGAAAATTACTACTCGCTTGTAGAAAATCACTTCTTTCCATTGTTCGTTGCTATTTTTTCCTAACTTCAATTAGTTATATATACAGTATGTTTTTTTTTTCTTCTAGGTTTTTTCTGCAGTGACAGGAGAAGTCTTGACATACCATCAAGAAGAAGTAATCCAGATTTACCCAAAGGAAAGCTGGGTAGAGCAAGATCCTAGTGCGCTCCTCAAATCTGTCTTGATATGTATTGAAAAAACTGTTGAGAACTTAAGGTGTGTTTTGCATGTAAAATAGCCTTATTAACATTCAAAGTATTTTCTCCTCTAAGGCATGCTTTCTGGAATACCTGTATGCAATAAAGTTGAGATACAGTAAATCCTTGATATAATGGACTAATAGGGAGATTGTCCAGTTGTTCGTTATATCGGAATAATGTTTAAAAATAGCAATAGATTGCATTAAAGGACTTCTGTATGCCTAATATAATACTGTATCCTCAATTTACAGTTTTATTGCAATAAATATTGAAAATAAAGGAGTTAAAAGTACAGTAGAACCTCCCTTATTCGTGGATTTGGTTTTACAGTTTCAGTTATCCATGGTTTACCATTGCCCAAAAATAACCCTTAATCTTGTTTAATAATGACTACAAAGCACATAAGTAGTGATGGTAGTTCTTCAAAGTCTAAGAGAAGCCGTGAAGTGCTTCCCATTAGTGAAAAAGTCTAATTCTCGACTTATTGTGCACAATTTTTCAGTTAAACTATCATAGGTATGTATGTAAATGAAAAATGACTTGCATATAGAGTTCGCTACGATCTACAGTTTTGGGTAACCATGATAGGTCTTGGAATATATATCCTGCGGATACAAGGGGACCACTGTACGTTATATCGTGGTCCGTTATATCAAAGATTTACTGTATCTAAAGCAATAATGTATATAATTATGTAAGTCCTTCACTTCGTTGATATATGCTAGATTTTCTTGCCAAATCCATAATACAGTATGCTTCTTTCTAGACAGTATAT
>NC_091315.1:34579077-34716577 GCF_038502225.1 Cherax quadricarinatus
GATAAAAGAGAAAAAGGTAGCTTATGAGAGGTTTTTACAAAGCAGAAGTGTTATAAGAAGAGCAGAGTATATGGAGAGTAAAAGAAAGGTAAAGAGAGTGGTGAGAGAGTGCAAAAGGAGAGCAGATGATAGAGTGGGAGAGGCACTGTCAAGAAATTTTAATGAAAATAAGAAAAAATTTTGGAGTGAGTTAAACAAGTTAAGAAAGCCTAGGGAAAATATGGATTTGTCAGTTAAAAACAGAGTAGGGGAGTTAGTAGATGGGGAGATGGAGGTATTGGGTAGATGGCGAGAATATTTTGAGGAACTTTTAAATGTTAAGGAAGAAACAGAGGCAGTAATTTCATGCACTGGTCAGGGAGGTATACCATCTTTTAGGAGTGAAGAAGAGCAGAATGTAAGTGTGGGGGAGGTACGTGAGGCATTACGTAAAATGAAAGGGGGTAAAGCAGCTGGAACTGATGGGATCATGACAGAAATGTTAAAAGCAGGGGGGGATATAGTGTTGGAGTGGTTGGTACTTTTGTTTAATAAATGTATGAAAGAGGGGAAGGTACCTAGGGATTGGCAGAGAGCATGTATAGTCCCTTTATATAAAGGGAAAGGGGACAAAAGAGACTGTAAAAATTATAGAGGAATAAGCTTACTGAGTATACCAGGAAAAGTGTACGGTAGGGTTATAATTGAAAGAATTAGAGGTAAGACAGAATGTAGGATTGCGGATGAGCAAGGAGGTTTTAGAGTGGGTAGGGGATGTGTAGATCAGGTGTTTACATTGAAGCATATATGTGAACAGTATTTAGATAAAGATAGGGAAGTTTTTATTGCATTTATGGATTTAGAAAAGGCATATGATAGAGTGGATAGAGGAGCAATGTGGCAGATGTTGCAAGTATATGGAATAGGTGGTAAGTTATTAAATGCTGTAAAGAGTTTTTATGAGGATAGTGAGGCTCAGGTTAGGGTGTGTAGAAGAGAGGGAGACTACTTCCCGGTAAAAGTAGGTCTTAGACAGGGATGTGTAATGTCACCATGGTTGTTTAATATATTTATAGATGGGGTTGTAAAGGAAGTAAATGCTAGGGTGTTTGGGAGAGGGGTGGGATTAAATTATGGGGAATCAAATTCAAAATGGGAATTGACACAGTTACTTTTTGCTGATGATACTGTGCTTATGGGAGATTCTAAAGAAAAATTGCAAAGGTTAGTGGATGAGTTTGGGAATGTGTGTAAAGGTAGAAAGTTGAAAGTGAACATAGAAAAGAGTAAGGTGATGAGGGTGTCAAATGATTTAGATAAAGAAAAATTGGATATCAAATTGGGGAGGAGGAGTATGGAAGAAGTGAATGTTTTCAGATACTTGGGAGTTGACGTGTCGGCGGATGGATTTATGAAGGATGAGGTTAATCATAGAATTGATGAGGGAAAAAAGGTGAGTGGTGCGTTGAGGTATATGTGGAGTCAAAAAACGTTATCTATGGAGGCAAAGAAGGGAATGTATGAAAGTATAGTAGTACCAACACTCTTATATGGGTGTGAAGCTTGGGTGGTAAATGCAGCAGCGAGGAGACGGTTGGAGGCAGCGGAGATGTCCTGTTTAAGGGCAATGTGTGGTGTAAATATTATGCAGAAAATTCGGAGTGTGGAAATTAGGAGAAGGTGTGGAGTTAATAAAAGTATTAGTCAGAGGGCAGAAGAGGGGTTGTTGAGGTGGTTTGGTCATTTAGAGAGAATGGATCACAGTAGAATGACATGGAAAGCATATAAATCTATAGGGGAAGGAAGGCGGGGTAGGGGTCGTCCTCGAAAGGGTTGGAGAGAGGGGGTAAAGGAGGTTTTGTGGGTAAGGGGCTTGGACTTCCAGCAAGCGTGCGTGAGCGTGTTAGATAGGAGTGAATGGAGACGAATGGTACTTGGGACCTGACGATCTGTTGGAGTGTGAGCAGGGTAATATTTAGTGAAGGGATTCAGGGAAACCGGTTATTTTCATATAGTCGGACTTGAGTCCTGGAAATGGGAAGTACAATGCCTGCACTTTAAAGGAGGGGTTTGGGATATTGGCAGTTTGGAGGGATATGTTGTGTATCTTTATATGTTTATGCTTCTAGACTGTTGTATTCTGAGCACCTCTGCAAAAACAGTGATAATGTGCGAGTGTGGTGAAAGTGTTGAATGATGATGAAAGTATTTTCTTTTTGGGGATTTTCTTTCTTTTTTGGGTCACCCTGCCTCGGTGGGAGACGGCCGACTTGTTGAAAAAAAAAAAAAAAAAAAAAAAAATATATATATATATATATTATATATATATATATATATATATAGTAGGTTGGTAGACAGCAACCACCCAGGGAAGTACTACCGTCCTGCCAGATGACTGTGAAACAAAAACCTGTAACTGTTTTGCATGATGGTAGGATTGCTGGTTTCTTTTTCTGTCTCATAAACACGCTAAGATAACAGGGATATCTTGCTACTCCTACTTACACTTTGGTCACACTTCACAGACACGCACATGCATATATATATATATACATACATCTAGGTTTTTCTCCTTTTTCTAAATAGCTCTTGTTCTTTTTTATTTCTTCTATTGTCCATGGGGAAGTGGAAAAGAATCTTTCCTCCGTAAGCCATGCGTGTCGTATGAGGCGACTAAAATGCCGGGAGCAATGGGCTAGTAACCCCTTCTCCTGTATACAATTACTAAAAAAGAGAAGAAGAAAAACTTTATAAAACTGGGTTGCTTAAATGTGCGTGGATGTAGTGCGGATGACAAGAAACAGATGATTGCTGATGTTATGAATGAAAAGAAGTTGGATGTCCTGGCCCTAAGCGAAACAAAACTGAAGGGGGTAGGAGAGTTTCAGTGGGGGGAAATAAATGGGATTAAATCTGGAGTATCTGAGAGAGTTAGAGCAAAGGAAGGGGTAGCAGTAATGTTAAATGATCAGTTATGGAAGGAGAAAAGAGAATATGAATGTGTAAATTCAAGAATTATGTGGATTAAAGTAAAGGTTGGATGCGAGAAGTGGGTCATAATAAGCGTGTATGCACCTGGAGAAGAGAGGAATGCAGAGGAGAGAGAGAGATTTTGGGAGATGTTAAGTGAATGTATAGGAGCCTTTGAACCAAGTGAGAGAGTAATTGTGGTAGGGGACTTGAATGCTAAAGTAGGAGAAACTTTTAGAGAGGGTGTGGTAGGTAAGTTTGGGGTGCCAGGTGTAAATGATAATGGGAGCCCTTTGATTGAACTTTGTATAGAAAGGGGTTTAGTTATAGGTAATACATATTTTAAGAAAAAGAGGATAAATAAGTATACACGATATGATGTAGGGCGAAATGACAGTAGTTTATTGGATTATGTATTGGTAGATAAAAGACTGTTGAGTAGACTTCAGGATGTACATGTTTATAGAGGGGCCACAGATATATCAGATCACTTTCTAGTTGTAGCTACACTGAGAGTAAAAGGTAGATGGGATACAAGGAGAATAGAAGCATCAGGGAAGAGAGAGGTGAAGGTTTATAAACTAAAAGAGGAGGCAGTTAGGGTAAGATATAAACAGCTATTGGAGGATAGATGGGCAAATGAGAGCATAGGCAATGGGGTCGAAGAGGTATGGGGTAGGTTTAAAAATGTAGTGTTAGAGTGTTCAGCAGAAGTTTGTGGTTACAGGAAAGTGGGTGCAGGAGGGAAGAGGAGCGATTGGTGGAATGATGATGTAAAGAGAGTAGTAAGGGAGAAAAAGTTAGCATATGAGAAGTTTTTACAAAGTAGAAGTGATGCAAGGAGGGAAGAGTATATGGAGAAAAAGAGAGAAGTTAAGAGAGTGGTGAAGCAATGTAAAAAGAGAGCAAATGAGAGAGTGGGTGAGATGTTATCAACAAATTTTGTTGAAAATAAGAAAAAGTTTTGGAGTGAGATTAACAAGTTAAGAAAGCCTAGAGAACAAATGGATTTGTCAGTTAAAAATAGGAGAGGAGAGTTATTAAATGGAGAGTTAGAGGTATTGGGAAGATGGAAGGAATATTTTGAGGAATTGTTAAATGTTGATGAAGATAGGGAAGCTGTGATTTCGTGTATAGGGCAAGGAGGAATAACATCTTGTAGGAGTGAGGAAGAGCCAGTTGTGAGTGTGGGGGAAGTTCGTGAGGCAGTAGGTAAAATGAAAGGGGGTAAGGCAGCCGGGATTGATGGGATAAAGATAGAAATGTTAAAAGCAGGTGGGGATATAGTTTTGGAGTGGTTGGTGCAATTATTTAATAAATGTATGGAAGAGGGTAAGGTACCTAGGGATTGGCAGAGAGCATGCATAGTTCCTTTGTATAAAGGCAAAGGGGATAAAAGAGAGTGCAAAAATTATAGGGGGATAAGTCTGTTGAGTGTACCTGGTAAAGTGTATGGTAGAGTTATAATTGAAAGAATTAAGAGTAAGACGGAGAATAGGATAGCAGATGAACAAGGAGGCTTTAGGAAAGGTAGGGGGTGTGTGGACCAGGTGTTTACAGTGAAACACATAAGTGAACAGTATTTAGATAAGGCTAAAGAGGTCTTTGTGGCATTTATGGATTTGGAAAAGGCGTATGACAGGGTGGATAGGGGGGCAATGTGGCAGATGTTGCAAGTGTATGGTGTAGGAGGTAGGTTATTGAAAGCAGTGAAGAGTTTTTACGAGGATAGTGAGGCTCAAGTTAGAGTATGTAGGAAAGAGGGAAATTTTTTCCCAGTAAAAGTAGGCCTTAGACAAGGATGTGTGATGTCACCGTGGTTGTTTAATATATTTATAGATGGGGTTGTAAGAGAAGTAAATGCGAGGGTCTTGGCAAGAGGCGTGGAGTTAAAAGATAAAGATTCACACACAAAGTGGGAGTTGTCACAGCTGCTCTTTGCTGATGACACTGTGCTCTTGGGAGATTCTGAAGAGAAGTTGCAGAGATTGGTGGATGAATTTGGTAGGGTGTGTAAAAGAAGAAAATTAAAGGTGAATACAGGAAAGAGTAAGGTTATGAGGATAACAAAAAGATTAGGTGATGAAAGATTGAATATCAGATTGGAGGGAGAGAGTATGGAGGAGGTGAACGTATTCAGATATTTGGGAGTGGACGTGTCAGCGGATGGGTCTATGAAAGATGAGGTGAATCATAGAATTGATGAGGGAAAAAGAGTGAGTGGTGCACTTAGGAGTCTGTGGAGACAAAGAACTTTGTCCTTGGAGGCAAAGAGGGGAATGTATGAGAGTATAGTTTTACCAACGCTCTTATATGGGTGTGAAGCGTGGGTGATGAATGTTGCAGCGAGGAGAAGGCTGGAGGCAGTGGAGATGTCATGTCTGAGGGCAATGTGTGGTGTGAATATAATGCAGAGAATTCGTAGTTTGGAAGTTAGGAGGAGGTGCGGGATTACCAAAACTGTTGTCCAGAGGGCTGAGGAAGGGTTGTTGAGGTGGTTCGGACATGTAGAGAGAATGGAGCGAAACAGAATGACTTCAAGAGTGTATCAGTCTGTAGTGGAAGGAAGGCGGGGTAGGGGTCGGCCTAGGAAGGGTTGGAGGGAGGGGGTAAAGGAGGTTTTGTGTGCGAGGGGCTTGGACTTCCAGCAGGCATGCATGAGCGTGTTTGATAGGAGTGAATGGAGACAAATGGTTTTTAATACTTGACGTGCTGTTGGAGTGTGAGCAAAGTAACATTTATGAAGGGATTCAGGGAAACCGGCAGGCCGGACTTGAGTCCTGGAGATGGGAAGTACAGTGCCTGCACTCTGAAGGAGGGGTGTTAATGTTGCAGTTTAAAAACTGTAGTGTAAAGCACCCTTCTGGCAAGACAGTGATGGAGTGAATGATGGTGAAAGTTTTTCTTTTTCGGGCCACCCTGCCTTGGTGGGAATCGGCCGGGGGTAAAGGAGGTTTTGTGGGTAAGGGGCTTGGACTTCCAGCAAGCGTGCGTGAGCGTGTTAGATAGGAGTGAATGGAGACGAATGGTACTTGGGACCTGACGATCTGTTGGAGTGTGAGCAGGGTAATATTTAGTGAAGGGATTCAGGGAAACCGGTTATTTTCATATAGTCGGACTTGAGTCCTGGAAATGGGAAGTACAATGCCTGCACTTTAAAGGAGGGGTTTGGGATATTGGCAGTTTGGAGGGATATGTTGTGTATCTTTATATGTTTATGCTTCTAGACTGTTGTATTCTGAGCACCTCTGCAAAAACAGTGATAATGTGCGAGTGTGGTGAAAGTGTTGAATGATGATGAAAGTATTTTCTTTTTGGGGATTTTCTTTCTTTTTTGGGTCACCCTGCCTCGGTGGGAGACGGCCGACTTGTTGAAAAAAAAAAAAAAAAAAAAAAAAATATATATAATATATATATATATATATATATATATATATATATATATATATATATATATATATATATATATATATATATATATATATATATATTTGTATATATTATATATATATACAGTGGACCCCCGGTTAACGAACTTTTTTCATTCCAGTAGTATGTTCAGGTGCCAGTACTGACCGAATTTTTTCCCATAAGGAATATTGTGAAGTAGATTAGTCCATTTCAGACCCCCAAACATACACGTACAAACGCACTTACATAAATACACTTACATAATTGGTCGCATTTGGAGGTGATCGTTAAGCGGGGGTCCACTGTATATATATATTATATAATATATATATATATATTATATATAATATATATATTATACATATGTATATTATATATATATATATATTATATACATATGTATATTTATATATATATATGTATATTTTTTTTTTTTTTTTTTTTTTTCAACAAGTCGGCCGTCTCCCACCAAGGCAGGGTGAACCAAAAAAAAGAAAGAAAATCCCCAAAAAGAAAATACTTTCATCATCATTCAACACTTTCACCACACTCGCACATTATCACTGTTTTTGCAGAGGTGCTCAGAATACAACAGTCTAGAAGCATACACATATAAAGATACACAACATATATATATACATATGTATATATATATATATATATATATATATATATATATATATATATATATATATATATTTATATAAAGGGAAAGGGGACAAAAGAGACTGTAAAAATTATAGAGGAATAAGCTTACTGAGTATACCAGGAAAAGTGTACGGTAGGGTTATAATTGAAAGAATTAGAGGTAAGACAGAATGTAGGATTGCGGATGAGCAAGGAGGTTTTAGAGTGGGTAGGGGATGTGTAGATCAGGTGTTTACATTGAAGCATATATGTGAACAGTATTTAGATAAAGATAGGGAAGTTTTTATTGCATTTATGGATTTAGAAAAGGCATATGATAGAGTGGATAGAGGAGCAATGTGGCAGATGTTGCAAGTATATGGAATAGGTGGTAAGTTATTAAATGCTGTAAAGAGTTTTTATGAGGATAGTGAGGCTCAGGTTAGGGTGTGTAGAAGAGAGGGAGACTACTTCCCGGTAAAAGTAGGTCTTAGACAGGGATGTGTAATGTCACCATGGTTGTTTAATATATTTATAGATGGGGTTGTAAAGGAAGTAAATGCTAGGGTGTTTGGGAGAGGGGTGGGATTAAATTATGGGGAATCAAATTCAAAATGGGAATTGACACAGTTACTTTTTGCTGATGATACTGTGCTTATGGGAGATTCTAAAGAAAAATTGCAAAGGTTAGTGGATGAGTTTGGGAATGTGTGTAAAGGTAGAAAGTTGAAAGTGAACATAGAAAAGAGTAAGGTGATGAGGGTGTCAAATGATTTAGATAAAGAAAAATTGGATATCAAATTGGGGAGGAGGAGTATGGAAGAAGTGAATGTTTTCAGATACTTGGGAGTTGACGTGTCGGCGGATGGATTTATGAAGGATGAGGTTAATCATAGAATTGATGAGGGAAAAAAGGTGAGTGGTGCGTTGAGGTATATGTGGAGTCAAAAAACGTTATCTATGGAGGCAAAGAAGGGAATGTATGAAAGTATAGTAGTACCAACACTCTTATATGGGTGTGAAGCTTGGGTGGTAAATGCAGCAGCGAGGAGACGGTTGGAGGCAGCGGAGATGTCCTGTTTAAGGGCAATGTGTGGTGTAAATATTATGCAGAAAATTCGGAGTGTGGAAATTAGGAGAAGGTGTGGAGTTAATAAAAGTATTAGTCAGAGGGCAGAAGAGGGGTTGTTGAGGTGGTTTGGTCATTTAGAGAGAATGGATCACAGTAGAATGACATGGAAAGCATATAAATCTATAGGGGAAGGAAGGCGGGGTAGGGGTCGTCCTCGAAAGGGTTGGAGAGAGGGGGTAAAGGAGGTTTTGTGGGTAAGGGGCTTGGACTTCCAGCAAGCGTGCGTGAGCGTGTTAGATAGGAGTGAATGGAGACGAATGGTACTTGGGACCTGACGATCTGTTGGAGTGTGAGCAGGGTAATATTTAGTGAAGGGATTCAGGGAAACCGGTTATTTTCATATAGTCGGACTTGAGTCCTGGAAATGGGAAGTACAATGCCTGCACTTTAAAGGAGGGGTTTGGGATATTGGCAGTTTGGAGGGATATGTTGTGTATCTTTATATGTTTATGCTTCTAGACTGTTGTATTCTGAGCACCTCTGCAAAAACAGTGATAATGTGCGAGTGTGGTGAAAGTGTTGAATGATGATGAAAGTATTTTCTTTTTGGGGATTTTCTTTCTTTTTTGGGTCACCCTGCCTCGGTGGGAGACGGCCGACTTGTTGAAAAAAAAAAAAAAAAAAAAAAAAAAAAAAATATATATATATATATATATATATATATATATATATATATATATATATATATATATATATATATATATATATATATATATATATGGCTGTGACTGCAGTACTGTTTATCTCTTAAAATATTTTTGTGTAATCCAGGCCTTGTAAATAAAATAATTTCTAAACTCTTGAAACCTTAGATTTTTTTCCTTATGTCATTAAAAAGTAGCTCTTTTTTTTTTTTTTATTTATTTATTTTTGTGTGTGTGCGTGCGGGTGTGTGCGCATGCGGGTGTGTGCGTATGCGGGTGTGCGTGCGTGCGCGCGCATACTGCATGTTCACAGACCATTCCAATAATCCCCTCTTCTATATTTTGTTTCTTTATAGTTTTCACACAGTAGTTTCTTTCATATGTTGTAAAATGCTGTTGCTTGCAACTTGTGTACAGTATATTAAAATTATCATTTTTTAATTTTTCACTAGCATTTCAAAATGTATTTGAAACAGAAAAGGGGGAGGAGATAAAGACTGGAGATAATTACCATGTCTATAAGTAAAGGTTTTATAAAATTAGTCCTCTTTGAGGTATGCTGGGATGGGATGGAGGCTGTAAATGGGTGGCTGAGCTGTCTTGCTCAATCACACAGCATTCAGATTACCATTTATTTCTAGTTTTTAATAATATTTTTAATAGAATAGTTTAAGATTGGATGGTACAGCAATAATAAACATTTGGTGATTTTTCTATTTCTTTCAGGACCTTGGAGATTGATCCAGCAGATATTAAAGCTATTGGAATAACCAACCAGAGAGAGACAACAATAGTTTGGGACAAAACAACAGGAAATCCTCTGTATAATGCTATTGGTTAGTCCACTACCCTACTGTTTGCATTCTTTAAGCATTTTATTCATTAACATCATTGTTAAATTAATGAATGAAATTAATAGATATCAGTTAGTTTAGTGTCCCTACTGTTTTCTTGATATCCTTTTAACATTTTTCATGTCTTTGTCAGTTATCGAACTTCAGTGCTTGTTAATAAGCAGCTCAGGTCAACTTGGAAGAGTGTGGGTCAACACCCACACTCTTCAAGTGGTGATTACAGAAACCTCAGTAGCTCCTAAAAAATATGAGCTGTGTTGCTCATTCAGTGTATATGATCCTGCTGTACTTGTAAGTCATATTTAGTAATTTTTTTTTTTCAACAAGTTGGCCGTCTCCCACCAAGGCAGGGTGACCCAAAAAGAAAGAAAATCCCCAAAAAGAAAATACTTTCATCATCATTCAACACTTTCACCTCACTCACACATAATCACTGTTTTTGCAGATTTGCTCAGAACACAACAGTTTAGAAGCATATACATATAAAGATACACAACATATCCCTCCCTATACAGTATTTAAATTCCACTTACCACAATACTGATATTAAACTGAGGTTACATCTGCCACAGAAATTGATTGCTGAATGTAAAATATGTTTAGAAAACACAAAAGACAACAAAGATTATTTGAAGATTAAAATTACAGTATTTATGCACACCTCTGTTTTATGATACAACAGTAAACAAAGCATATATAAATAACTTCAGTATATTTAGTAATACTGAAGTTATTTATATATGCTTTTGTATATGTATGTATGTATAGGACAATAATCGAGAGCTATTTTTAGATAGTACAGTAGTATACTCTTTTAAGAAAAAATTCTTCTATTCACAGTGTGGCTAGATTCCCGTACAGCAAGCACAGTAGAAGCCATATTAAAGGAGACTCCAGGTCAAAACAAAGACTATGTTAAAGATTTGTGCGGCCTCCCCATCACAACTTACTTTTCGGCGCTAAAACTACGATGGCTCTTGGATAACATCAAGGAAGTTCAGGAAGTGGCACAAAAAGGCAACCTTCTTTTTGGCACTGTTGATACTTGGCTCTTATGGGTGAGTCAGCTCGTATAACTTTTTTTTTGTTGTTTCTATGACATGGAGAGCATATAAATCTGTAGGGGAAGGAAGGCGGGTTAGGGGTCGTCCTCGAAAAGGTTGGAGGGAGGGGGTAAAGGAGGTGTTGTGGGCGAGGGGTTTGGACTTCCAGCAAGCATGCATGAGCGTGTTAGATAGGAGTGAGTGGAGACAAATGGTATTTGGGACCTGACGAGCTGTTGGAGTGAGAGCAGGGTAATATTTAGTGAAAGGATTCAGGGAAACCGGTTATTTTATATAACTGGACTTGAGTCCTGGAAATGGGCAGTACAATGCCTGCACTCTAAAGGAGGGGTTTGGGATATTGGCAGTTTGGAGGGATATATTGTATATTTTTATACGTATATACTTCTAAGCTGTTGTATTCTAGGCACCTCTGCAAAAACAGTGATTATGTATGAGTGAGGTGAAAGTGTTGAATGATGATGAAAGTATTTTCTTTTTGGGGATTTTCTTTCTTTTTGGGTCACCCTGCCTCGGTGGGAGACGGCTGACTTGTTGAAAAAAAAAAAATAGCTGTCCCTTTTCTTGGAAAAATATGGATTTATACTACGTTCATAATTTACATTGCTTTTAAATGTACATTATTTGTATTCCCTTTTCTCTTCATTTTTTCATTAAAAATTACTTATCCTCTATCACTACTTTGTCTAACTTTTGTACATGCATATGTACTTGTATATTTTAGTTATTTTCTTAATCATTACATACCATCATAACTATTATGAATGGTACCGTAGTACTATTATGTCGGTACCGTAGTACTACGCTATGAGCTCAGCTCACTCAGATAAGCTGTAAGTGATAAATTTGGGCCTAGATGTGAGAGAATGGGTCTATGTGGTAAGTGTGCACCATATACTGTGAAAAAAAATTCTACAGTACACAGTGCATAATGAGAAAAAACTATGCCCGTGATTTTGGTTTAAAACAGCAACTTCGTGGTGTATTTTTGTGTGCTTTTTATGATTGTATTCTCGGATTCTTGGTCTCGTTTGACAGAATGGAAGATATAAATGTATAACAGAAGTAGAGATGATTTTGATTGCTTTCAGGACTGAAAGTTTCTCGAAATCGACCTCAAAGTAGTGCAAATGTTAAATTTTTGCCGACTGAAAGTTTCTCGAAATTGACCTCAAAGTAGTGGAAATGTTAAATTTTGCCGATATTCCAGAGTACACAAATGACATCATATGCCCAATACACGGCCAGTCTAATATGCATTTAGGAATGCACTGATATTATTTGTACAATTATTACAATAATACAGTAGTCTGCATAACAGTAAGTCTTCTGTTTTTTGTGTGAATAAAAATTCAAAATGGAAAGCAAATGTAATGTAAAAGGGACCAAGAGATGTGACTAAGGAACAGGAAATTTTTTTAGTGCCAGGAATGTCTACATTATTTATTCTGGATAACTTTATTGAATAGTCGAAATAAGTACATAAATAGGATTTTCTTGTACTCAGTCGGTAAAATAAAAGGAAGACTAGCAAAACAGCTATGAGTTTGGTCGACGGGAGCAAGGGAATTGGCCAAAAATAGGGCGCAAAGTAGGCGAAATCACCATTGCGTAAATATCTCCAAGACTGCTAACTTTGTGAGAGCGCAAATCCATAAGTTTTTCCATCAAATTTTGTACTTTTGGTTTCATTACCTTTGGGAAAAAAATATCTTATTTCATTAGAAAAAACAATTTTTTTTTTTTAATTTTAAACCCTGAGAGAAAGTTTGAGAGCAGGGGTCATGACCCCTGAAAGGTTAAATTTCTATATTCTTTTTGATCACCACCATGATATTTAGTCTAATCTTTATATTTATTCAAAACAAATTATTGTGTGTGTGTGTGTGTGTGTTGTGAATGCATACTTATACTTATTATGGAAAATGGAACATTGTAATTAAATTTATGAAGCCTACTTTATATATTAATATTGTGGGCAAGCCTTCAGGTAAAATAAATGATTTTGAAAACTAAAAAATGTAATACTTAATTCGGTTGTTATAGGCCCATTAGGAATGCAGTTTTCAATGTTTTTCTTTTCCTTTTTGGTGTACAGAATTTGACTGGTGGCTTAGATGGTGGACTGCATGTAACTGATGTAACTAATGCTTCTCGTACTATGCTTATGAACATATCTACATTACAATGGGATCCTAATTTGTGCAAGTAAGAAACTATTATTATTATATAAGTGTTAAATCATGATGTGATAAATAATATTCACAGTGATTAGTTATTAACCCTTAAACTGTCCAAACGTAGATCAACGTTCACGTGTGTAGCACTCTGATCGTAGATCTACGTTTTATTCTACATGCTTTCAACCTTGGCATGATCCGCCTGAGTTGCCTAGACATAAGAGAATGACTCTTGTGCACTCATTGTGCGCAGTATGACAAAATTCGGGGATGCTGGGAAAAATGCGCTCTTTCCCTAAATATTCAGAGCGGTACGCACATGAACGTTGATCTACATTTGGACAGTTTAAGGGTTAAAATTTTACTTATGTCTTAATTTTATACCATATGCCTTGAATTTACTTAGGTAGCATTCAAACTACCATTGCATGTGCAGTGCACCATTACAGTGCACATAACCAGTTATTAGCCTCCCTTAGTACAGACAAGAATGATTACCCACCCCCCTACTGGACAATTTGGGATGCACTGCTGGTTTAGGCCTTTAGAGTAGATGGAGTAGGATAGGATAACAAGAAGAGGAAGGAAGAAAGCATAGGGATCATTCTAGGAAGGGTTGAAAGAGGGGTTGGAATTTTACAGTCAGAGGGTAATAAAAATTGTGATGTCAGCACACTTCCAATAAGACAGCAATTGAATAAATGATGGTGAATGCATTTTCTTCTTTGGCCCATGTTGCCTTTGTGGGAGATGGCCCCTGAGATAAAAGAAAAAGTAATAATAATTATAATAAAATATGGTAATTAGAATCATGTTTTGCCTCTCATAAGAGGCGACTAAAATGCTGGAAGCAAGGGGCTGTATAAATTACTAAATGTAAAAAGAAAAACTTTTTCTTCTTTTTCGGGTCACCCTGCAACAGTGTGAAACAGTTGGTGTGTTAAAACAAAGTTGAGCAGTATATGTAGTGAACAGTTTTTCTGTACATAGCACATTTTTTTAATTGATCATTTACATATAGAGGAGTATTTTAAATGAAGAAAAATGTTAGACATTTTTTTAACGCAGTGTATTTATTTCTGTACAGGTTCTTCAAGATTCCCTTGTCCGTACTCCCTGAGATTAGAAGTAGTTCTGAAGTTTATGGCTATATAACTAAAGGGCCATTACTTGGTGTTCCAATTTCAGGGGTGAGTAGCTTTTCATATCTTCTTTATTCTGAGTCTCAAGTTATCCTACCTATTTTGTTATTACAGTAGCACAAGCGGGCCCCACTTTACAGTTGTTCGCTTTACGGCATTTCAATTATACCCATTCCTCATTTATTCAGACTTCCTACAATAAATATATTCACCACTTTCTATAAGCTAAGGATGAAAATATTTTAAGGTAATTAATATATTTACCTTTGTGAATACAGTGAATACAGGAAAGAGTAAGGTTATGAGGATAACAAAAATATTAGGTGATGAAAGCTTGGATATCAGATTGGAGGGAGAGAGTATGGAGGAGGTGAATGTATTCAGATATTTGGGAGTGGACGTGTCAGCGGATGGGTCTATGAAAGATGAGGTGAATCATAGAATTGATGAGGGGAAAAGGGTGAGTGGTGCACTTAGGAGTCTGTGGAGACAAAGAACTTTGTCCTTGGAGGCAAAGAGGGGAATGTATAAGAGTATAGTTTTACCAACGCTCTTTTATGGGTGTGAAGCGTGGGTGATGAATGTTGCAGCGAGGAGAAGGCTGGAGGCAGTGGAGATGTCATGTCTGAGGGCAATGTGTGGTGTGAATATAATGCAGAGAATTCGTAGTTTGGAAGTTAGGAGGAGGTGCGGGATTACCAAAACTGTTGTCCAGAGGGCTGAGGAAGGGTTGTTTAGGTGGTTCAGACATGTAGAGAGAATGGAGCAAAACAGAATGACTTCAAGAGTGTACGAGTCTGTAGTGGAAGGAAGGCGGGGTAGGGGTTGGCCTAGGAAAGGTTGGAGGGAGGGGGTAAAGGAGGTTTTGTGTGCGAGGGGCTTGGACTTCCAGCAGGCATGCGTGAGCATGTTTGATAGGAGTGAATGGAGATAAATGGTTTTTAATACTTGATGTGCTGTTGGAGTGTGAGCAAAGTAACATTTATGAAGGGGTTCAGGGAAACCGGCAGGCCGGACTTGAGTCCTGGAGATGGTAAGTACAGTGCCTGCTCTCTGAAGGAGGGGTGTTAATGTTGCAGTTTAAAAACTGTAGTGTAAAGCACCCTTCTGGCAAGACAGTGATGGAGTGAATAATGGTGAAAGTTTTTCTTTTTCGGGCCACCCTGCCTTGGTGGGAATCGGCAAGTGTGATAATAATAATAATAATAATAATAATAATAATAATAATAATATATTTACTGTATATGCCTTTTTCTTAGCCATAGCTAAATTGATCACTTAATATATGATAGTGTAAACATGTTATCAGGCTTTTATGTGCATTGGAAATTGAAAAAAAGGCTATGATTCACTTTATAGCAATTTTCACTGTGCAGCAGTAGCATGGAACCTAATCTGCTGTATAAGTGGGACCCTCCTGTAATAAGAATAAAAATTTTATTTGTGATTTATTAGGATAACATTACTTTAGTGTATACAGGAGGGCCCCATTTGTATGACAGTAATAGTGAAAAAATTGTAAAAGCACCAAATATAATGAACAATGGCTCAGTTGAAAACCAACAAAAACATGGTACACTGAAAAGAGGTGCTGTATACATGGGGCTTTCCTGTACTGTACTGTAATACCATACTGTTCACAAAAATGATCTGTAAACTATGGTATATATTTTGTTTACCATCGTAGACCACCTTTCAACTCAGCCACTCTGGTTTATATATTGTATGGAGAAAATTATATAAAGAGATGATAAGATCCTCATTACTATGTAGGTGAGTGTGGGGCTGAGAGGGGAGAGGAGGGAGAGGGGGTGGTAGAGGGGTGTAATTACTTCTGTAAAGTGTTTTAAAAATTAATGTTATTTGCTTCTTTATTTTAAGGTACTAGGAGACCAGCAAGCTGCTCTGGTGGGGCAAATGTGTATGTCTCGAGGCCAGGCTAAGAACACTTATGGCACTGGCTGCTTCTTACTGTATAATACAGGAACTCAGGTACTGTATCTCAAAATTTGCTGAGTGATGATCATAACTTGTAACTAGATACATTCTCTAATTATCATATTTCCTTAATTCTAAATTGTTATTAATGCTTAAATAGAAGAGCAATTGATTGTATAAAAGAATTCATAAAGGAAAATTGGTGGCCAGTAACAATTTTGTTTTAGCTGCCATATACTGGTGGAAACATTTTGTGATGGGTTAATTTTTTTTGGGCCACCCTACCTTGGTGGGAAACGGCCAATGTGTTAATAGATAATAATTCTTTTTTTTAACACGTCGACCGTCATCCATCAAGGCAGGGTGACCAAAAAAAAAAAAAAAACTTTCACTATCAGTTAACACTTTCACCATCACTCATACATAATCACTGTCTTTACAGAGGCACCCAGATACGACAGTTTAGATAGTCACTCCAACTGCCAATATCCCAAACCCCTCCTTTATACTGCAGGCATTGTACTTCCCATTTCCAGGACTCAAGTCTGGCTAACCGGTTTCCCTGAATCCTTTCACAAAACATTACCCTGCTCACACTCCAACAGCTCGTCAGGTCCCAAAAACCATTCGTCTCCATTCACTCCTGTCTAACACGCTCATGCACACTTGCTGGAAATCTGTGTATAATATTTGAAAGGGAAGAAAAATTGAGTGCTTAAATGTAAAAGAAATGTTTTTTATGTCCTTGTAAGTCATTGTACCTTTTATGCCTCTTATGTAGGCTGTACCCATACAAGTCTTTTTATTTATTTTGTAGTAGAATTTCTCTAAGATAATGTATGCTGTATACATTTGCAGATAGTTGATTTTGGTGGGTATTTGAGATACTTTTTCTCCACCAAAGACCTATTTAGCATAGAACAGCAAATAGTAATAAATTAAACAAAGATTTAAAAATAGTACATATTGATAAGTGTTTTTTTATCAAAACATTGTATAATTGTGATGAAGAGTATGTCCAACTTGAGAAGGAGTTTATGATTAGCTGTTTGTAAGTTCCTCTTGGTAGTTACATGACTGAAGCTTTGCTTGTGTGTTATATCTTTATCATATTCTATAAGTAAATCTGTGTAATAGACCTGATCTGAGACTGGATCTTGGGGATGGGGAGCCCTAGAATCATTAATAGATATAACCTGTGCTTCACTCTAAGGCTGTTAGGTTTAACAACACTCACATCTTCCCAGTACCTTGTATGGAAATATATCTGAAAATATTTTTCTTGTTACAGATTGTTCAGAGTGAACATGGTCTTCTTACGACAGTTGCTTACAAATTTGGCAAAACTGCTCCAACAGTATATGCCTTGGAAGGCTCTGTTGCCATTGCTGGAGCAGCTGTGCGCTGGCTAAGAGATAACCTGAATATTATCCAATCATCTGCAGACATTGAGCCATTAGCAAAGTCAGTTAAAGACTCTGGGGGTGTTTACTTTGTCCCAGCCTTCTCGGGTTTATATGCACCATATTGGCGCAGTGATGCAAGAGGGTGAGTTAACTTTACATATACCATAGTACCTTTAATAAAGATTTCCATGAAGTATACAGTGGTACCTCGGTATACGTCTGCTTTGGAATAAGTCCAACTTGGTATATGTCCTGTTTGGATGCGAAAATTTTTGCTTGGTATGCAACCTTTGTTTGGCATACGACTCGAGTGCTAGATCTTGTATGGGTCAAAATGAATCATAACACGACGCACTACCCTCGTTTACCTCTCTCTTGAGACAAAGCCACGACTGCCCACTAACGTCAGTACGCCCATTGCTACCATTCAATGAACAAACCGTGCTGTGTTTTTTCATATAAATTTTTTAGTAAATTCATTAACTATGAGTTCTAAGGAAGTTAATGAGAAGAGCCAAACATTGAAGAAAATGGTTAGGATCACCATGGAGGTGAAAAAAGAGATTGTTGATAAGTACGAAGGTGGCATGCGGATCCGGGACTTGTCTGTTGCATGCCGTATGCCGAGAACAACAGTATCTACAAGTGTGAAAAACAAAGATGTTATTAAATCGGCTAATGTTGCAAAGAGGGTGAAATCGATTACCAAACAAAGATCAAGGACATTAGAGCATGTTGAAAAATTGCTTTTGATCTGGATAACAGAAAAACAGTGTTCCGGCGACAGCATATCAGAGGCAGTGATTTGCGATAAGTCAAACCTGGTGAGCTTCAACCAGGTCCAAATAGGAAAAAGAGACAGAAAAGAGAAAGGGACTCTCCTTCCAAACAATAACATTTCCTCCTCCCTTCTCAGCACTATCCTAGTAGGCACTCAACTCTTTTCAGCAAAGTAAAGTGAGGTTAAATTTACATTTATTTCATCTAATTCTTTTGTATTTATGTATGTATTTTAGTATTAATCAGTGTTTAAATTTTTTTATATTACCCCATCAATGTATAATATGCCATTAATAGGATTTTTTTCATGGGAACGGATTAATTGTTTTCCCTATATTTCTCATGGGAAAATTTGTATGGTATACGTCCTGTTTCGTATAAGTCCAAGGTCCTGGAATGGATTAAGGACGTATACCGAGGTACCACTAATTCATTCAGATATGTTTACATTCCCAGATACAAACTTTATTCATAGAGCTATTCATTGTTGACAAAATCATATAGAAGTAGTGCTTACTAAAACATGTAGGGTATGCTTCCTTTCCTTTCCCCAAATATACTGGTAAGCACAGTAGTTGCCTAGTTGACTCTATTGCCTGTGGTAATGCTTTTCTTAGGATTAGTGTTTTTCACCTCCTTAGTGTTCTGCTAATCAGTAGTTTGTTTCTGTTCACCTTGGTATGAACCAGTTACGAAGTGCATTACTTTGACAAAATGCAGTTTTAATATTCAGAGGGTGAAGGGTCTTATTAAAATTAGGTTAAGTAAAAACATAGTGAAGGTAAAGATAATATAAAGATAATATAAAGATACAGTAACAATAATATGCATTTCTATCTTAGGTAGTAGGTTGGTAGACAGCAACCACCCAGGGAGGTACGTACTACCATCCCGCCAAGTGAGTGTAAAACAAAAGCCTGTGATTGTTTTACATGATGGTAGGATTGGTGTTGTCTTTGTTACTGTTTCATAAACATGCAAGATTTCAGGTATGTCTTGCTACTTCTGCTTATACTTAGGTCACACTACACATACATGTACAAGCATATATATACACACCTCTCTGGATTTTCTTCTATTTTCTTACTAGTTCTTGTTCTTGTTTATTTCCTCTTATCTCCATGGGGAAATGAAACAGAATTCTTCCTCCGTAAGCCATGCATGTCATAAGAGGCGACTACAATGCCGGGAGCTAGGTGCTAGTAACTCCTTCTCCCGTATACATTACTAAAGTTAAAAAGAGAAACTTTTGTTTTTCTTTTTGGGTCACCCTGCTTCGGTGGGATACGGCCAGTTTGTTGAAAGAAGATGCATCTCTAAAAACATGTAAAAAAATTATGGAAACTTTACACTTGCTTTATTAAAAATGATTAAATATGAGTATATGACCCAACAAAGGAAAGCTAATCTACACTAATAAGAAATCTTGATAAAGGGTATTGTTGTGCTTGAATTATATTTAATTTTGTCATGCTATTTTGAAGAGCTAATTCCTTATCATCCTCATCAATATCATCAATTTCAGTTATTGAGTATATGGTAGACTGATCATCCTTTTCACACTCAGTTCATTTCTCCAAGTGCTCTTTGTTTCATTCATGGAATGGTTTATTTTATTTAGTATTTGGCATAATTGGTTATTTCAAATGGTAGAACCTACCAAACTTCGGCCAGCAGGCTAACTACAGTGTTCTGCTATTGTTAGCCTGTGTTAGTTCAAACTCTTCAGTATCAGAGCCATGCCTTCTCCAGAGTAGAAGCATTAACAGCTTCTCAAGTGTTTAAATATCATTCATATTTTTAATATAGAATGCTTTCATAAATTTTTCATAGCCAAGGTATCTTTAAATACTGATATCTTAGTTCTTTGTTGTAGTAGTATTGCCATGCATGTATGTAATTGTTTCTTGATCCGTGGACTGCATAAGGAATGTACAGTTAGATGTAATACATGTAGAGACAAAAACACAACGTGAAACCAATTTTTCAGCAGCTGGGCAAGCAACACAGTATCAAGCAGCAGCACAGTTTTTCGGCTTTTAGGAAGCCTAACTTTTATGCAATGAACCATATAGGTACAGTATGATTATTGAATCACTCACGGGTAAGTTCTTGTTTAACTCGAGTCCATTTTTTGGACATGTAATGAACTGGGAATGCTTTCATACCTTTGAATACACACAGACAAGCACATTTATTTTTTTTAATAGCACATAATTTGCAATTGTGTGTTTCAGTTGCATTAACCACATGTCAGGATAGCAGTTATCCATATTTTTTTTACTCCTGATGCTTTTTCTTCACTCTCAAGAGAATGTTGTGACTTATATCTTTAGAATTTTTGTATTTAATCTGCTTTGTAGATTTGTTCTGCATTTCAGTTCTGTGACAAAACAAGGAAATTCCTCTACATGTTGGCAAGTAATGCCTTAATTATTAGACACTATTTGATATTTTGAGGTAAAAATAGTAATGATTGAAATCAACTTTGAGAATAGCCATACTTCATACTCTATCCAGAGAGTACCTGTAGTAACACCACTTACTGCAGGATCCAGTTTTTATACTTACGTTTCTTACTGTTTAATAGATAGCATACTTGTCCTTTTTTTTTTTTTAAATGAGTGATTTCAGCATCAAAGACAGGTAGCATATGATAGAGTGGATAGGGGAGCAATGTGGCAGATGTTGCAAGTATATGGAATAGGTGGTAAGTTACTAAATGCTGTAAAGAGTTTTTATGAGGATAGTGAGGCTCAGGTTAGGGTGTGTAGAAGAGAGGGGGACTACTTCCCAGTAAAAGTAGGTCTTAGACAGGGATGTGTAATGTCACCATGGTTGTTTAATATATTTATAGATGGGGTTGCAAAAGAAGTAAATGCTAGGGTGTTCGGGAGAGGGGTGGGATTAAATTATGGGGAATCAAATACAAAATGGGAATTGACACAGTTACTTTTTGCTGATGATACTGTGCTTATTGGAGATTCTAAAGAAAAATTGCAAAGGTTAGTGGATGAGTTTGGGAGTGTGTGTAAAGGTAGAAAGCTGAAAGTGAACATAGAAAAGAGTAAGGTGAAGAGGGTGTCAAATGATTTACATAAAGAAAAATTGGATATCAAATTGGGGAGGAGGAGTATGGAAGAAGTGAATGTTTTCAGATACTTGGGAGTTGACGTGTCGGCGGATGGATTTATGAAGGATGAGGTTAATCATAGAATTGATGAGGGAAAAAAGGCGAGTGGTGCATTGAGGTATATGTGGAGTCAAAAAACGTTATCTATGGAGGCAAAGAAGGGAATGTATGAAAGTATAGTAGTACCAACACTCTTATATGGGTTTGAAGCTTGGGTTGTGAATGCAGCAGCGAGGAGGCGGTTGGAGGCAGTGGAGATGACCTGTCTAAGGGCAATGTGCGGTGTAAATATTATGCAGAAAATTCGGAGTGTGGAAATTAGGAGAAGGTGTGGAGTTAATAAAAGTATTAGTCAGAGGGCTGAAGAGGGGTTGTTGAGGTGGTTTGGTCATTTAGAGAGAATGGATCAAAGTAGAATGACATGGAGAGCATTTAAATCTGTAGGAGAAGGAAGGCGGGGTAGGGGTCGTCCTCGAAAAGGTTGGAAGGAAGGGGTAAGGGAGGTTTTGTGGGCGAGGGGCTTGGACTTCCAGCAGGCATGCATGAGCATGTTCAATAGGAGTGAATGGAGACGAATGGTATTTGGGACCTGACAATCTGTTGGAGTGTGAGCAGGGTAATATTTAGTGAAGGGATTCAGGGAAACCGGTTATTTTTATATAGCCAGACTTGAGTCCTGGAAATGGGAAGTACAATGCCTGCACTCTAAAGGAGGGGTTTCAGGATATTAGCAGTTTGGAGGGATATGTTGTGTATCTTTATACGTATATGCTTCTAAACTGTTGTGTTCTGAGCACCTCTGCAAAAACAGTGATTATGTGTGAGTGAGGTGAAAGTATTGAATGATGATGAAAGTATTTTCTTTTTGGGGATTTTCTTTCTTTTTGGGTCACCCTGCCTCGGTGGGAGACGGCCAACTTATTGAAAAAAAAAATATATATGCAGCCTTTATTAATACTTTTCCTTTAGGACCATTTGTGGCTTGACTCAGAGTAGCACTGGAGCTCATCTGGCAAGAGCTGTACTGGAAGCAGTTTGCTTTCAAACTCGGGAAATCCTTGACTCAATGCAAAAGGACTCCGGTATCTCACTAAACAAATTGCAAGTGGATGGGGGTATGACTTGTAACAATACTCTGATGCAGTTGCAAGCAGATATCGCAGGAGTACCAGTTGGTGAGTAATATCAAAATATGTCATGTAGTACAGTATTTGTAAATACTACTGTAGTTAATCAAATTGTATGTTAATCATATATACTTTTCTTCCTCTGAAGGGCAGTATAAACAGCTGTAGATCTCAGTAGTATTTAAAATGTTCTGAAGCTTCTTATTTTGTTAACTACTATGTTTTTTCATTTTTCATTTGCCTGTGCCAAACTTTATTTAAAAAATTCTGAATAAGTTTAACTGTTGCCATTGTTTAACTCGAGTGAAGTATGACTCATTATCACCATGTATTTTTTTGTTTTTAACACGTCGGGCGTCTTCCACCTAGGCAATGTGACCCAAAAAAGAAATAAACACTTTCACCATCATTCACACATAATCACTGTCTTTGCAGAGGTGCCCGGATATGGCAGTTTTGATGTCACTTCAAACAGCTAATATCCCAAACTCCTCCTTTAACCCTTAAACTGTCCAAACGTAGATCTACGTTTTTTTAACATTTGAAAGTATATAAGAAAACGTAGAGCTTCTTTTTCTTTTTTTACATTTGAAAACGTGTGAAAAAACTTTGATCTACATTTTTGTTTTGTTATGTTTGAAAATATGTTAAAAAACGTAGATCTACTTTTGGAGCACTACGCATGTGAACGTAGATCTGTCTGGACAGTTTAAGGGTTAAAGTGCAGGCATTGTATTTCCCACCTCTAGGACTCAAGTTCAGTTAACCAGTTTCCCTGAATCTCTTCACAAAAATTACCCTGCTCACACTCCAACAACTCGTCAGGTCCCAGAAACCATTTATCTCCATTCACTCCTATCTCACACATTCACACATGCCTACTACATGTCCAGGCCCCTTGCACACAAAACCTCTTTTATCCCCTCCCTCCACCCTTTCCTAGGATGACCCCTATGCCTCCTCCTCTCCACTACAGATATATACACCCTCCAGGAGGAAAGAGGAGTGATTAGTGGAATGATGAAGTAAAGGGTGTGATAAAAGAGAAAAAGGTAGCTTATGAGAGGTTTTTACAGAGAAGTGTTATAAGAAGAGCAGAGTATATGGAGAGTAAAAGAAAGGTGAAGAGAGTGGTGAGAGAGTGCAAAAGGAGAGCAGATGATAGAGTGGGAGAGGCACTGGCAAGAAATTTTTATGAAAATAAGAAAAAATTTTGGAGTGAGATAAACAAGTTAAGAAAGCCTAGGGAACGAATAGATTTGTCAGTTAAAAACAGAGTAGGGAAGTTAATAGAAGGGGAGCTGGAGGTATTGGGCAGATGGTAGGAATATTTTGAGGAACTTTTAAATGTTGATGAAGAAAGGGAGGCAGTAATTTCATGCATTGGCCAGGGAGGTATAACATCTTTTAGGAGTGAAGAAGAGCAGAATGTAAGTGTGGGGGAGGTGCGTGAGGCATTACATAGAATGAAAGGGAGTAAAGCAGCTGGAACTGACGGAATTATGACATAAATGCTAAAAGCAGGGGATGATAGTGTTGGAGTGGTTGGTATTTTTGTTTAATAAATGTATGAAAGAGGGGAAGGTACCTAGGGATTGGCAGAGAGCATGTATAGTTCCTTTATATAAAGGAAAGGGGGACAAAAGAGATTGTAAAAATTATAGGGGAATAAGTTTACTGAGTATACCAGGAAAAGTGTGTGGTAGGGTTATTATTGAAAGAATTAGAGGTAAGACAGAGAGTAGGATTGAGGAGGAGTATGGAGGCTTTAGATTGGGTAGGGGATGTGTTGAGTATGTGTTTACATTGAAGCATATATGTGAATAGTATTGAGATAAAGGTAGGGAAGCTTTCATTGCATTTATGGATTTAGAAAAGGTGTATGAAAGGGTGGATAGGGGAGCGATGTGGCAGATGTTGCAAGTAGTATATGGAATAGGTAGTAAGTTACTAAATGCTGTAAAGAGTTTTTATAAGGATAGTGAGGTTCAGGTTAGAGTATGTAGAAGAGAGGGAGATTACTTCCTGGTAAAAGTAGGTCTTAGCCAGAGATGTGTAATGTCACCATGGTTGTTTAATATATTTATAGATGGGGTTGTAAAAGAAGTAAATGCTAGGGTGTTCAGGAAAGGGGTGGGATTAAATTATGGGGAATCAAGGTTAGTGGACGAGTTTTGGAGGGCGTATAAAGGTAGAAAGTTGAAAGTGAACATAGATAAGAGTAAGGTGATGAGGATATCAAATGATTTAGATAAAGAAAAATTGGATATCACATTGGAGAGAGGGAGAATGGAAGAAGTGAATGTTATTAGATATTTGGGAGTTGATGTGTCAGCGGATGAGGTTAACCATAGAATTGATGAAGGAAAAAAAGGTGAGTGGTGCATTGAGGTATATGTGGAGACAAAAAAAATGTTATCTATGGAGGCAAATAAGGAATGTATGAAAGTATAATGGTACCAACACTCTTATATGGGGGTGAAGCTTGGGTTGTAAATGCTGCAGCGAGGAGGTGGTTGGAGGCAGTGGAGATGTCCTGTCTAAGGGCAATTCTATTCTATTATTCTATTATCACACCGGCCAATTCCCACCAAGGCAGAGTGGCCCGAAAAAGAAAAACTTTCACCATCATTCACTCCATCACTGTATTGCCAGAAGGGTGCTTTACACTACAGTTTTTAAACTGCAACATTAACACCCCTCCTTCAGAGTGCAGGCACTCTACTTCCCATCTCCAGGACTCAAGTCCGGCCTGCCGGTTTCCCTGAACCCCTTCATAAATGTTACTTTGCTCACACTCCAACAGCACATCAAGTATTAAAAACCATTCGTCTCCATTCACTCCTATCAAACACGCTCATGCACGCCTGCAGGAAGTCCAAGCCCCTCGCACACAAAACCTCCTTTACCCCCTCCCTCCAACCTTTCCTAGGCCGACCCCTACCCCGCCTTCCTTCCACTACAGACTGATACACTCCTGAAGTCATTCTGTTTCGCTCCATTCTCTCTACATGTCCGAACCACCTCAACAACCCTTCCTCAGCCCTCTGGACAACAGTTTTGGTAATCCCGCACCTCCTCCTAACTTACAAACTACGAATTCTCTGCATTATATTCACACCACACATTGCCCTCAGGCATGACATCTCCACTGCCTCCAGCCTTCTCCTCGCTGCAACATTCATCACCCATGCTTCACACCCATATAAGAGTGTTGGTAAAACTATACTCTCATACATTCTCCTCTTTGCCTCCAAGGACAAAGTTCTTTGTCTCCACAGACTCCTAAGTGCACCACTCACCCTTTTCCCCTCATCAGTTCTATGATTCACCTCATCCTTCATAGACCCATCCGCTGACACGTCCACTCCCAAATATCTGAATACATTCACCTCCTCCATACTCTCTCCCTCCAATCTGATATCCAATCTTTCATCACCTAATATTTTTGTTATCCTCATAACCTTACTCTTTCCTGTATTCACTTTTAATTTTCTTCTTTTGCACACCCTACCAAATTCATCCACCAATCTCTGCAACTTCTCTTCAGAATCTCCCAAGAGCACAGTGTCATCAGCAAAGAGCAACTGTGACAACTCCCACTTTGTGTGTGATTCTTTATCTTTTAACTCCACGCCTCTTGTCAAGACCCTCGCATTTACTTCTCTTACAACCCCATCTATAAATATATTAAACAACCACGGTGACATCACACATCCTTGTCTAAGGCCTACTTTTACTGGGAAATAATTTCCCTCTTTCCTATGTACTCTAACTTGAGCCTCACTATCCTCGTAAAAACTCTTCACTGCTTTCAGTAACCTACCTCCTACACCATACACCTGCAACATCTGCCACATTGCCCCCCTATCCACCCTGTCATACGCCTTTTCCAAATCCATAAATGCCACAAAGACCTCTTTAGCCTTATCTAAATACTGTTCACTTACATGTGTATATGTTTCACTGTAAACACCTGGTCCACACACCCCCTACCTTTCCTAAAGCCTCCTTGTTCATCTGCTATCCTATTCTCCGTCTTACTTTTAATTCTTTCAATAATAACTCTACCATACACTTTACCAGGTATACTCAACAGACTTATCCCCCTATAATTTTTGCACTCTCTTTTGTCCCCTTTGCCTTTATACAAAGGAACTATGCATGCTCTCTGCCAATCCCTAGGTACCTTACCCTCTTCCATACATTTATTAAATAATTGCACCAACCACTCCAAAACTATATCCCCACCTGCTTTTAACATTTCTATCTTTATCCCATCAATCCCGGCTGCCTTACCCCCTTTCATTTTACCTACTGCCTCACGAACTTCCCCCACACTTACAACTGGCTCTTCCTCACTCCTACAAGATGTTATTCCTCCTTGCCCTATACACGAAATCACAGCTTCCCTATCTTCATCAACATTTAACAATTTCTCAAAATATTCCCTCCATCTTCCCAATACCTCTAACTCTCCATTTAATAACTCTCCTCTCCTATTTTTAACTGACAAATCCATTTGTTCTCTAGGCTTCCTTAACTTGTTAATCTCACTCCAAAACTTTTTCTTATTTTCAACAAAATTTGTTGATAACATCTCACCCACTCTCTCATTTGCTCTCTTTTTACATTGCTTCACCACTCTCTTAACCTCTCTCTTTTTCTCCATATACTCTTCCCTCCTTGCATCACTTCTACTTTGTAAAAACTTCTCATATGCTAACTTTTTCTCCCTTACTACTCTCTTTACATCATCATTCCACCAATCGCTCCTCTTCCCTCCCGCACCCACTTTCCTGTAACCACAAACTTCTGCTGAACACTCTAACACTACATTTTTAAACCTACCCCATACCTCTTCGACCCCATTGCCTATGCTCTCATTAGCCCATCTATCCTCCAATAGCTGTTTATATCTTTCCCTAACTGCCTCCTCTTTTAGTTTATAAACCTTCACCTCTCTCTTCCCTGATGCTTCTATTCTCCTTGTATCCCATCTACCTTTTACTCTCATCTGTTTCTTGTCATCTGCACTTCATCCACGCACATTCAAGCATCCCAGTTTTATAAAGTTTTTCTTCTTCTCTTTTTTAGTAAATGTCTACAGGAGAAGGGGTTACTAGCCCATTGCTCCCGGCATTTTAGTCGCCTCATACGACACGCATGGCTTACGGAGGAAAGATTCTTTTCCACTTCCCCATGGACAATAGAAGAAATAAAGAAGAACAAGAGCTATGTAGAAAAAGGAGAAAAACCTAGATGTATGTATATATATATGCATGTGCATGTCTGTGAAGTGTGACCAAAGTGTAAGTTGGAGTAGCAAGATATCTCTGTTATCTAGCGTGTTTATGAGACAGAAAAAGACACCAGCAATCCTACCATCATGCAAAACAGTTACAGGTTTCTGTTTCACAGTCATCTGGCAGGACGGTAGTACTTCCCTGGGTGGTTGCTGTGTGGTGTAAATATTATGCAGAGAGTTTGGAGTGTGGAAATTAGGAGAAGGTGTGGAGTTAATAAAGTATTAGTCAGAGGGCTGAAGAAGAGTTGTTGAGGTGGTTTGGTCATTCAGAGAGAATAGATCAAAGTAGACTGACATGGAGAGCATATAAATCTGTAGGGGAAGGAAGGCGGGGTAGGGGTTGTACTCAAAAAGGTTGGAGGGAGGGGGTAAAGAAGGTTTTGTGGGCAAGGGGCTTGAACGTCCAGCAAGCGTGCGTGAGCGTGTTAGGAGTGAATGGAGACGAATGGTTTTTGGGACCTGACGAGTTGTTGGAGTTTGAGCAGGATAATATTTAGTGAAGGGATTCAGGGAAACCAGTTATTTTTATGTGTGTATAGCCGGACTCGAGTACTGGAAATAGGAAGTACAATTCCTGCACTTTAAAGGAGGGGTTTGGGATACTGGCAGTTTGGAGAGATATGTTATATATCTTTATATATGCTTCTAAACTGTTGTATCTGGGCACCTCTGCAAAAACATTGATTATGCATGAGTGAGGTGAAAGTGTTGAATGATGAAAGTATTTTCTTTATGGGGATTTTCTTTCTTTTTAGGTCACCCTGCCTCGGTGGGAGATGGCTGATTTGTTGAAATTTTTTTTTTTAAGAAACATGTGCTCTTTATGTTTTCTGAAGTTTGAATATGAAGTAATGTTTATCTGTATTCAGTACTGTTTTGCTCAGTCAGCTGGCTTGGCATGTCCAATCTGACATAAGTTTCTTAATGATTTCAGGGCATCTTTTCCAACTTTCAGATGTAATCCAGTAATTGAATTTTATTACATAAATAGAAAACATTCAGTTACAATATATGCATTTTCTAGCTCGTCCAAGCATGACAGAGACAACAGCACTAGGAGCAGCAATGGCAGCAGGAGCTGCAGAAGGCATAGCAGTATGGGACCTAACTAAACTCTCTCCTCTTACTACTGATGACTTTACACCAACCTTACTGCCTGAAGGTGAGTAAAGGAATGTTGAAGTTAAGGACCAGAGGAAGAGAATGACTTTCAATTGCTATAAATTTGTCACTAAGATTTAAATTGAATTTCATTTGTAATCCTCTGAAACATAGCAGTCAGCCTGTTACAATATGTGGATCAAACTTTTCTTTTAACACACCAGCCATCTCTCACTAAGGTAGGGTGACCCAACAAGGGCTGTACATTCACTATTCATTTGATTGCTGTCTTTCCAGAAGTGTGCAGATATCACAATTCAATGGCCCTTCAAACTGCAATATCCCCTCCCCTCCTTCAGAGTGCAGGCACTGTATTTCCCACTTCCAGGACTCAGATCTGGCTAATTGATATCCCTGAATCTCTTCATAGATGTTACCCTATTTACACTCCAACAGCAAGTCAAACCATAAAACTCACTTGCTTACACTCAATCTGATCTTAAACAATATTTGCTGGTAAAGGGTCATAAATTCTCTCGTTGGCTTTCCTTTTGCACTCATCACTATTGTTTTTACTTCTCTTTATTTATCTATATATGCTGCCATCCATATGTCATTTCTACATTATAAACCTTCTCATTTGCTAACTTTTTCTCCTTTACCACCCTCTTTACCTAATCATTGTACCAGTCATTCCTCTTCCCATCCACACCTATCTTTCAGCCATAAACTTCTGCTGGTACACACTTCCAATACTTTATTAAATCTACCCTATTCCTCTTTAACCCTTTCCTCATTACCTGTATTCTTTTTAACCCACCCCACCTTTCTCTAGTTCATTCACTTTCATATCTCTTACTTTCTGATGCCATTCTCCTTGTATACTATCTTTCTCTTACTCTTACTGTAGGTACCAATAAATAATGATCTGGCACATCAGTTGTTCTTTTAAAAACATGCACATCATGAGTGTACCCATTAGTATTTTATATACTAATACATAGTCTAGCAGACTGCTGCCATTGCACACTATATCATATCTTGTGTATGTATATATTTATTCTGTTTTTATTAAATAAGTTTTACCTAGATACCTAGGGATTGGCAGAGAGCATGCATAGTTCCTTTGTATAAAGGCAAAGGGGACAAAAGAGAGTGCAAAAATTATAGGGGGATAAGTCTGTTGAGTATACCTGGTAAAGTGTATGGTAGAGTTATTATTGAAAGAATTAAGAGAAAGATGGAGAATAGGATAGCAGATGAACAAGGAGGCTTTAGGAAAGGTAGGGGGTGTGTGGACCAGGTGTTTACAGTGAAACATATAAGTGAACAGTATTTAGATAAGGCTAAAGAGGTCTTTGTGGCATTTATGGATTTGGAAAAGGCGTATGACAGGGTGGATAGGGGAGCAATGTGGCAGATGTTGCAGGTGTATGGTGTAGGAGGTAGGTTACTGAAAGCAGTGAAGAGTTTTTACGAGGATAGTGAGGCTCAAGTTAGAGTATGTAGGAAAGAGGGAAATTATTTCCCAGTAAAAGTAGGCCTTAGACAAGGATGTGTGATGTCACCGTGGTTGTTTAATATATTTATAGATGGGGTTGTAAGAGAAGTAAATGCGAGGGTCTTGGCAAGAGGCGTGGAGTTAAAAGATAAAGAATCACACATAAAGTGGGAGTTGTCACAGTTGCTCTTTGCTGATGACACTGTGCTCTTGGGAGATTCTGAAGAGAAGTTGCAGAGATTGGTGGATGAATTTGGTAGGGTGTGCAAAAGAAGAAAATTAAAAGTGAATACAGGAAAGAGTAAGGTTATGAGGATAACAAAAATATTAGGTGATAAAAGATTGGATATCAGATTGGAGGGAGAGTGTATGGAGGAGGTGAATGTATTCAGATATTTGGGAGTGGACGTGTCAGCGGATGGGTCTATGAAAGATGAGGTGAATCATAGAATTGATGAGGGGAAAAGGGTGAGTGATGCACTTAGGAGTCTGTGGAGACAAAGAACTTTGTCCTTGGAGGCAAAGAAGGGAATGTATGAGAGTATAGTTTTACCAACGCTCTTATATGGGTGTGAAGCATGGGTGATGAATGTTGCAGCGAGGAGAAGGCTGGAGGCAGTGGAGATGTCATGCCTGAGGGCAATGTGTGGTGTGAATATAATGCAGAGAATTCGTAGTTTGGAAGTTAGGAGGAGGTGCGGGATTACCAAAACTGTTGTCCAGAGGGCTGAGGAAGGGTTGTTGAGGTGGTTCGGACATGTAGAGAGAATGGAGCGAAACAGAGTGACTTCAAGAGTGTATCAGTCTGTAGTGGAAGGAAGGCGGGGTAGGGGTCGGCCTAGGAAAGGTTGGAGGGAGGGGGTAAAGGAGGTTTTGTGTGCAAGGGGCTTGGACTTCCAGCAGGCATGCGTGAGCGTGTTTGATAGGAGTGAATGGAGACAAATGGTTTTTAATACATGTGCTGTTGGAGTGTGAGCAAAGTAACATTTATGAAGGGGTTCAGGGAAACCGGCAGGCCGGACTTGAGTCCTGGAGATGGGAAGTACAGTGGCTGCACTCTGAAGGAGGGGTGTTAATGTTGCAGTTTAAAAACTGTAGTGTAAAGCACCCTTCTGGCAAGACAGTGATGGAGTGAATGATGGTGAAAGTTTTTCTTTTTCGGGCCACCCTGCCTTGGTGGGAATCGGCCAGTGTGATAATAATAATAAAAAAAAGTTTTACCTATTACCAAACCTCTTTTTATACGTAATTAGAGGTCCTCTTATTATCATTTACCCCTGGCACTCCAAGCTTACCTACTATGCCCTCTGCAACAGCCTCCTCTTCTTTAGCATTCAAGTCCTCCACAGTACATTAAATGAGGCTATAGTTTGTATTGTGTTGATATTAGAGAAACAGTAGTACTGGTACTTTTCATTAAGTTACTGATAATCTCATCTTTGCAGAGCGTGAGCAGTCCTATGAGCGATGGTGTATGGCTGTGGAGCGGTGTATGGGCTGGGAATTACCAAGGGATAAACAACCTGGACCAGGTAGTGCAGAAAACTAAATTTACATATTCAATAATTTTTCAAAGTCTGTAGCTAGCCTGTGTATTTGCATGGAGGAGAAACATCTGCAAGTCCAGCATGTTGATTAGTTGACTCCTTTTATTACATTTTTTGATGGCTGTTTAGTTTAATGGACTTTACACAATTTGTGAATTGAATGCTTAGAAGTGTGAGTGTTGCAATCTGAAATATAAGATGTTAACTTTGGGGCTTAATAGTTTATCAAGGTTCTTTCTGTTTTGTTATTTACACAAACACACACACATGTGCATACACAAACACACATGCACATGCATGCAAAGTAATTATATAGGATAGAAAAGAGCACACACTTACCAGGAAATTAACCCGAAAAAGAAACGCTGGAATCATAGAGCTGTCAGAAAATATTTCTTGATTTTAATAGGGAAAATTTTTAAATTAAACAATGACATAGTGAGTGCTGGCTCCATGCAGTTCAAAAGTTAAATATGAAAGCTCTAAATCACATCAGTATATCAAAATCTAGTGACATGCTCAGGAGCTGTAGCTCCTTCCTCTTTTACCACTACATTAATTATACACCCCATGCCCATCCTGTGGGCAGTAGGCTAAAGATTACAGAGGCTTGTAATAAATCAGGGATTATCTTTCCCTTTTCCCTGCTAACTTATATTGTTAATTACATATGCAAAAATTCCTCATTCAACATGTTTATAATTGGCCACTGAGGCTTGAAAAAATGAAATGAACTAACCAGACTGGATCTAACATTCACTTAGAACCCATCAAATATTGAAGAATTAATATACGAACAACCAACAAGGAGCCAGTAATAGATACACCTAATGTTTGGGTTTCTGCTGAATGTGGGGGTTGCAGAATAAGTTAAGTGGGATATGTAGCAGTTGGATGGCATACAGGAGAGGCATCTTCCAGGGAATGAGAAATATTTTAGCTGGAGTAAAGTGGGAAATTGAGTTCATTTGGGAGTTCAACATTGAGGATGATGGAATCTCTCTTATAAATATGTAGTAAATTCACTAAAAATATCTTTCCTACCCAAGAAATAATTGAAGACAAATACAAAGACATCCATTTGGTTCCACAGGCCTCTTTTAAGAAAATATTGAAGAAAGGAGGATTGAGAAATATAGTTAAAAACTTACAACTGTTGGCTCTGTGAACCATCCAGTGAGCCACTAATGGTAGTGGCCTGATTGAGTAGGCACTCAACAAGGTCAAGCTGGTAGGGTAAAAAGTCATCAAAAATCAATCATAGGTGAGATGAGCTAGGAACAAATGTGTTAGAATTATGAAGAAAGCACAGGTAAGTATGGTGGTGACCACCCCACAGTGTTGCAAAATATACAATTGTCTGTTAAGAATTAAGTAATTAGCTTTAAAAATGGCACAAACTGATTACAGACAAAGGAAGGTCTTTTTTCAAGTAAATAAGTATAACTACCAGATCTAGAGGAGGCTTCACATCCCCTTCGTATACTAGTGACTAGTGTGGTGATAAAATTAGGATAAAACACCTGAAAGTAGTATTAGGATTGGATAAGATTTCACCTGGGTACTAAGAAATATAAAAAAAAAAAAATTCAGCCTTGCACAGTAGTCACAACAAGCATACCACATTACACTACCCATTTCCTCAATACCTCATTGAACATAAATAAGGTAATTTCTCATCTTGCTTAATAGATTCTTCCTAACACACAAAATGAGCAATGAATACACCTGTTTTGCATACTTCAAAGACCTGCAGTATTTAGGTACTATTTCATTTATTTTCAGCAAAATATGTGATAATCTGCCTTAGATTTCCAAATGCATATTTGGTGTTTATAACAACTGGACATTTTGAATGTTCAGTACCATAAATGTGCCTCATGAATAAATGGTCTTGGAAGCCTTGCCCCTACCTCATCCCAGTGGACTCCCTGTCTCTGAGGCATCCTACCTGAGAGACATACTGTAATCATGGTGTAGCTGAGCCACCCTGTTCAAAACTTGATGTAACCACAATATTCAGCAGCAGTTTTTACATTATGAAGAAAGCATTATCCTATTCCATTATCTCAAAATTAAGCTCTCCTTTTTCTTTTAAGAGCATGGCAGTCAAGGGAATGGTACAATAACATTGGCTTTTGAACAAAAGGCATTTGAACAAATGAGAAGGAACAATCTGTCCTTGGATGCCTTGAAGCCAAAAACTGATGTTTCATGTTAGAAGAAGACTGTTCATTTATGCATATTTTTCCAGACTAGAGGGTAGTCTTGTCAGCATTCAATACATAATGTAGTGTGTTCTCTCCTCCTCCTCTGTGATGGCTTAAAGTTGAATAGGATAATCCTGCTGCCTTGCCTGGTAGTCTGCTGATGACAACCTGCCTGATAGTCACATGTTGTGCAGCCTCTATATTTTCTTAAATTTCTTGTTCCAGCACTTGGTAATGCTAAATGTAATACAGCACCACAACTGCTTTTACCATCACTGCTTGGTTGAACACATATGTGTTCAAAGAAAGCCTCTTTTGCTGCATGTCCTTGATCCATAAATTTAGTCCTTTCTCCATTTTGATTATGTTTATATTGTATCATGCATAAAAGATGTCCTCTTTTCACCTGGTATACTGCTTGCCACTCTTTTCCGAATCTTTGCTCATTTTTTCCATTTACTGCACTATGAATTTATTTGCAGCAGAATATCAGCCAACAGCAGCTGCTGTCTTGCTCTTAGCAAGCATTTCCAATAACCCCAATTTCTTACTGGTAAAAGTGTTATTTGGCATAGAAGCCACAATGAACATTAGAACACTGTAGTAATCCAAATAATAGCTCAGTACAGTGATAGTCATACTCACTTGTAATTACCTTTTTGTAGCTACAGGGACAGAGCTGTGCTCATGGTGTCCTGTCTTCAGAACCCTGTAATTTGTTCATCATAATTTTTTTAAAATTCCTAATGGTTGAAGCACTTATTACATTCTCTTGTAATTTATACCTTTCATCATTTATACCTTACATCATCTTGTAATTTATACCTTTCACTGGTTTGCAATGGAAAATTTCTTAGTATTTCTTCAACTTCACTTTTTTTCCAACTTTTGTCCCAGCTGGAGGCATGAAAATATTCCTCTTTATTTAGAAAGAATAAAAAGTTAAAGCACCATGGGTGGAATAGTATTCAAATAGCTGACACTTAGGAGAAGGCTCAATCATACCTACTCTTGAGCCTGTATATGCCTCTGACACTTCTTTATCTAAAGCATTATGCCTACTATTTTGAGACTTAAAAAATACTTCCCAGTCCTTGTGGCTCTTCTCTCTTCAACTAACCTCCTCCTCCTTGTAGAATCTCAACAGCCTATCCATATTTCCACTATTTATTCCCTTGAGTATTCTGTATGTCATGATCTTATCCTTTCCAGTTCTCCTCTCTTTTAGAGTGTGAGTGAGTGTGAGTGTGAGTGTGTGTTTGTGTGTGTGTGTGTGTGTGTGTGTGTGTGTGTGTGTGTGTGTGTGTGTGTGTATGTGTGTGTGTGTGTGTGTGTGTGTGTGTGTGTGTGTGAGTGTGTGTGTGTGTGTGAGTGTACTCACCTATTTGTACTCACCTATTTGTGGTTGCAGGGGTCGAGTCACAGCTCCTGGCCCCACCTCTTCGCTGATTGCTACTAGGTCCTCTCTCTCCCTGCCCCATGAGCTCTATCATACCTCGCCTTAAAACTATGTATGGTTCCCGCCTCCACTACGTCACTTTCTAGGCTATTCCACGGCCTGACTACTCTATGACTGAAGAAATACTTCCTAACATCCCTTTGATTCATCTGAGTCTTCAACTTCCAATTGTGACCTCTTGTGTCTGTGTCCCTGTGTGAGTGTGTGTGTGAGTGTGAGTGTGTGAGTGTGAGTGTGTGTGAGTGTGAGTGTGTGAGTGTGAGTGTGTGTGTGAGTGTGAGTGTGTGTAAGTAAGTAAGTAAGTAAGTTTATTCAGGTATATACAAATACAGTTACATAGAATTATCATACATAGCAGCATATGTGTAGAGAACCTAGGATAACCCAAAAAAGTCAGACAGAGTGACTTATTTCCATTGGGGTCCTTGTGAGAGTGTGAGTGTGTAAGTGTGAGAATAATGTGAGAGTGTAAGTGTGAGAGTAATGTGAGAGTGTAAGTGTGAGAGTAATGTGAGAGTGTAAGTGTGAGAGTAATGTGAGAGTGTAAGTGTGAGAGTAATGTGAGAGTGTAATGTGAGAGTGTAAGTGTGAGAGTAATGTGAGAGTGTAAGTGTGAGAGTAATGTGAGAGAGAGAGAGAGAGAGAGAGAGAGAGTGTGTGTGTGTGTGTGTGTGTGTGTGTGTGTGTGTGTGTTGGGGGGCAGTGGGAGAAAGATTGGATGTGGGGTGGGGTGGGAAAAACCAGTTGTAGGGTCAGGGAGGGAGGGAGAGGGAGGGTGTGAGGGTAGGAGGTTGTAGGGTATAAGAAGGTTAGTAGGGAAGAGAAAGGTATATGGTGGGAAGGGAGTAAGGAAGGTTATGGGGTAGGGAAAGGATGGAATAGGAGGCTCTGGGGTGGGCAGATTTTGGGCTGAGAAAGGAGAGGATCTGGGGTGGGGTGGGGACAGAGGGACGGGGAGGAGGGAATGGGAGGGTGTAGGGTGAGGGAAGGGAAGGAAGGAATTGTAGATTTTGGGGTGTAAACAAATACATACATACATACAGTCATTTACAAAAATTAATAAAAAATCAACAACAATGAACATGGGGAAAACAAATCTAAATATGTACATAAAACACTGGAGAAAATATTAATGCATGTAATATATCTTAACATTAATTAAGCATTGTATGGTACTTTCATACACTAAAAAAGGCAGATATAATGTTTTTGAGAACTTACATTTAACAGATATAGGTAATGGTCATGGACTGGGCCGTGGGGGAGTTGACCCCTGGAACTCCCTCCAGGCATACTCCTCCTCCAGGTAATAGCACAATTCATTTACAACACTGATAACAACAGCAATGAGTATAGCATGAACTATGGTACAATAAGGAATAATTTTGACAGGATAGTTACACTATACCTTCCTAAATAGTATGTCTGCCGTCCTCTTACCTGACTGCTGTACATTGTAAAAATGTTGGTAGAATTACCAACAATATGTAATGCAAAAGGACACTAGTGCAGCTAATGTGACATTTTTATTGTGGCAACATTTTGCTCTCCAGGAGCTTTGTCAGGCTTGACAAAGCTCCTGGAGAGCAAAACATTGCCATAATAAAAATGTCACATTAGTTGCACTTGTGTCCTTTTACTTTACATGCTGTATACATGTTTATCTTCATCTTCTCGGGGAAGTAGAGAGGAATCCTTCCTCTGTAAGCCATGCGTGTCATGAGAGACAACTAAAATGCTGGGAGCAAGGAGTTAGTAACCCCTTCTCCTGTATAAATTACTGAATGTGAAAAGAAGAAAAACTTTATAAAAGCATTTCTCCTTTTTTGGGTCACCCTGCCTCAGTGGGAGATGACCAGTATGTTAAAAAAATATATATTCATTTTGGTTTGAAGATTGTTGTCTTCTGTGAAAACAAGAACTTGGTCATAATGCTTTTATGATTAATTATCAGTGTTTGTTACTTAAGAGTATGGCTTAAGTATTACAGTATGTATAATAGTTTACTGAACTGAAACCACCCTTTCTTTTACTTCTGAAATCTTCTATTTTTGCATAATAACTAAAATTACATTTATAAATAATAGATATTTTAGCCCAGATTGTTTGAGTCTCTTGCTAAACCTCTTATTTCATACTGATTAATTATTTTATTCAAAAGTTGAATATGTTGCTGTTATGTATGTTTGTAGTTGTTGCAGTGTTTGTGTGTAATTAGCTTTCAGTAACTGATCCACTGAACAAAAAATATTAGTTTAAAAATAAAGAGAAAGCTTGAGCTACTATAAAAACATATATAATGCATAAAACTGGATAAGTTTATCTTGAAGCACTTTTGTTTGCAATCTGTATATGAAACCTTACATAATTCTACATGAACTAATAACTGTGTTGACTATACATGTAACTAATGTTTTCCTTGTGGCTGGTATCTCCCAGTTAACTATATGTCAGAGTTGTGAAGGATTTGTAGAATGTGTGAAAAACCACATTGACCAAAGAAAAGTTTTTTTCCAGTATTCACTCCCGTTAAGTGTGTTCACGGGGTTTATCCAGTCTTTATGACATTCGGTTAACATTATTCTTGGTTATTTTTTAAATTATTTCTTTCTGCTAAAAATGGTTCATTTGCATTAACCTAATTTACATTTAGCTGACATACATAAAAAAAAGAGAGTATGGAGGAGGTGAATGTATTCAGATATTTGGGAGTGGACGTGTCAGCGGATGGGTCTGTGAAAGATGAGGTGAATCATAGAATTGATGAGGGGAAAAGGGTGAGTGGTGTACTTAGGAGTCTGTGGAGACAAAGAACTTTGTCCTTGGAGGCAAAGAGGGGAATGTATGAGAGTATAGTTTTACCAACGCTCTTATATGGGTGTGAAGCATGGGTGATGAATGTTGCAGTGAGGAGAAGGCTGGAGGCAGTGGAGATGTCATGTCTGAGGGCAATGTGTGGTGTGAATATAATGCAGAGAATTCGTAGTTTGGAAGTTAGGAGGAGGTGCGGGATTACCAAAACTGTTGTCCAGAGGGCTGAGGAAGGATTGTTGAGGTGGTTCGGACATGTAGAGAGAATGGAGCGAAACAGAGTGACTTCAAGAGTGTATCAGTCTGTAGTGGAAGGAAGGCGGGGTAGGGGTCAGCCTAGGAAAGGTTGGAGGGAGGGGGTAAAGGAGGTTTTGTGTGCCAGGGGCTTGGACTTCCAGCAGGCATGCATGAGCGTGTTTGATAGGAGTGAATGGAGACAAATTGTTTTTAATACTTGACGTGCTGTTGGAGTGTGAGCAAAGTAACATTTATGAAGGAGTTCAGGGAAACCGGCAGGCCGGACTTGAGTCCTGGAGATGGGAAGTACAGTGCCTGCACTCTGAAGGAGGGGTGTTAATGTTGCAGTTTAAAAACTGTAGTGTAAAGCACCCTTCTGGCAAGACAGTGATGGAGTGAATGATGGTGAAAGTTTTTCTTTTTCGGGCCACCCTGCCTTGGTGGGAATCGGCCAGAGTGATAATAATAAAAAAAAAACATAAAAAAAAGGTCACTTGGATTAAATATATAAAAGATCAGCTGAGCTTTAAGTGCCAGTATTACTTTTTGAACATTCAGTCATTCAAAAGTGCATATTTCTGATAGGACAGGATGCACAGGCTGTGTGCTGGTATATCAACTTTTATAAATAAAGCTTCCTTTGTGCAGCATTCTTCTAACGTTGTTAAGTAATACTGACTTTGAACAAGCTCATGCAAAATATTCAATAGATTTGAGAACTGCATGAAAATGTGAAAATATGGCAATTATCATTATTGTTTGGTATAAATTAAGTTTTATATTGTATATTGATTATGTTATATATAAGAATATTATTTTACTTAGGGATTCACATTGGCTTTATTCATTGCTTAATTAGGGTCACTGTTGCACAGACAGTATACTTGTACGTACTGTTAATTTTTAATTCATGGATTCTCTGCCACACTACATGTTTTAGTAATATTTAGGTAGTATGTATATAAAATGAAAGCAAAATTAGCACAGTACAGTATTTACTTCATTAATAATAAATTTTATAATTACCACGTCTGGTGAAAAGCAGTATATCCCGGAATATTTCACTGAATTCCGGTGTAATTAAACTTAGCATGTGGAGAAAGTAAGTAAGGGGAAATTAAGAGGCTATGACACTGAAGTTTGATAGTTATTTTCTTATGTTTATTCTTTGATCAGATGAGTATTGCTATTACAGTAAGATTATTGATTATCTGGCTATCATATAGAGATGTATGTTGACAGCAGCTTGCCCTGCCAGGATCATTTATTATATTAATTATTTAATTTTCTGCTTTCATTTTTCACAGTTATTTATTGCTTGTAGTTTTCATATTGATAGAATTTATTAACTTAATTTTGATATAGTATTTTACTTTTAGAATTTATGCTGTATATCTAGATATGCTGTACAGCATTTGCTGCAGAAAGATAACATTCAGGTTAGTGAAGCAAATTAAGTTCTTATGGCAGGAATGAAACTAATACATGCATTAGAAATTTGTGAATTTGTAAGGTACAAGTATTCTTTCTAATTATACATGATCTGAATTATAGTTATACCAATGTAGTTAAACCAAAATGCTTTAGAACCATTTTAATTTCTCAGTGTAAACCACCTTGAAATTGCCTTTATGAGAAACACCTTTACTGTAGCATATTACTTTTAATTACACTCCATATTTTCCTTGTCTTTCTGTTTTTTTTATATTTAATGGCAGTTTTCAATACTTGGTAAGTGGGACTTTCTCTACTTGTACATATAACTGATGCCCAACTCTGCATGCAAAGTTCATCAACAAGTGTTGCAAGGGATCACTACTGGGTCAACATTCAGACATGGCAGAGGGAATGCTAAGCGAAATACTTTAGGGAAGATCCTGCATGCTTCATCTACTTCACATGTGGAAATGACGTTCTGTATTACAGATTTCTCATTTTAAATTTAATGTTTTATTAGCTTTATCGTTAACCAGTGAGCTTTATTTCAAAAGATTGTTGTTAATTATTTTTAAGATGTTTATGCTTAATTGAGCTAATTTACCTGACAAATTTGTTTAATATTAATGTATATTTGTTAGATATTTCCTCATTTATTTTTATTTTGTTTTCCTTATTTTTATCTTTACAAAGTTTTTTCAAATAAAAACTCTAGACACTTATATTTTTATTTTCCCTTTCATATTTTATGAAAAGTAAATCTTTACTATTAATGTAAGTGATTATTGCCACAGCAGCATCAGTAATACAGTAGAGCATCAGTAATACAGTAGAGCATCAATAATACAGTAGAGCATCAGTAATACAGTAGAGCATCAGTAATACAGTAGAGCATCAGTAATACAGTAGAGCATCAGTAATACAGTAGAGCATCAGTAATACAGTAGAGCATCAGTAATACAGTAGAGCATCAGTAATACAGTAGAGCATCAGTAATACAGTAGAGCATCAGTAATACAGTAGAGCATCAGTAATACAGTAGAGCATCAGTAATACAGTAGAGCATCAGTAATACAGTAGAGCATCAGTAATACAGTAGAGCATCAGTAATACAGTAGAGCATCAGTAATACAGTAGAGCATTAGTAATACAGTAGAGCATTAGTAATACAGTAGAGCATCTGTAATACAGTAGGCTGGAGGCAGTGGAGATGTCATGTCTGAGGGCAGTGTGTGGTGTGAATATAATGCAGAGAATTCATAGTTTGGAAATTAGGAAGATGTGTGGGATTACCAAAACTATTATCCAGAGGGTTGAGGAGGGGTTGTTGGAGGGAAGGCAGGGTAGAGGTCGGCCTAGGAAAGGTTGGAGGGAGAAGGTAAAGGAGGTTTTGTGTGCAAGGGACTTGGACTTCCAGCAAGCATGCGTGAGTGTGTTAGATAGGAGCATGTGGAGACACATGGTTTTTAGGACTTGACGTGCTGTTGGAGTGTGAGCAGGGTAATATTTATGAAGGGACTCGAGGAAACTGGCAGGCCAGACTTGAGTCCTGGAGGTGGGAAATACAGTGACGGCACTCTGAAGGAGGGGTGTTAATGTTGTAGTTTTATTATTGTAGTGTAAGCGCACCTCTGGCAAGAGAGTGATGGAGTGAATAATAGTGAAAGTTTTTCGTTTTTGGGCCACCCTGCCTTGGTGGGAGACGGCCGATGTGTTAATAAATAAAAAAAAAAATAAGATCGGTAATACAGTAGAGCATCAGTAATACAATAAAGCATCAGTAATACAGTAGAGCATCAGTAATACAGTAGATATCAGTAATAGAGTGATCAGCTTTTCTGCAAATTTAAAGAAAATTAGCATGATCGGTAATCCAGATAATGATCAGGTGTTCAGACTTTCCGACACCCCTTCAAACAATAGATTGTTCTCTCTACCTTAATATGTTGTGCTTTTGAATTGGAAACACAGGATGGCTTGTTAAATCAACCACTTGTTAATACTGCTGTGTATACTTATGCTGTTCCATATACTTTATAAAATAAAGTTTGGTGCTGACAGTAATAAAGAAGAAAAGACACTTTGCAGAACAAGCTTTTATTGGGACAATAGTTCAAACTGTTAAGATCAAAATGACTTTATAAAAATTTTAGGTTGAAAATTTCTCAATAAAAGCTTGCTTTGTAAAACACGTTTTCCTCTCATATACTGTACTGTATGCAAAATAACCACACATCAAGGGCTTGCAATGTTGCAGAAATACATTAGGAAATCCAGGAAAATCCATTCATGGGAACAGTTTTCTCTAGAGACCTGTTCCCATGAACAGATCTTCCTGGATTTTCTGCTCTATTTCTGCAACAATGCAAGCTCCTGATGTGTTGATTGCAACACTAAAGGTCTAAAGCTATCATACAACTCCCCCTGTGGTTATTTCGCATCTTGTGTCACTCATTTGCAATTATTGCATACCTTTTTCTTTCAACAAACCAGCCATATCCCACCAAGGGTGGCCCAAAAAGAAAAACAAAAGTTTCTCTTTTAAACTTCAGTAATATATAGAAGAGGGGTTATCAGCCTCTTGCTCCCAGCATTTTAGTTGCCTATTATGATATGCATGGCTTATGGAGGAAGAATTCTGTTCTATTTCCCCATGGAAAATTGAGTGTGAGTGTACTCACCTAATTGTGGTTGCAGGGGCCGAGACTCAGCTCCTGGCCCTGCCTCTTCACTGATCGCTACTGGGTCCTCTCTCTGCTTCCTGAGCTTTGTCATACCTCTTCTTAAAACTATGTATGGTTCCTGCCTCCACTACTTCACTTGCTAGGCTATTCCACTTGCTGACAACTCTATGACTGAAGAAATACTTCCTAACGTCCCTGTGACTCGTCTGAGTCTTCAGCTTCCAGTTGTGACCCCTTGTCCCTGTGTCCCCTCTCTGGAGCATCCTATCTCTGTCCACCTTGCCTATTCCCCGTAGTATCTTGTATGTCGTTATCATGTCTCCCCTGACCCTTCTGTCCTCCAGTGTCGTCAGTCCAATTTCCCTTAACCTTTCCTCGTACGACATTCCCTTGTGTGTGTGTGTGTGTGTGTGTGTGTGCGCGCGTGTGTGTGTGTTCGTGTGTTCTCACCTAATTGTACTCGCCTAATTGTGGTTGCAGGGGTTGAGACTCAGCTCCTGGCCTCGCCCCTTCACTGACCGCTACTGGGTCCTCCCTCCCTGCTCCATGAGCCTTATCATACCTCGTCTTAAAACTATGTATGGTTCCTGCCTCCACTACATCGCTTGCCAGACTATTCCACTTCCTAACAACTCTGTAGCTGAAGAAATACTTCCTAACATCCCTTTGACTCATCTGAGTCTTCAGCTTCCAATTGTGACCCCTTGTTTTTGTGTGTCATCTCTGGAACATCCTGTCTCTGTCCACCTTGTCTATTCCACGCAGTATTTTGTATGTCATTACCATGTTTCCCCTGACCCTCCTGTCCTCCAGTGTCGTCAGACCGATTTCCCTTAACCTTTCTTCATAAGAAGAAGAACCAGCCTTGTTGCAAACCTTTACACTTTCTCTAATTTCTTGATGTGTTTGACCAGGTGTGGGTTCCAAACTGGTGCTGCGTACTCCAGTATGGGCCTGACGTATACAGTGTATAAAGTCTTGAACGATTCCTTACTGAGGTACCGGAATGCTATTCTCAGGTTTGCCAGGCGCCCATGTGCCGCAGCAGTTATCTGATTAATGTGTGCTTCTGGTGACATACTCAGTATTATACATACCCCTAGATCTTTCTCCTTGAGTGAGGTTTGCAGTCTTTGGCTGCCTAGCCTATACTGCGTCTGCGGTCTTCTTTGCCCTTCTCCGATCTTCATGACTTTACATTTGACAGGGTTGAATTCTAGGAGCCAGTTGCTGGACCACACGTCCAGCCTGTCCAGATCTCTTTGTAAACCTGTCTGGTCCGTATCTGATTAAATTCTTCTCATTAACTTCACATCATCTGCAAACAGGGACACTTCTGAGTCTATCCCTTCCATCATGTCGTTCACATATACCAAGAATAGCACTGGTCCTAGGACCAGTGGGACCCTGCTCGTCACAGGCACCCATTGTGATACCTCATCACGCAACATGACTCGCTGTCACTTCCCTGTTAGGCAATCTCTGATCTATTGCAGTGCCCTTCCTGTTATATGTGCTGATCCTCTAGCTTCTGTACTAATCTCTTGTGAGGAACTGTGTCGAAGGCCTTCTTGCAGTCCAAGAAAATGCAGTCAACCCACCCCTCCCTCTCATGTCTTACATCAGTTACCTTTTCATAAAACTCTAGTAGGTTTGTGACACAGGATTTTCCTTCCATGAATCCGTGCTGGCTGTCGTTTATAACCTTGTTTTGCTCCAGGTGCTCCACCACTCTCCTCCTGATAATCTTTTCCATGACTTTGCATACTATCACGTCAGTGACACTGGTCTATAGTTTAGTGCTTCATTTCTATCTTCTTTCTTAAAGATGGGGACTACATTTGCCGTCTTCCATACCTCAGGTAGTTGCCCAGTTTCAAGGGATGTGTTGAAGATTGTGGTTAGTGGCACACATACACTGTCTCTGCTCCCTCTTTAAGGACCCACAGAGAGATGATGTTCGGTCCCACCGCCTTTGAGGTATCAAGGTCACTTAGGAGCTTCTTCACCTCCTGGGTTGTGTGTATTTCATCCAACACTTGTTGGTATATCCCTTGTTGGTGTACCCCACTGTTTTGTCTTCCCAGTGTCTCTTCAGCCTCCACTGTAAATACTTCCTGAAATTTCATGTTGAGCTCCTTGCATACTTCTTGGTCATTTCTTGTGAGCTCCCCACCAGCCTGATTACTTGGTCCTTGACTGTTGCCTTCCTCTTGATGTGGCTGTAAAGCAGTTTCAGGCCAGACTTGACTTTCGATGCTATGGCATTTTCGTACTGCCGCTGGGCCTCCCTCCTTATCTGTGCATACTCGTTTCTGGCTCATCGGCTAATCTCTTTATTTTCCTGAGTCCTTTGCCTTCTGTACTTTTTTCATTATCTAGTGCACTTAGTTTTTGCCTCCCTATACCTTTGGGTAAACCAAGGGCTCATTCTGTTCTTCCCATTATTTCTGTTACCCTTGGGAATAAACCTTTCCTCTGCCTCCTTGCAGTTTGTTGTTACGTAGTCCATCATTTCGTTTACTGACTTTCCTACCAACTCTCTTTCCCACTGAACCTCCTGCAGGAAGGTCCTCATGCCTGTGTAGTCCCCCCTTTTATAGTTTGGCTTTTCCCTTTCTACTCCTGTTACCCTCTCCACTTGTAGCTCTACGATGTATTCAAAGCTCAGAACCACATGGTTACTAGCTCCAAGGGGCCTTTCATATGTAATGTCCTCATTGTCTGAGCTACTCAGGGTGAACACAAGGTCTGTTCTTGCTGGCTCATCCTCCCCTCTCTCTCTGGTAGTGTCCCTAACATGGTGGTGCATGAGGTTTTCCAGTGCCACATCCATCATCTTGGCTGTCCATGTTTTGGGACCCCCCATGTGGCTCCAGGTTTTCCCAATCAATCTCCCTTTGTTTGAAGTCACTTACAACCAGTACTTCGCTCTACTCGAGTGAGCTCTTCTTGCCACCTCAGCTAGTGTGTCCACCATTGCTGTTGCACTCATTATATTCCTCTCTTGGCCTCCTGCAGTTCTGTGGTGTGTTATACATCACTGCAATGACTACCTTATGTTCCCCTGACTGAACTGTGTGTGTGTGTACACTCACCTAGTTGTGGTTGCAGGGGTTGATTCATAGCTCCTGGCCCCACCTCTTCACTGGTTGCTACTGGGTCACTGTCCCTGAACCATGAGCTTTATCATATCTCTGCTGTAAGCTATGTATGGATCCTGCCTCCACTACATCGCTTTCCAAACTATTCCACTTGCTGACTAATCAGTGACTGAAGAAATACTTCCTAACATCCCTGTGATTCATCTGTGTCTTCAACTTCCAGCTGTGTTCCCTTGTTGCTGTGTCCCATCTCTGGAACATCTAGTCTTTGTCCACCTTGTCAATTCCTCTTAGCATTTTATATGTCGTTATCATGTGTCCCCTATCTCTCCTGTCCTCCAATGTCGTTGTGTGTGTGTGTGTGTGTGTGTGTGTGTGTGTGTGTGTGTGTGAGTGTTAGTGTTAGTGTTATATCCTAGGTAGTAGGTTGGTAGACAGCAGCCACCCAGAGAGGTTCTACCATTCTGCCAAGTGAGTGTAAAACAAAAGCCTGTAATTTTTTGCATGATGGTAGGATTGCTGGTGTCTGTTTTCTGTCTCATAAACATGCAAGATTTCAGGTACGTCTTGGTACTTCTACTTACATTTAGGTCACACTACACATACATGTACAAGCATATATACGAACACCCCTCTGGGTTATCTTCTATTTTCTTACTAGTTCTTGTTCTTGTTTATTTCCTCTTAAATCCATGGGAAAGTGGAACAGAATTCTTCCTCCATAAGCAATTCATGTTGGACAAGGCAACTAAAATGCTGGGAGCAAGGGGCTAGTAACCCCTTTTGTATAAATTACTAAATTTAAAAAAGAGAAACTTTCGTTTTTCTTTTTGAGCCACCCTGCCTTGGTGGGGTATGGCCAGTTTGTTGAAAGAAAGTGTATATATGTGTATATATGTGCAGGAAGATCACAGTAAACAGGTGATATCAGAATATGGTTGAGGTGTAGCTTTGTTGTGGTGACGTGATGGTAAGGTGTAGTCTTGACCCTTTATATGCTTCCTTTGAGGTTTTGTTTTTTATAGTTCCTTGACAATGTGAGAAGTCACGAAAATGCTTGGAATTTTGCTATTCTTTCACAGTGGTGGTTTTGCATATGTATATATGTATCTTTCTTTCAACACACCGGCCGTATCCCACTGAGGCGGGGTGGCCCAAAAGGAAAAATGAGAGTTTCTCCTTTTACATTTAGTAATATATACAGAAGGGGTTACTAGCCCCTTGCTCCTGGCATTTTAGCCGCCTCTTACGACACGCATGGCTTACGGAGGAAGAGTTCTGTTCCACTTCCCCATGGAGATAAGAGGAAATAAACAAGAACTAGAAAGAAAATAGAAGAAAACCCAGAGGGGTATGTATATATATGCTTGTACATGCATGTGTAGTGTGACCTAAGTGTAAGTAGAAATAGCAAGACGTACCTGAAATCATGCATGTTCATGAGACAGAAAAAAGGACACCAGCAATCCTACCATCATGTAAAACAATTACAGGTTTTCGTTTTACATTCACTTGGTAGGACAGTAGTACCTCCCTGGGCGGTTGCTGTCTACCAACCTACTACCTAGAGTATATATGTATATACTAGAAATAATCTTTGACAATTCCTTTCCGTACTACCACCTCTACTTTATCTTAGGTTTCCTTACTACATTTGGAGTTCCTGCTAATGTAGGGTAACCTAACAAAGAAAACATTTACCATCATTCAAATCTGTCTTGCTGGAAGTGCTCAGATATCACAATTCAAATGATCCTTCAGACTAACATCCCTCCCCCATCCTTCAGTGCACAGGAAGTTTACTTCCTACCCCCAGGACTCTAGTCCTACTAACTGATTACCATGAATCATTTTATATATGTTACTCTGCTCACACTCCAGCAGCACTTCAAACCCTGAAAACCACTTGTCTCCACTCATTCCGATCTAACACGCTTACTTAACCTTCATTTCATCTACCCAATCCTTCCTGTGGTAATCATTACCCCTACATCCCTCCACCCCAGATTTATACAACCTTTGTCATCCTGTTCTGCTCAGTCCTTTTCTAAATTATCTGACCTCCTTGGCAACTCCTTATCTGTCCTCTGAATTATACCTTTTGTATCTTATGCTGTCTTATGTTTTCTGTGCTCTTAAGTCTCTGCATAATACAATATTCACACTACACAGTCCTCTCAAACATTACATTTCCATGCCTCCAACCTTCTCCTTGCTGCAATATTTATAGGTGATGCTTCACACCAGTTTAAAAGTGTTGGCACCCCTATATTCCATTTTTTTTTTTCTTTCAACAGATAAACTTTCCACAGATTTTTCTACACCACAACCCTTCTCTTACCTTGTTTTTTCCTCATCCATTATATGGTTCACCTAGTCTTTCATAGATCCATCTGCCAACATGTCTGCTCCTGTACTGTATATATTATTTATGGAGGGCGGGAGTCTAGCTATCTTCTTAGAACATATATTGAAGTACATTTTATCAGCACTTCAGTGACAATTCAGTTGCCATCATATTTGTTCTGTACAGTATATACATATATATGCATATTCTGTAATACTATTAATAGTTGTATCTAAATTATGCAAATTACTGTTGTAGGCACCATTGTCATGATACTGAAGTTTTTCATCAATCCAGAAAGATATCAAACTTGTTGGCTGTCAGATTAACAGCACCATAATTTCTGGATATAAGGACCACTGAGTGATGCATAGTACATATTGAGTACTTGTGCAGTGCAAAGAGAAAACAACCCAGTTTCATCAACAATTGAGTTCCTATAGTATATATGCATCTCCAGTTATTTCCAGCTAAATACAATGTAGCATATCTATGATTTGCTGATAAATATTAGGTCCAGGTGGTGGTCTTACAACCACATAAATGGTATCGTGGTTTTTCTCTTAGAATGTGAAAGAAAACAACCAAGTTTCATTGAACTGAAAACCTGCTGCTGTAGAACAGTTGATACTAAAACAAGTACAGAAATATTATCTTCCATCCTTCTGAGATGGTGAAACTGTTTCTACACAAGAACTTTGACAAGATGCTCACTACATAAAAAGTATGAGTCTCCTTGCTGACACAAGGGCACCAAAATCAGAAATAAAACACTTGCTTAATGGTGCCAAATTATACAGGTGTGGGAAAAGGGTTTGGAAGCAGTTGCTTAACCTAGATTTTTCTTTTAATTATATTAACCTAGAAAAAAGCACTTTGTCACCATTTTGTTGGTATTTACATGAGGCTCCATTTGTCTCTACACACTGTTTTAAGTCTGTATTCTTAGCCATTTCACCAAATCCATTTTCTCCTTGGATCTTAGGTTATGATTGTGAAACTGTTGTTCTAGAGTGGCTGGGCTAATTGATGTATATCTTTCCATGTTTCACCACTTTCATTCCTCATCACCTGCCTTCCTTTTACAGCTGTTGTATTTACTTTTGTCTAGCCACATGGTATTACATCATTAAATTGAAAGATTGCATTTCTTCCTTTTCATAAATGGGGTGCTTCTGGGCATAAGCCAACCCATTACAGACATGTATCACTTACCAGCTCTATCTATAGTTGACAGACTTGAAACTAAGAACTGGATCTGTGTTCCTCTGCTTGTTAGTTTTGCAAGATGGCTGATCTTCATGGGACTATTGCTGTCACTTCTGCAACTTGTTTTCCTTGGATGTACACCTAATTCAATCATACCCCACAACATTTCCAGTAGTGTCTTGGTAGCTGATTCAGGACTGGGAAATAATCAGAAGGCAGGAAGAGTTTTTGAGGTATACTTTCTATATATATCCAGTGACTTATGTAACTGTTGCTTTCATGTATTTATTTATTTATTTTATGTCTTTGCAAACAGTAATGAGTGATTTTTGTACAAATGTTTTTCTTTTCAAACCACCTATCATCATAAGTTCTTATGATTCAGGTCTGCTCTTCCCTTCCTCTTTTCCTGATGATCTGCCTTTCTGGGTTTGTGCTTACTTTTTCGTGATCATTTACATTTGTACTCTTATGCTAAGTCCTAATCATATTAGTGAAAGGCATCTGCCACAGTAGGTTAATAATATCATTAGAGTTTTGTGTCCCTCTCACATTGTCTTTGTTCATATAGTATTGCTGCCATGTTAACCTCTGTGCATAGATTGACAAATCACTTTAGCAGTCCAACATTTTTTTTGATGGATTGCCCCATTCATCAAAGTGAATGAGGACTTTAGTTTCAGCTCTTGAAATATCTTTTGGAGTACCTCTTTTTTATGCTGTTTTATTTTTCTAAAATGTTTTTACTAAAGATAAATAACTCTCTGTACTGCACAGCATGAAATGAATCTCAGAGTCTTAATGAGCTTTATGAATACCACATTAATGTTATATACTGGATCCTCAATCCTAGAAATCTACTTCTTGTAATAAACCTAATCTACAGTAAGTCAACCTCATTTTATATAATAAGTTGTCTGAAATCAACCAAAAATTCTGGAAACTTGGAAAATTTTTAATACATCCAGAAATGGATTTTTTTTTACATAATTTTTGCAACTACGTACTATAAAGACACACTGCAAAGGGTGGCGGAGGAATATGGGAGACTGTGTACAAAAAGGAAATTAAAAGTGAACATGGAAAAGAGAAAAGTGATGATTAATAATAGTCTAAGCAATGAATGATTAAATATCAGATTGGAGGAACAAATTAGGGAGGAAATGAATGTATTCAGATATTAAGGCATGGACATGTTAGGAGATGAGTTTATGAAAAATGAGGTTAAACCATAGAATAGACAACAGGATAAAGATAGGCAGTATGTTGAGGCATCTTTGGAAAGAAAAAAAAATGTATCAGTGTGTAGTGATACCATCCCCTTTTATATGGGTGTGAGGCATGAGCATTAAATGTTGCATCAAGGAGGAGGATGGAGGCAGTGGAGATGTCATGGTTGAGAGCAATGTGTGGTGTGAATATTATGAGCAGAATTGGAAGAGTTGGGGCTAGAAAACATTGTGGAGTTATCAGAAATATAATTCACAGTGCTGAATAGGGGCTGTTGAGGTGGTCTGGGTATTTAGAAAGGATATAGCAGAATAGGATGACAAAGAGGGTACATAACTCTGGGATGAAAGGAGGGATAAGAATTGTTCCAGGAACGGTTGGAGGGAAGGGGATCAAGGTGATTTTGAGTACTGTACTAGGTTTTTGAACATCTAACAGTCTTATGTAAGCACATGAGATTGGAGCAAGAGAGACAAATGGTTTTTATGGCTTGACATGCATATGAAGTGTGAGCAAGGTAACATTTATGAAGACATTCAGGGAAACTGGTTAGCCAGACTTGAGTTCTGGAGGTGGGAAGGACAGTTTCTTCACTCTGAAGAAGGGATGGGGATGTTGCAGTTTGACAGGCAATCTGGACTCTAATGTCAGCATGATTCTGGTAAGACAGTGACTGAATGAGTGATGGTACAAATGTCTCCTCTTTTTCAGGTCACCATACATCTGGTAGAGTATATGTATGTATTTGTTTATATACATACATGCTTACATAAATAAATACACATATACAAAAACATTAGAGCAAATATGTAAATCCTGTTTGTTGTCCTTGTTAGTCACATGCATCATTCATGTAAGTTAATAAAAAAATCTCCCCTTTCAGACCATGAGTATCGATTACTATCATCAGTTCCACCTGGTCTGTTCCTCCTTACTTCGTGTTTTATCTTAATGGCTGCCAGTTACCTTCACAAATCTTCATGACACCAGCAGGCCTGTTTTCTAGCCAGGGAGAATTTTGAATAATAGTTAATGGTCAGCTTTTAATTACAAAAGATTGTTCTGAATTGATACTTGTATTTTGTACAAAAAATTAAATGTCACATGGCCAATTTAACAAAGGAGCATACTGTATTATATTTAACACATTTAATCCAATACTTTAACAAAGGTTGTTTATTGGTACAGTATATAATACTGTATTGAGTAGCATAATAGTAACAGATATTCCGTAATGAATTTTCACACGTGGTATTAACGACTGCATAATTTTTAGCATAAACAACCTTAAATCATCTGTTATAAAGAAACTTCATTGGTAAAGAAAGTTCTCTTAATGTATTATAGATTTCTGTATATTTAAAAACATTGTAGTAATTGTAGTAATACTAGGTCTAGCAAATGTTAGAAATAATAATGTGTTGTCAAAAAAATGTACTTTACAAAGATTTTTATGAAATAATTCCTTCAGAATAATTTGTTTCTTTTTCCTTTCCAAAAATAAATGCAGTAATTGTGTGTTGTCTCTATCTGTTGTTGCTTCCAGGGGTCATTACCATCATGGTCTGACCCCAGACCAGGCCTCCTCATTGATAGACTGAGGAAACAGGCTCTTGGTGCTAGCAACACACAGTCCAATACAGGCACATCAGCAGCAGCTGATCAGGCACCAGATTAACTTGAACTTAAAAAAAAAAAAAATTCTTTGCTAAGGTTACAATGTGTGTTTACATTTCATAATTTGATTGGTACAAAGAAAGCCACTATCATGACGAGGCATTTCAGACAGACGTAACCCAATACATGTACATACTTATAGTCTACTTAAGGCTCGGCAGGTGAAGAGTTGTAGGATACAAATATTCAATATTTCACTCTATTATTAATATGAGGTAGTACAATTAATGATACAAACATACATTTTAAAGTTTGTAATAATGGCTTAATAGCTAAGGGATAATAAAATATTTGGGAGAGTTGCTTTAAATTTGGTTAGAGTTTAGCATAGTGTGGGTATTGTTTTTATTAAGAGATGATTTTTGAGTATAGTCCTAAATTGATTTGTGGGAAGGGGACCTCTTGCTGTTTTAGGCAAAGACTTCCAGATCTTCGGGCCCTTTATGTGCATTGCATTTTTGCATAGTGTAAGACGGCCACATGGGATGTCAAAAAGTGTTTTGTGCCTCATGTTATGCCTGTGTGTTCTGTTGAAGCTGTCTATAAGTTTGAGTGGAGGGTTGATATTGGAGTTTAATGTTCTGTATATATACTAGTAGGCACAGTAATAAGTGTGTATATTTTGTATATTAAGTAAGTTCAAGCTTTTGAAGAGTGGTGGGGTGTGTTGTCTGGTGCTGGAGTATGTGTTCATCTGTACTTGCACTGCCACTTTTTGTTGGGTTATTAAAGGTTTAAAGTGATTGGCCATGGTAGATCCCCAAGCACAAATACCATTGGTGAGGTAAGGGTATATTAGAGAGTGATATAAAGTAAGGAGTGCCTTTTGGGGTATAGTATATCTTGGAAAGGATACCTACTGTTTTAGAAACTTTTTTAGTTATATGCTGGATGTGGGTCTGAAATTTAAGATTACAATCATTGTGGAGACCTAGAAATTTGCCCTCAGTGTGTCTTGTAATGGGTGAATCATTTATCGATATGTTTAGCTGGATATTTAATGCTCTGTTTCCAAAAAGCATTAAGTAGGCTTTGTCTTTATTGAGAGTAAGTTTATTGGGCGTCATCCAGTTCGATATTTTATGTAGCTCGCTGTTTACAGTGTTACTAAGTATAGCCGGGTTTGTGTGGGAGAGCTAAGGATCTATTTGTAATTCCCTTTGTATTTGAAGGGAGGATGCTGAAAATGTGGGTTCCTCAGAGAGCCACTTGGAATGTCAAATTGATTTTCACATTTCTGCATTCAGTAAACTTCATTTATGTACTTTGTGTTCTGTAATATGCCTCCTATATCTTCAATCGACTAGTGACTCGACATATCTGGGGTCTGGACATAGCAAAATATAAGTAAGTTCTTCCCAAAAAGCATCACATGGCAGAAAAAAAGAAATGGGTATGTTGCAGGTGCCACAAAGCATATGGCATGGAGCAGTGACCTCTGGTGCACACAGTGCAAATGGAAAAAGACCTGCAGTCACTTTGGAGAGTGAAGGACCTCACAGCCCTCCACATAATGGGTGTGCTGAACCTCAAGTTAAAAAGAAATGACCACTATTTTGCATTAAGCCCCAGTTTTCAACCACCCACGAGAATGTACACATTATCAAGGGGGTCACCCTTTCTCTTGGCCCACTATGGACTTCTTCCCAAGTGAAATATCTTATAAAAGCTTTCCCATTGTCAGCTTGGTGCCCAGGTCACTGTTTGACATTAGTTTTGGTGTTCTTTTCTGTTTGCTTTCAAGCTTTATTTTAGGTGAATCTTCATCAATAATACTACATATACAAAGTAAAAAATGCTTTGAACAAATCTTTTGTCTAGATTCCCGAATGCCACTCTCATGTTGCAAGCTTGGCCTGTGCTGCTTATGTTATTCTCCTTACCTATGCTTCAGAGGATAGGTTTGCAGTACTACTTATTTTCCCAAGGCCTCTATCTTTATTTTTAATTTTTTTTTTCCCCACAGATGGTACTCTGTTTTGGGTTCCTTACCCAGTCTCTCAGTGTTTGTAACTGCAATTGCTTGGTGGGGAAGATGCAAGACATGTCAAGTTGCAGCATGGGTATTCTCTTCTTGTCCCACATCTCAGGTCTAGGATGTAATCTTTCTACTCTTTCACTCCTCCCTGGATAAACCTAAGTGGACAACAACACTTAACCTCTGCAAGGCTATTTCATCATGTTCTGTTTCATCACTATTTCCACAAACTCTTCCTCCTTTTGGATAGTATGCACTACCAGTTTATGACTATGCCTCTGGACCCAGTGCCTGTGGTCATCACACATTTGTTGGCCTTTATTTGTGGCTTTTGTTGTAGGGGCATGTGTGTGTTCAACTATCTGAACCACATGATGGTGACTGATCTGTCTTTCTTTCCATGTGTATGGATTTCCAGATGGTGCTTCAGAATTTCCAAATGGTGAGCTCCTTTATTAACCACAAGACATCTTCACTCATTCTATGGTGTTCACTGCAGGATCAGGATGTACAGATCAATCTCATCCAGCACTACTCTCATCCTCCTCCTCTGCTGTTCCATGGGGTCTCCTGGGCTCCTATGAGGTGAGACATGTTTTTTTTTCTAGTTTTCTCTGTAGGTTCATTGTGGATGCTCTTCTGTCTGGATGTTCACGTGCTACGCTTCCTAGGAGCCCATTAGTATTTAATCCTAGCACTGATTCACAAGGTCATCGCACAAGACTTGACAGATAGTACATGTATGCGCCTCTACTTTGGTTTCCTGGCAATCTCTGATGTGACACTCCAACACGAACTCACTGCCCCAGTATGTAAGTTTACTATTAAATTTTTCCTCACACCATGAATGGTTTAACATTCATTTACCTGTTTATATGTGTGTTCCGTGTCAATAAAATCATTCAGAGATAGTTTGCTGAACTCTTGGTCAGGAATTATTTTTTTTCCCAAGAGTATCCTTGCTGGTTTGACCTGGTCCTGTAGCCCATACAATCACACTTCTCCCACCATGTGGATCTTTTAGTCACAATGGGATGCTTCTCACAATATAAAAATGTTCACTTGTCTAGAGTTTACAGTCATGCTGGGCATACCTTCCATTTGGTCAGTTCAGTTTCTTGTTCCTCTTACTGGTGGATCATCTACATGTACCCAAGGAGAAAAAAAATTTGTAACTACTTATGTTGACTTATTTGCTGTTGCTAGTTATGCCAGTAATAGCAGGGGTTTCTGCCCTTACAGAATATCATCATTACCAGCTTTCTGTATTCCAGTGCAGGCTGCTCAAAGTCAAGTACAGATATTCTCTACACAGTTTCTGCTCTCCTCTCATTGTCTGGCAACTTGCCTTTTCTGTGGGGTCTTTGGTGTATGTGTCAGGTCCCTGGACACCACCTCTGATCAACAGCTGCCTCCATGCTTTTGAATTCTGTTGGTATAATACCAGGTGGGTACCCAGAGACCCCATCATGAAAGGCCCATTTCTACATCTGGGGCTCTTGGTGTTCATGATTTCAGCCACTTTCTCAGCTGTTGTGTTCCAGTTGCCAACTGGTGCTTGATGCATTGTAGGAGCTCCAGGTGATGTTGACCATAACTTGCAAACATCACCACACAGCTGAAAGATATGAGTCATTCTACAAGCACAAAGTGTGTGAATCAACCTTTCTGAATGCAGGAATTGGTGTATTATTCTTCAGTACCAGTTTTAGCTTATGAATGTGTTAAAAATCATCAAATCTACATTGGGAAATATGAGAAAAATATTGATGGAAGATTAATACAGTATTGTATTTGTACATTATTAAGAAAAGCCCTCAAGACAAATAATTATTATACCTCTGATATTTTAGAAAATAAGTATTGTCAAGCAAAGGGAAATGACAGAAGCATAATTATTGAAAATATAAAAAAAAATTAATAACTTAGTATAAATGGTTTGGCTTTGTACTCTGTTTTCTCGTGGTCTTACTGCTTACCAGCTTAAGAGGGTATAATTATTAATATTAATGTCAGATTTTGACTTCAGTACTCCATGAACATGGAAGAGTGGTATAATTATGATAATAATAATAATAATTTTATTTCTTTGTAAAGGGTACAATGATAGTCACTATCATGCCGAGGCATTTCGGGCAAACTAATCCTAATACATAGTAACTAATTAAAACTAGATAAGATAATAGTACATAGTAATTTTTACTTAAAACTAAACATAGAATAGTGGTTAGCTGTTTTACGATCTTATTTGGACTTAATAAATCTTACGTATACTTAGTACAAAATCTAATTTACAAGGAATGATGCAGGTGGTAATATTTTATGGAATGGCAGTATTAAAAGCCAGGAGGTCACATGATAAAACTAGTCAGTACATGTTTGGTTGAATTGGTTAATATTGTGAGATAAGAAGGTTTTTTAGCAGAGTCCTAAATTTATAAGTTGTTTGGGGATCCTTGACCTGTTCCGGTAGCGAGTTCCAGATCTTAGGGCCTTTTATGTGCATAGTGTTCTTGCATAGTGAGAGTCTTACTTGAGGGATGTTGAAAAGGGCCTTATGCCTTGTATTGTGACTGTGCATTCTGCTGTAACTGTCGAGGAGTAGTTTTAGGGGAGGGTTTACAGTGGAGTTTAAAGTTCTGTATATGTAGTAGGCATAATAATAAGAGTGTATGTCTTGTATATTTAGCAAGTTGAGTCTTTTGAAAAGTGGTGGTGTGTGCTGTCTAGCACAGGAGCTGGTTATTACCCGGACAGCAGCTTTTTGTTGGATTATTAAGGGTCTAAGGTGGTTGGCTGTGGTTGAGCCCCAGGCACAGATACCATAGGTGAGGTAAGGATATATTAGAGAGTGGTACAGGGTAAGGAGAGTCGTTTGTGGTACATAGTAGCGTATCTTGGAAAGGATTCTTACTGATTTGGAAATTTTCTTGGCTATGTGATGGGTATGGGACTGAAATTTAAGATTACAGTCAAGGAGAAGACCTAGAAATTTGCCCTCCGTGTGTCTTGATATAGGGGAACCATTTAACAGTATGTTGAGTTGAATATTTGAGGCTCTGTTGCCAAACAGCATGAGGTAAGTTTTGTCTATGTTGAGTGTGAGTTTGTTGGTCATCATCCAAGCATATATTTTTAGCAGTTCATTGTTTACAGTGTTTTCAAGCACAGCTAGGTCTGAATGGGAGTAGACATATACAGTGTCATCTGCAAATAGAACTGGTGTAAGGAGTTGGGATGCATTGGGGAGATCATTGATGTAGATGAGAAAGAGGAGTGGGCCTAGGACACTACCTTGGGGTACTCCTACAGCTACAGGTTGGATATCGGAGTTGACTCCATTTGCATGTACATACTGGTGTTTGTTGTTAAGATAGGATTTTAGGTAGTCAAGAGAATGTCCTCTTATGCTGTAATGATTCAGTTTGAGGTGCAAGAGATTATGGTCAACTGTGTCAAATGCTTTTCTTAGGTCAATAAAGAGCCCCAGGGGATATTCATTCTTATCGAGAGCTGTGTATATTAGGTCAAGCATTTGTATAGTAGCATCATTTGTGCTTTTTTTTGGTCTAAATCCAAACTGGTATGGGTTAAGTATATTGTTGGATGTAAGGTAGGAGTAAAGTCACTTGTGTATTATTTTTTAAATATCTTGGATAGTAAGGGCAAGTGATATGGGTCTGTAATTGTTCAAATCAGTTGGATCTCCACCTTTGTGGATCGGGGTGACCCTTGCTGTCTTGAGTATGGATGGGAAGGTTGAGGAAGCTATAGATTTGTTAAACATTGTTGCAATAATGGGCGACAGTTCTGGTGCAGCTTTTTAATATATGAATGGCGGCAAGTTATCTAGATCACCTGATATGTTTCTTAATGATTTAATGATGAGTGAGACTTCAGTGGGATTAGTTGGAGCTAGGAATAGAGTATTTGGATAGTTGCCAGTGAGGTATTCGCTCAGATGGGTATTTGAGCTAGGAATTTGACTCGCTAGCTTTGATCCTACAGTAGAGAAGAAGACATTAAATTTGTCAGCTGTGTCTATAGGTTGCATGTGAGGTTCATCTCGTTTAATTAAGTCTATCTTTCTATTTCCAGTCAGTTTCCTTGAGCCCAAAATTTTGGAGAGGGTTTGCCAGGTACTTTTCATGTCACCTTTCATTTCACTAAATCTATTTTCATAATACATTTGCTTTGATTTACATATTAGTTTTGTTAGTATTGATGTGTATCTTTTAGTAAATTCTTTAGTAATTAAGCCTAATCTGAACTGCTTTTCAATTTGGTGTTTGTATTAATAGATTTGAGGATACTTCTAGTTAGCCATGGGCTGTTTAGCCTCTTTTCTGTGATCTGTTTTGTTTAGATTTGGCCAGGCTGTCTCTGGCAATAGTTAGGTTCATACAGAGCCAGCTAGTTTTAGCAATGTGATCACTGAACAGTGTGTCTCCATTTTACTTTAAGGGGATGGGTGCCCTGATCCTCTGGTGAAGGATACTTGATCAAAGGAATTACAGCTACCTTTCATTGGGTCAAACCTGATTACTCATTCTCCAGGTACTTGTTAACCTCCCATGGGATTATCGCTTTCCCATAAATATTATAATTTCTTTTCTTAACACTTGGTGAGGAATTAGACACATGTGCAACACTGGGCATCTTTATTTGAAGACACTGTCAGCCAGTGTTTTTTTTTCAGTTCAATACAGTAATGGTATATAAAGACAGTAGGTGAGGTAATTAGACAATGTAAGATTAAGTAATCAATCCCTCATCCTGGAAGCCAGTTATGATGAATCTGAAGCATAGGCAGTTTTGGACTCTTATATACTGAAGTGAGACAAGGTGCAGCAGTAAAAGTCACATCACATGTGGGCAGAGCCCACTAGTGGAAGTAGGTCATGCCCAAGACCCATTAGTGCCCTGCCCACTTGTCACATGACTTCAGCTGCTGCACCTCATCTGACTCCAGTATATAGGAGTCCATCTAACTGCCTATGCTTCAGATTCAAGACGAAGGTACTGAACACTGGCTTCCAGGAGGAGGGATTGATCAAACCATAAAGACCACTTGCCTCTACTCATTCCAATTTAGCATGCTCACATAAGTCTGCTGGATGCTAGTCTCTAGTGCTCAAAAGCTCTATCCCTCCTTCCAACCCTTCCTGAGATGACCCCTACCTCTCCTACGTCTTCTTTAGAGAATCATGCCATACTGCTCCATTCTCTGTAAATACCCACACAACCTCAACAACCCCTCTGCAGCTCTCTGAATTATACTTTTGGTAACCCCACTCACTGTATCTCCTAGTTTCTACACTCTGAATTATATGCATAGTATTTAAAATACACATTGCTTTCGAATATGAAATCTCCACTGCCTTCAGTCTTCTCCTTGGTGCAACATTTAAAGCCCATACCTCACACTCTTATAAAAATGTTGCTACCATTGTACTCTGGTACATTCCCCTTTTTTATTTCCTCCCTAAACTTTCTTTTCTCAGGTGTCTCAATACATTACCTACTTTATTCCTCCCCCCCCCTCCCCTCATCTATTCTTTGGCTCACCTTGTTTTTCCTATTATATTAAAAACTACTAAACCAAATTATGTTATTCTGTGCTGCTTTGCCAGTGTAGCATATGATTTTCTCAATTTCATATATGTGATCTAGTGACAATATTTTATCAATGATGACTCCCAGGTTCCTGTATGTCCCACTTTAATATTTTATCACATAATCTATATTCATTTGAAGTTCTCTTCCATTTCTCCATACACTTATCCTTCTTAGAACTACTGTGCCTACACTACTGTGATGAAGGCCCATATCTTTGTCCTCCAATTAACCCTTTCAGGGTCGAGAGGCCCTCTCCTAAACTTGTTCTCAGGGTCGAAAATTTTTAGGAAAAAAAATTATTTTTTTCTCATGAAAAGATAGAGAATCTTTTCCCGATCATAATGACACCAAAAGTATGAAATTTGATGGAAAACTTACGGAATTATGCTCTCGCGAAGTTAGCAGTCTCAACAAAGTTTACGCATCAGTGATTTCGCCCACTTTGATCCTTATTTTCGGCCAGTTCCAGTGTACTAGTCGACAAAAATCATGACTATTTCGCTAGAACTCCATCTTTTCTATTGAATGAGTACAAGAAACCACCCATTTACTGATTTCAACTATCCAATAAAGTGGTCAGAAATTAGCAATTTTGCCAATTTCCAAATAGGGTCCAGAATAAATAAGACAGACATTCCTGGCACTATAATAACATTTTCTCTGTTCATTAGTCATGTCCCCAGGTCTCTCTTACATTTCTTTTGCTTTCCACTTTGAATTTTTATTCTCACAAAAAATAGGAGATTCACTGTTATGCAGACTACTGTAGAAATGTAGAAATGGTATAAATAGTATCAGCGCACATGTGAAAGAATATTAGACTCACCAGTTGATGTGTAGTGGATGCGTGGCAGGATTTGTTTACTTTTGAACTCGGGCAAAAATTGAACATTTCTGCTACTTTGAGCTCAATTTCAAGGTACTTTTCATTGTGAAACCAATCAGAATCATCTCAATTTCTGTAATATGTCTTCCATTCTATAAAATGAGACCAGGAAAACTAGAATACAACCATAAATACCATACGAAAATACAGTGCAATGTCACTGTTTTAAACCAAAAACACGGTCAAAGTTTTTTTTTTTCTCATTACTCACTGTGTGCTGCAGGAATTTTTTTTACACTGCACACTGACCACATAGACCCATTCTTTCATATGTAGGCCTACAAGCTTTCTCTGGCTAAATTTGAAGGCACTTGAATTTACGCGTACTAGTACGTCAATTACCCTGGTGCATATGCTGTACGTACTAGTACGTCGGAAACCCTGAAAGGGTTAAACCCAACACAGTACAGTGCAGTGCAGCCTGTCTCTACCTCTAAATCTTCCCTGCATTTAAAATTCTAAACATCCAAAGAATCTCTCACACTCATCTTCTTGTGCTGTTTTTTCGTGTCTTTTGGTTGTATTTAGTAAAGCATCAGACCTATGTGGGTCATTCAATACAGTGAGTGGTGGAGGTTCAATCCCTTGTCTCTGCTAGTAAGGGTGTTGGTGATTTTCCTGCTGTATCCTTCTCTATTTTTGTCTGCTATTATTCTATGTTAAAGGGTGATTTACCTCAGCAGTCACTGCACAGCTGCAAGGCTCTGATTCCTGGATGGGAAAACATCATATGGGTCCTAATATTGTCTGAAAGATGAATTTACCAAGTCTCAGTTAACCCTTTCAGGGTCCGTCCCGTAGATCTACGGCTTTACGTTCAGGGTCCAAACCATAGATCTACGCCATGAGCTCAGCTCACTCTGATAAACTGTGAGTGGTATATTTGGGTCTAGATATGAAAGAATACATCTATATGGTATGTGTGCACCACATAAAACAAATCCTGCAGCACACTGTGTATAATGAGAGAAAAAAAACTGAGACCATGATTTTAGATTAAAACAGCGACTTTGCAGTGTTTTTTCATATGTTTTTTATAGTTATATTTGCGATTTCTTGGTCTCATTTGATAGAATGGAAGACATATTACAGAAATAGAGATGATTTTGATTGGTTTTAGCACTGGAAATGGATTGAAACTGAGCTCAAAGTAGCAGAAATGTTAAATTTTTGCCGATGTTCAAGAGTAAACAAACGACCTCACACGTCTAATATACGCTAGCTGGTGGGTCTAATATACATTCACAAATGTGATGATATTTATACAATTATTACAATATTGCATAACAGTAAATCTTCTATTTTTTGGTGTGAATAAAAATTCATTATGTGAATAAAAAATCAAAATGGAATTTATTTGTAAAGCCTCAAAACATAACTAATGAACAGAGGAAATGTTAGTTTAGTGCCACGAATACCTACATTGTTTATTCTGGACCCAATTTTGAAATTGGAATACTATTTTGAACTTTGTATTAAATTAGCCAAATTACCAATTTCCAATCACTTTATTTTGTAGTTGAAACAGTTGACTTGGTGATTTCTTGTGCTCAATCAATAGAATAGAAGTAATACTAGTGAAATGGCTAAGAATTTGGTCGAGTGGAATAATGTAATTGGCCTAAAATGGGAGTCAAAGTCGGCAAAATTGCCGATTAGTAAATATCCTGGAGTTTACCTGGAGAGAGTTCCGGGGGTCAACGCCCCCGCGGCCCGGTCTGTGACCAGGCCTCCTGGTGGATCAGAGCCTGATCAGCCAGGCTGTTGCTGCTGGCTGCACGCAACCCAACGTACGAGCCACAGCCCGGCTGGTCAGGAACTGACTTTAGGTGCTTGTCCAGTGCCAGCTTGAAGATTGCCAGGGGTCTGTTGGTAATCCCCCCTTATGTATGCTGGGAGGCAGTTGAACAGTCTCGGGCCCCTGACACTTATTGTATGGTCTCTTAACGTGCTAGTGACACCCCTGCTTTTCATTGGGAGGATGTTGCATCGTCTGCCAAGTCTTTTGCTTTCGTAGTGAGTGATTTTCGTGTGCAAGTTCGGTACTAGTCCCTCTAGGATTTTCCAGGTGTATATAATCATGTATCTCTCCCGCCTGCATTCCAGGGAATACAGTTTTAGGAACCTCAAGTGCTCCCAGTAATTGAGGTGTTTTATCTCCATTATGCGCGCCGTGAAGGTTCTCTGTACATTTTCTAGGTCAGCAATTTCACCTGCCTTGAAAGGTGCTGTTAGTGTGCAGCAATATTCCACCCTAGATAGAACAAGTGACCTGAAGAGTGTCATCATGGGCTTGGCCTCCCTAGTTTTGAAGGTTCTCATTATCCATCCTGTCATTTTTCTAGCAGATGCAATTGATACAATGTTATGGTCCTTGAAGGTGAGATCCTCCGACATGATCACTCCCAGGTCTTTGACGTTGGTGTTTCGCTCTATTTTGTGGCCAGAATTTGTTTTGTACTCTGATGAAGATTTAATTTCCTCGTGTTTACCATATCTGAGTAATTGAAATTTCTCATCGTTGAACTTCATATTGTTTTCTGCAGCCCACTGAAAGATTTGGTTGATGTCCGCCTGGAGCCTTGCAGTGTGTCTGCAATGGAAGACACTGTCATGCAGATTCGGGTGTCATCTGCAAGGGAAGACACGGTGCTGTGGCTGACATCCTTGTCTGTGTCGGATATGAGGATGAGGAACAAGATGGGAGCGAGTACTGTGTCTTGTGGAACAGAGCTTTTCACCGTAGCTGCCTCGGACTTTACTCTGTTGACGACTACTCTCCGTGTTCTCTTAGTGAGGAAATTATAGATCCATCAACCGACTTTTCCTGTTATTCCTTTAGCACGCATTTTGTGCGCTATTACACCATGGTCACACTTGTCGAAGGCTTTTGCAAAGTCTGTATATATTACATCTGCATTCTTTTTGTCTTCTAGTGCATTTAGGACCTTGTCGTAGTGATCCAATAGTTGAGACAGACAGGAGCGACCTGTTCTAAACCCATGTTGCCCTGGGTTGTGTAACTGATGGGTTTCTAGATGGGTGGTGATCTTGCTTCTTAGGACCCTTTCAAAGATTTTTATGATATGGGATGTTAGTGCTATTGGTCTGTAGCTGTTGCTTTACTGCCCCCTTTGTGGAGTGGGGCTATGTCTGTTGTTTTTAGTAACTGTGGGACGGCCCCCGTGTCCATGCTCCCTCTCCATAGGATGGAAAAGGCTCGTGATAGGGGCTTCTTGCAGTTCTTGATGAACACGGAGTTCCATGAGTCTGGCCCTGGGGCAGAGTGCATGGGCATGTCATTTATCGCCTGTTCGAAGTCATTTGGCATCAGGATAACATCAGATAGGCTTGTGTTAACCAAATTTTGTGGCTCTCTCATAAAAAATTCATTTTGATCTTCGACTCTCAGTCTGGTTAGCGGCTTGCTAAAAACTGAGTCATATTGGGACTTGAGTAGCTCACTCATTTCCTTGCTGTCATCTGTGTAGGACCCATCTTGTTTAAGTAGGGGCCCAATACTGGACGTTGTTCTCGACTTTGATTTGGCATAGGAGAAGAAATACTTTGGGTTTCTTTCGATTTCATTTATGGCTTTTAGTTCTTCCCGCGATTCCTGACTCCTATAAGATTCCTTTAGCTTAAGTTCGATGTTTGCTATTTCTCTGACCAGTGTCTCCCTACGCATTTCAGATATATTGACCTCTTTTAGCCACTCTGTTATTCTTTTCCGTCGCCTGTAAAGGGAGCGCCTGTCTCTTTCTATTTTACATCTACTCCTCCTTTTTCTTAGAGGAATAAGCCTTGTGCATACATCGAGTGCCACCAAGTTAATCTGTTCTAGGCATAAGTTGGGGTCTGTGTTGCTTAGTATATCTTCCCAGCTTATATCAGTTAGGACTTGGTTTACTTGGTCCCACTTTATGTTTTTGTTATTGAAGTTGAATTTGGTGAATGCTCCCTCGTGACTAGTCTCATTATGTTGGTCTGGGGCTCCACGCATACATGTCTGAACCTCAATTATGTTGTGATCTGAGTATATTGTTTTTGATATGGTGACATTTCTTATCATATCATCATTGTTAGTGAAGATGAGGTCTAGTGTATTCTCCAGTCTAGTAGGCTCTATTATTTGCTGGTTTAAATTGAATTTTTGCAGAGATTTAAAAGCTCGTGTGAGTGTGAGTTTTCATCAGAGCTGCCTCCTGGTGTTATTACTGCAACAATATTATTTGCTATATTCCTCCATTTTAGGTGCCTTAAGTTGAAATATCCCAGGAGCAAGATGTTGGGTGCAGGAGCTGGAAGATTTTCCAGACAGTGGTCAATTTTTAACAGCTGTTCCTGGAATTGCTGGGATGTTGCATCCGGAGGCTTGTAGACTACCACAATGACTAGGTTTTGGTTCTCGACCTTTACTGCTAAAACTTCCACTACATCATTTGATCCATTAAGCAGTTCTGTGCAAACAAGTGACTCTGCAATGTACAGACCAACCCCCCCCCCCTTTTGCCTGTTCACTCTGTCACATCTGTATAGGTTGTAACCTGGGATCCATATTTCGTTGTCCAAGTGATCCTTTACGTGGGTCTCAGTGAAAGCCGCAAACATTGCCTTTGCCTCTGCAAGCAGTCCACGGATGAAAGGTATTTTGTTGTTTGTTGCTGGCTTTAGACCCTGTATATTTGCAAAGAAGAATGTCATCAGACTGGTGGTATTGTTGGTACTGGGGGGGATTTTTTTTTCCGGCATTAGTATCTGTATCTGTTTGTTTGGAGTGGAGGCCATCGACTGTGGTTCCACTCCAGGAATGACTGGATTTGGTGTACGATTTCTGCCATTTCCTGCCAGTTTTTTTTCCTTCCTAGCACTAAAAAACCTCTCCCTCTTGAGTGGCTGTGGCTACCCAGGTTTTCCCATGGCCTGGATGTTTTGTATCTTTTTGTCCCCTTTAGATGGTGTGCCTGGCAATTTAAGTTATAGCACAGTCTTTCCTGTACTGAAGAGGTACACATTTCAGGGTGAAAAAGCTTACAGGAAGGGAGTTTGCATTTTCCTGTTGTCATATGGGCATGGCATTTTCTAGGGTGGTCATAGTTGCACGTCCCGTCTGTTTTTCCAGATTTCCCATGTCTGCAGATACCAAGTGCATAGTATGTGCACAGGCTTGGTTTCAGTTTGCCTTGGGTTTCTGTGACTGTATTCCCTGTTGGTGCATGTTTCCCTGTCTTATTCCTATCCTCCCTAGCACCAACAATGGAGCTCCCACCAGTTGTTTTTGGTAATATATCCTCACTATTGCTAGTGGAGTCCTCTTGTTTGCTATTTCCTATGGTATTTCTAGTTTGCAATATTGGTTTTATCTTATCTTTGACTACACTTGTTTCCCCACTATGGCTCCTGTCCCCTATGAGGTCATTTATATGTATTCCTTCCTGCGTATAATTCCCGACTACCTGGACAAAATCTCCAGCTTCACCATTACTGTCTCCCAGGACAGCACCTCCAGCTTCACCATTACTGTCTCCCAGGACAGCACCTCCAGCTTCACCATTACTGTCTCCCAGGACAGCACCTCCAGCTTCACCATTACTGTCTCCCAGGGCAGCACTATCAGCCCCACATTTACTGACTATCAGGACATCACTGCCAGCCTTACAGTTTCTGACTACATGGCCAGTATCAAGGGCAGTACCATTCAGCCCAGACTTTTTATGTTCCCATCTGTTGTAGAAAGCTTCCAGGTTGTCTATGAAAGTAGCTTTGATGTTATCCTCTTTTAATACCCTTGTGATTTTAGTCCACAGATTTATCTCATTTGGGCATACCCAAAAACACTTCCCTGTTTTAATGCTGCTTGTAGCTAGTTCTTGGATATCTGCACAAGGGGCGTGACACCAATTTCCACAAAAATGACAATTTATCCATGTGGAAGCCCGTTTGTTCGATTGACTGCAGACTACACAGGGCTTCATAATGATTTGAATGGTTGATTTATTGTAATTCTACTAGCAACCTCTTGAATATTCTATTAATAACCTCCTTAAATGAAGCTCTAGCTATTTGTATTTCTATTTCTAACTTTACTTGTATATTGGACAGCTTACCGTGTACGTTCCTGATTTATATTTATTGTTTGTGTTTGATAAGGGCGCCTACAACCCCATCCGTTTACAGTCTGCTTTATTGTCCAACGAATCCGTTTGAAACCAGTCAAGGGTTCGGACCAGTCGAGGGTTCGGACCAGTCGAGGGTTTGGACCAGTCGATCTAATCTGATCAGTGGGTCACTTATTTAAAACATACTGGTCGGTGATTTGGGCTAACACATGAAGGATCTACTTGAAATTATCTACCCGAGTAATATGTGATTTGATTGATACAAAAGTATAACTTGCATGTTGAAGAACCGGTGATTTCTGGCAGCTCCTACAATGACACATAAAAATTCGCGAGAGCATAATTTCGTCAATTTTCCATCAAATTTCATACTTTTTGTTTTATTACTTTCACAAAAAGATTCTCTACCATTTCATAATAAAAAATAAAAAATTTTTTTTTTTTAAATTCTTGGACACTGGGGCACCACTTCAGATTTTGGCCTTGGACCCTGAAGGGGTTAAGTAAGATCAGTGAAGCCTTATTGATGACTGCAAAATTTTATTTTCATATACTGGTACATAAATGTTTTTCTGCCTAAGAATATTCTTTTTAGCATTTAAGAAACAACATTGATAAAGCCTAGAATTGCTGACATCAAATCTATTTTTCATGAGTGTGGGTGGCTGACTGGAGCCTATATAGCAAGTGTTAGAAATCTTGGAAGGTTTGATTACAAAACAGTATGTGGGTTACTGTAATGGTACTTTCAATTTGGAGGCACCATGCCTTTGATCTGCCTTTGATGAGTTTCAAGTCTTACTACTCTCGGAGCAGAGCCATGGGCCGGGCTCGTTTGGTGCTTGCCTGGTTAACTAGGATGTTGCTGCTGAAGGCCTGCTGCCCCACATATCCATCACAGCCTGTGAGGTGCGAGGTTCTGACCAGAGCTTTGGTAAGATGGGGAAGAAGAATGGGTAAGGATGGAATGTGGGAAAGGTTTGGGAGGGTGGAGGGGGAGGTGGGGTTTTAAAATTAAGTGGCCTATCCACTTTGGTGCAATTTAAGTACGTGTGTGTGTGTGTGTTGTGTTATTCGTGAAAAAGTTGGATTCATGAGATAGATATACCTCCTGCCCGTCAATTGCACACCGCTATACCAGCTGTATACTGATGTGCCACTGAATTGGAAGGATGTACAGTTAACCCCCAGTTAACGCCTGGATCATATAGCGCCAAAATCGGATAACGCCTCGCTTTGGCATAAAAAAATTGGCTCGGATAACACCTAAAAACTCGGTTAGGAGCTTTAGTCCCAAACGTGTTTGCTGGGCGCCGTGAGCGGGCCCGGCCAGTCACCCAGTCTACCAGCCAGTCTGCCAATGTTTACAAAGCCAGTGAGGACGATTCTGCGTGTACATGCGATATATTTTGCATTATTCCATTGTTTTTGGTGCTTGTAACTGCTAAATCAGCCACTATGGGCCCCAAGAAAAATTCTAGTGCCAGCCCCATGGTAAAGAATGTAAGAAAAAGTTTGTAGAAAAATACGAAAGTGGTGGTGGTAGAGGGTGGTAGCGATGGTGGTAGAGGGTGGTAGTGATGGTGGTAGAGGGTGGTAGCAATGGTGGTAGAGGGTGGTAGTGATAGTGGTAGAGGGTGGTAGTGATGGTGGTATGGTATGATAAGGCATGGTGAGGCTGCCAGTTCTGACAAAAAAAGCGGCTGAAAAATATGTGCAGGACTTCAAGGGGTACATAGAAGCTGAAAAATTAAAACCCCAACAAGTGTTCAATTGTGACAAAACAGGCCTGTTTAGGAAGAAAATGCCAAACAGGACCTACATTACTCAGGAGGAAAAGCCACTCCCAGGACACAAGCCAGAAAAGGGCTTGTTACCTGAAGTCTTTATGGGAGGGGATTCCCCTTCCAAACAATAGAACACCTTCATCCTCTGCTTTCCTCCCATCTCATCACTCATCAACAAGTCCACAATAAAGGTAAGTGTGATGATGTTATTGTTTTATTTGTCATGTATCATTGTTTTCTGTGTAGGGAAATGTATATTTCATGTAAAAAAATTATTTTGTTTAATACTTTTGGGTATATGGAACAGATTAATTGGATTTCCATTATTTCTTATGGGGAAAATTAATCGGTTAAAGGCTAGCTCTCTGGAATGGATTAAAGGCATTAGCTGAGGGTCCACTGTATACTGTTTGCAATTTTTTTTTTTTTTTTGGCACAGGAGGTCAGTCATGAGGCTGCAGCTGCAGGTGGTAGTTGCAGGTCATTTGATGGAGGTTGGTTGCTCACCTGGAGTTGGTTGGTTAAGCAGTTTCTGAGGTGGTATCCTGCTGTAGGATGGTTGTAGATGTTACAAGGTTAGTTGTAAGGTGTTGATTGACAGGAGTGGGTCACCCAGAATTGGGGAGCATTAATCCATGTTACTGGACGTAGAATTGCTCTGGTAGTATCCATTCTTCTACTTCTTCGGGGAGGTCACTCAGGAGGATTCTTGGTCGAGGGAAGTTTTCCTTGTGGATGAAGCATCAGACTCTGTTGGAGGGTCATTCTTTAGGATCTGTGGGGGGTGGGGTATTGATGCCTGGTTGATCTGGTACCTAGTGAAGGCACCTGTCCAGTTTTCTCTTGAAGACTTCTACACTTGTTCCAGCCATGTTTCTGATATCTTCCAGCAAGATGTTGAATAGTCTGGGACCATGAATTATGATACAATTTTCCCTTTTTGTGCCCACTGCACCCCTGCACCCTCCAGTACTTTCCAGGTATATATTATCATGTACAGTGCTAGTCACGGCATTATGCCGCCCCTCCCCCACACACGTACCAAACACAAACACATACCATGAAGGATTATATATATATATATATATATATATATATATATATATATATATATATATATATATATATATATATATATATATATATATATATATATATATATATATATATATATATATATATATATATATATATATATATATATATATATATATACATACATACATACATACATACATACATGCACACTTACTGAGGTTTTAATACTTGGTGCTGCATCCTTTACTCTTAATCATGTCCCTCAGCCATGTAGGAAGACACAAATTCTCGAGGGTTTGGGGAGGTATATAATTCCATGCTTTATGTAGAGCAGAATCCAGCTGTGGGATGGAACTGATATCTTTGCCCAGTAAACTTTGTTTCACTATTGACCAGAGATTCTCAATAGGGTTTAGGTCTGGGGAATTGCCTGGCCAGTCATTAAAGAACTTATACAGTGGAACCTCGCCTAATGAACGCATCGCATAACGTTAAATCCGCCTAGCGATACATTTTAACGCAAAAATTTTCCCTCAGCTATCGCTAAAAAACTCGCTCAACGCGATTCGTTCGAGACGCGTCCACGTGCGGCCTGAGCCCACCTCACTTGTTCCATGGGTGCCAGTGTTTACAAGCCAGCCACCGCGGTTGTTTCCAAGCATACAATCGGAACATTTCATATTATCACAGCCTTTTTAGTGATTGCACCTGCAAAATAAGTGACCATGGGCCCCAAGAAAGCTTCTAGTGCCAACCCTACAGCAAAAAGAGTGAGAATTACTATGGATATGAAGAAAGAGATCATTGCTAAGTATGAAAGTGGAGTGCGTGTCTCCGAGCTGGCCAGGTTGTACACAAAACCCCAATCAACCATCGCTACTATTGTGGCCAAGAAAACGGCAATCAAGGAAGCTGTTCTTGCCAAAGGTGCAACTTTGTTTTCGAAACAGAGATCGCAAGTGATAGAAGATGTTGAGAGACTGTTATTGGTGTGGATAAACGAAAAACAGATAGCAGGAGATAGCATCTCTCAAGCGATCATATGTGAAAAGGCTAGGAAGTTGCATGACGATTTAATTAGAAAAATGCCTGCAACTAGTGATGATGTGAGTGAATTTAAGGCCAGCAAAGGTTGGTTTGAGAGATTTAAGAATCGTAGTGGCATACATAGTGTGATAAGGCATGGTGAGGCTGCCAGTTCGGACCACAAAGCGGCTGAAAAATATGTGCAGGAATTCAAGGAGTACATAGACAGTGAAGGACTGAAACCTGAACAAGTGTTTAATTGTGACGAAACAGGCCTGTTTTGGAAGAAAATGCCAAACAGGACCTACATTACTCAGGAGGAAAAGGCACTCCCAGGACATAAGCCTATGAAAGACAGGCTTACTCTGTTGATGTGTGCCAATGCTAGTGGTGATTGCAAAGTGAAGCCTTTATTGGTGTATCACTCTGAAACTCCCAGAGTGTTCAGGAAAAACAATGTCCTCAAGGCTAATTTGTGTGTGCTGTGGAGGGCAAACAGTAAGGCATGGGTCACTAGGGACTTTTTCTATGACTGGTTACACCATGCATTTGCCCCCACTGTGAAAAATTACCTAATTGAAAAGAAATTAGACCTTAAGTGCCTCCTGGTATTAGACAATGCTCCTGGTCATCCTTCAGACGTGGCAGAGCGACTTTCTGCGGAAATGAGCTTCATTAAGGTCAAGTTTTTGCCTCCTAATACCACTCCTCTCCTGCAGCCCATGGACCAGCAGGTCATTTCCAACTTCAAGAAACTGTACACAAAAGCTATGTTTGAAAGGTGCTTTGTAGTGACCTCAGAAACTCAATTGACTCTAAGAGAGTTTTGGAGAGATCACTTTAGCATCCTCAATTGTGTAAACATTATAGGTAAGGCTTGGGAGGAAGTGACTAAGAGGACCTTGAACTCTGCTTGGAAGAAACTGTGGCCAGAATGTGTAGACAAAAGGGATTTTGAAGGGTTTGAGGCTAACCCTGGGAATCCTATGCCAGTTGAGGAATCCATTGTGGCATTGGGGAAGTCCTTGGGGTTGGAGGTTAGTGGGGAGGATGTGGAAGAGTTGGTGGAGGAGGACAATGAAGAACTAACCACTGATGAGCTGCTAGATCATCTTCAACAGCAAGAGGCCACACCTGAGGAAACTGCTTCGGAGGAGGGGATAGAGAAATTGAGGAAGTTGCCTACTTCAAAGATTAAGGAAATGTGTGCAATGTGGCTTAAAGTGCAAACCTTTTTTGATGAAAATCACCCTCACACAGCTATTGCAAGCCGTGTTGGCAACCTGTACACTGACAATGTTGTGAAACACTTTAGGAATGTCATAAAGGAACGGGAGGTACAGGCCTCTATGGACAGATATGTTGTGCGACAGAGGTCCAGTGACTCTCAAGCTGGTCCTAGTGGCATTAAAAGAAGAAGGGAAGTAACCCCGGAAAAGGACTTGCCACCTCAAGTCCTAATGGAAGGGGATTCCCCTTCTAAACACTAACACCATCAACACTCTCCCCTCCTCCCATCCCATCAATCATCACCAGATCTTCAATAAAGGTAAGTGTCATGTAACTGTGCATGTCTTCTTCAGTTTGTGTGTATTAAAATTAATATTTCATGTGGTAAAAAATTTTTTTTGTTCATACTTTGGGGTGTCAGGAACGGATTAATTTGATTTCCATTATTTCTTATGGGGAAAATTAATTCGCCTAACGATAATTTCGCCTAACGTTGAGCTCTCAGGAACGGATTAATAGCGTTAGGCGAGGGTCCACTGTACTGCCAGTAATACTGGGAAGGGATACACTACTCACCAACCAAGCCTGGTCACAGACTTGGCCACAGGGGCGTTGATCACCGAAACCCTCTTCAGGTAACCGTCCTACACAAAAAACGTAGCCCCACACTTATCAGGTGCCTCAGATAAATTATTACACTAACTCCAGGTAATTATACTGGTTTTTGGGAAGCACAATGAGTTCACCAACACACTGAGCACAAACACCCCAAACCATGAGAGTCTGGGTGTTTGGTGGTCCCACAGGTGTAGTGTGGGTCTAAGCGAGTCACTACCTCTGGGCCAGTGAACGTCCCCCCATGGTTACAGGTGACAGTGAAGGTTGCTTCATCACTCCCAAGTACTTCAGACCACTGTTGAGGATTTCAGTGAAATTTCTTTGCATAATCCAGCCTACATTTCTTTTGTGGCTTAGAGAGGATCGGTTTCTTAACCTGGCAGTGACTACTGTAGCCCATTATTATTATTATAATAAAAAAAGAAGCGCTAAGCCACAAGGACTATACAGCGCTGCAGGGCAGGAAGGAAGCGAGGGCATCAGGTGGCAAAAGGGAGATGGATGAGTAATAGGTTACGGATAACAGCGGGGTAGTGGATGGTGAAAGGGTAAAGGGCAGCAAGAGACTGAACTAGAAAGGGCTGAGGGGAGTGCGAAAATTATCATCAGAGTTTGTGGAGTAAATCAGTCATTGTCAAGAAGTCAATGAGAGAGTCAGGATTAAAGGAGGGTCCATCAGCAAGAAGGGAAGGTAAAGAGAGAGTAGTAGAACGAAGACGACGTTGGAGGTAAATTCTGCGTGCTCGTTGATAGAGAGGGCAGTCTAACAGAATGTGGCTAATCGATACTGGAACTTGACACTGCTCACAGAGAGGAACAGGGTGCCTCTCCATGAGATACCCATGAGTAAGACGAGTGTGACCAATGCGAAGGCGGGAGAGAGTGGTCTCCCAACCTCGGCACTGATGACAAGAAGACGGCCAGTAACCTATGCTCGGTTTAATAGAATGAAGTTTGTTACCGAGCTGAGTTGACCAACGTTGTTGCCAACAGGTGCGAAGGTGGGTAGCTATTGCAGCAAAATAGTCCAGAAATGGAACACCTCGATAGGAAATTGGTAGGTCATGTACTGCTGACCGCGCAGCAGTGTCTGCCTGTTCATTGCCCTGTACGTCGACATGACCAGGGACCCAACAAAAAACAACATCTTTATGTTTGGTAGAGATACGGCATAGCCAAAGTTGGATACGGAGAACTAGGGGATGAGATGTATCAAATTTTCGTATAGCCTGTAGAGCACTAAGGGAGTCTGAGACTACTACAAATGATGACACAGGCATAGATGCGATACAAATAAGTGCTGTAAGAATGGCATACAGTTCAGCAGTAAAAATGCTAGCTGAAGATAGTAAATGTCCCCGCACGACGCTGTCCGGAAACACTGCTGCGAATCCGACGCCGTCTGAAGACTTAGAGCCATCTGTGTACACAGCGGTGGCATGAGAATGGGAGTGGAAGTGATCAAGAAAAAGAGAGCGGGAAGCCACCGTAGGCAGTTGAGCTTTCGAGCAAGGGAGTGAGAAAGAACAGACCCGAACAGCTGGAACTTCCCAGGGGGGTAGGGAAAAGTGAGATGCTACATGAACATATAAAGGTGGTAACTGAAGGGAAGACAAGAGTGAATGTAGGCGAAGAGAAAAGGGACGGAGCAAACAGGGGCGGCGAACGAATAAAGAATGTCTACTAATATCGGTGACCATTCTATAAATGGAAGGATTGTGTAGATCGTGAGAGCATACATAGTAGCGAAGGCAATGGGCATCACGGCGATCAGACAAGGATGGAACATTCGCTTCTGTAGAGGCTCTCAACAGGGGAAGAGCGAAAAGCACCAAGGCACAAACGTAATCCTTGGTGATGGATAGAGTTAAGGCTAGAGAGAGTAGCAGGAGAGGCCGCGGAATAAATCTGGTCACCATAATCGAGTTTCGATAAAACGAGGCCTGAATGTAGGCGAAGCAGAGTTCGACGATCAGCTCCCCAGGAAAGATGAGCAAGGGTTTTAAGAAGGTTTAGCCGGCTGTGACAAGTTGCCTTCAGAGAGGTAATGTGAGGTTTCCAGGATAACCGACGGTCAAAGAGAAGTACTAGAAACCTGACTGTATCACGTTCGGGGATACGGGAGCCATAGAGATACAAAGGATGATCAGAGATAACAGAGCGTCTAGTGAAAGTAATTTGGCGAGTTTTGGTACTTGAAAATTTAAACCCATGCGTGGTGGCCCAAGTGGAAACACGGTCGACCGCATGCTGGAGAGAAACTGCAATAAGATGACAGTCAGCGCCTTCACAAGCAATAGCGAAGTCATCAACATAGAGTGATGACCAAATATTGGGGGGAAGAACAGAGGCCAAATCATTTATAGCAAGGAGAAACAGTTTTGTGCTTAGAACACATCCCTGAGGGACACCTTCAGCTTGGACGAAAGGCATTACGAACATACGTATCCAAGCGTAGTAAGGGGTCTATGGTAGAACGACCCTTACGAAAGCCATATTGACTAGCGGAGAGACTGTTGTGTGTGTCTAAATACCACTACTGTAGCCCAGTTCTGGCATGTCTGTTAACAGTTCTTAGACACCTCAGAGAAGATGTGGGGTTCTTTTCTTTCAGTTCTCTAGCAGTTATCCTCTTCAAGGGGGGCTCCTTGGCGTGGTGAAGAGGCTCTTGGTCTGAGGAATTAGCCCTGTCGGTCTTCTTCCTCAGACCGAACCTAATTACCCCCCATTCTCCCCTCCCCTATCCCATCCTCCCCATCCTCCCCTTTTTCCATTCCTCCTCCTCCTCCTCACCCCTCCCTTTTGCCCTTCCTCTTTTTAGCCTTCGTGATTTCTCCCACAGGCGCGCTAGTTCCTAGGTAGGGGAAAGGACACCGGGGTCCATCCCATTCCGTTGAGGTTTCTTGGCGGTGGCGTAGTTTGCCGTGGAATCTGGATTGCCTAGGGATGTCCCGATCCCTCTCCGGTATCCCGGAGTAGCTTTGGGTGTCTTTTGGGCGACGGGTGTATCTCTGGAAGCCACCTTTCGGATTCCGGGGGTGGTGGCTGAAGGAGGTATGCTTTGTGGCGGATATCCGGCCGCCCTCTCTTTTGTCCACCGAGGTAGCTCGGCAGATGTGAGGTTGCTATCCCAGATTGCTGGTTTACTGGCATGAAGGGTAGGGTATGGCACGGGTTCCATGCTGCATCTGCGCTACTAGCGGTGTCGAGTCCTCTTGGGCGCGGAGGGAGATTTCTGGCCCTTTCATTCCTCCTAGGAACTATCCCTCCCCGGTCCCCCCTTTTTTTTTCTTTTTTTTGTTTTTATTTTCTTTTCTTCTTTCTTTTTTTTTCTTAAAAACAAAAAGAAAGAAGTAACCTAACCATGGCAGCCCTAGTCCATGAACCTAGTACCCCCGGGCCCCTTCTTGATACCGCACCCCGTTCTGACCCCGCCTCGTCTTTGGACCACTCTTCAGACATTCCTCATGCCTCTGTACCTATTGCCGGTGCTGTTTCCTCACCCGCTTCAGGTACTGAGGCCTCGACTGACTCCTTCGATTTATCAGACCTTCGCTCTCCTCTGACTATGCTTCCGGCCTCTCCCTCTACGGTGCGGCAATTTTCAAATCGCCGACCCGTTCCACGTCGGACCAACTCTGGTCCCACGCCTAAACGTCAACGACAATTACCTGCTGATGATACTTCTCCACCTTCACCTTCTCGTTCTTCTCAGAAACGATTGACACGTCCTTCACTACCTTTCCACGCTCAGTTTCAGACTGAACAGTGGACTAAATTCTTCACTTTACGACCAACTTCCTCTACTGCCTATCTTTCTGACCATAGTATTGGCAAGGCACTCCTACGCCATGTTGGTAAAGATATTTCTTTTCATGCTCTTAAGAGCGGTACGCGCATCATTACCGTACAGAATGCTACCCAGGCTCGTGAGCTCTCTCGTCTTTCCCATATAGATACTGTTCCTGTCACCCTTGAAAAACATCATTCCCTCAATTCTTGTAGTGGTACCGTTATTCTGCCCCATACCATAGTTCAACAAAATTTCCAGACATGTGGCACCGACATTCTCGAACAGCTGGAACTCCAAGATCTCCCAATCCTCAAGGTAGACACTTACGTTCTTCCTGCCCGTGGGCGGAGACGATACCCTAGCAATGTGGCTCGTTTAACTTTTGACAGCCGAGAACTCCCATCCTCCGTTTATATAGCAGGACATCGGTTACAAGTTCGAAAGGTGATCCCTACACCACAACAGTGTAGAAATTGCTGGCGATTTGGCCATCCAGCGAAATATTGCAGATCTATCGCCGAATGCCCAGTCTGTGGTGCCGATGACCATTCTAATACGTCTTGCAATCGATCTCCCTCTTGCCTTAACTGTCATGAGGCTCACCCTTCGTACTCTCGCCGTTGTCAGGTCTATTTAAACGAGCGGGAAATCCGTTACCTCAAAGAGACAGAAGGTCTCCCTTATGCCATGGCAGTTTCTCATCTCCGCCTCCAAGGGAGACTCCCACGTGTTTCTTATTCCCGTGTTTCAAAACGTCCCCCCACTTCTGGTATCCCATCTTCTACACCCACCTCTGTGGTTACCTCTCCCATAATCACTCCTGTATCTAATCCTTTTGCTGTCCTCGGCTCAGACGTCCCTACTTCAACGCCTCAGTCTAATCTCGCTTCTTCGAGTTCTCTCTTACAAGCCTCAGTATCGACGAGACCTCGTACGACACCTCTTCCCAATCGTCCCTCTACTTCTCAAAAGTCAAAAAAAGGTCCGGTAACACCTCCTACCCATCTTCCACCTCCTCATTTTACCCTCCCTGTCTCTGTCCCTAGTTCTTCCCCTCTCACTGGCTCGGTTACAAGTGCAGAGGTTCACCCTCCTCCTCGTAATGTACCTTCCTCCCCTGTTCCCTCCCAAGTTTCTTCCTCTTCTGCCACCTCCCAGGTTCCTGTCTCTTCTGTCCCCTGCCACGCTTCTCCAGTTCCCTCCACCCTTTCGCCCCCCCCTACCTTGGTACAGTCCAATACAGTTCCAATCTTTACTCATCCTCCCCCTACCATTCCCAATATTGTCTCCCATACGACATCTCTGAATTCCGAAACACTTGAAGCAATCTCTGAATATATTGCAGAGACCAAACCATCAATGGACACTGATCCACCTTCCGCTCTTTCTCTCTCCTCTGCTCCATCTGCGCAACTCCTTTCTTCACAGCGCACCGTTCCTTCGCTGCTTGAACATTTTCCACTGCCTCCGCATGTGGACTTTTCTAACCCTTCTAGTCCGTAGGAACCCTTACCTGCGGATTTCAAGTATCTTTATCATTGCCAATCATGGCCTTTTTACAGTGGAATATACGCGGCCTCAGGGGTAATCGGGGTGAGCTTCAGATGTTACTCTCCCAGTTTGCCCCTGTTGGTGTTTGCTTACAGGAACCAAAATTACACTCTGCTGTTATTTCTCACATCTCAGGCTATAATTTGTTGTATTCTTCAGATCCTTTTCCTGATGGGACCTTTAATGAAAGTGCCCTTCTTCTCCGCACTGATATTCCGTACCATCAACTATTTATTCATACTTCGCTGCATTACACAGCAGCCCGTATCCACTTACATAGGTGGTATACGCTCTGTTCTTTATATCTCTCTCCTTCTCGGGCATTATCTATTCCGGATTTTGCCTTCCTTGTTTCGTCATTACCGCCACCGATTCTGTTACTTGGTGATTTTAATGCCCACCATTTCCTCTGGGGAGGGTCTCACTGTGATTCCCGTGGAATTCAGTTAGAGGCTTTTCTTGCCACCCACCCCCTCCATGTTTTAAATACAGGTACTCACACCCATTTTGATCCTCGGACTCATACTCTCTCTTGCATCGATCTCTCAGTTTGCTCTTCCTCCGCCGCATTAGACTTTACTTGGTCTGTTCTCCCGGACTTACATGACAGTGATCATTTCCCAATCATTCTTTCTTCCCCTTCATATTCGCCACCTCTTCGCACCCCACGCTGGCAATTTAATCGGGCAAATTGGAACCTTTACTCACACCTGACTGTTTTTAAAGAGGTTCCTTCTTCGTCCTCCATCGATGAGCTTTTACACCTCTTCTCGTCCTCCGTTTTCACCGCAGCTTCTCATTCTATACCCCAAACTTCGGGCAGGCATTCTCAGAAATGCGTGCCTTGGTGGTCTCCTGCTTGTGCTCGTGCAGTACGTTTGAAACGCGCTGCATGGGGCAGGTACCGGTACAATAGAACCACAGAGCGACTCCTTGATTTTAAACAGAAGCGTGCGATCGCTCGCCGTGTCATCCGTGACGCTAAACGCACTTGCTGGCGAGATTATGTCTCCACCATCACCTCTGCTTCCTCTATGAGTGCAGTCTGGAAAAAAGTACGAAAACTGAGTGGTAAATATTCTCCTGACCCGGCTCCTGTTCTGCGGGTTGCCGGTGTTGATATAGCAAACCCACTAGATGTTGCCAATGAAATTGGCAATCATCTGGTCCGTATTTCTCAGGGACTCCATCTATGCCCCTCATTTCTTTCCTCAAAGTCTGCCAGAGAGTTAGCACCCTTGGACTTTTCTTCTCTCAGAGAAGAACAGTATAATGTGCCTTTTACACTTCAAGAACTGGAGGCAACACTCTCAGCTTGTCGATCATCGGCAGCTGGGCCCGACGACATTCATATTCGTATGCTACAACATTTACATCAGTCAGCCCTTGCAGTCCTATTACGCCTTTACAATCTTATTTGGTCACAAGGAGTTCTTCCACAGCTGTGGAAATCCGCCATTGTTCTCCCTTTCCGCAAACCAGGCACTACGGGACATGAAACCTCCCACTATCGTCCCATTGCTCTTACCAGTGCAGTTTGCAAAGTAATGGAACGTCTAGTAAATAGACGTTTAGTGTGGTATTTAGAGACACACAACAGTCTCTCCACTCGTCAATATGGCTTTCGTAAGGGACGTTCTACCATAGACCCCTTACTGCGCTTGGATACGTATGTTCGTAATGCCTTTGCGAATAACCACTCAGTTATTGCCATATTTTTTGACCTTGAGAAGGCATATGACACAACTTGGAGGTATAATATTTTAGCCCAAGTCCACTCCTTAGGCCTTCGAGGCAATCTACCATCCTTCCTTAAGAACTTTTTAACTGACAGGCATTTCCGTGTTCGGGTTAATAATGTGCTCTCCCCGGACTTTGTCCAAGCTGAAGGTGTCCCCCAGGGATGTGTTCTGAGCACAACACTTTTTCTCCTTGCTATTAATGATTTGGCCTCTAGTCTTCCATCAAATATTTGGTCATCACTCTATGTTGATGACTTCGCTATTGCCTGTGCAGGCGCTGACTGTCACCTCCTTACAGTTTCTCTCCAGCATGCAGTCGACCGTGTTTCCAATTGGGCCACCACACATGGGTTTAAATTTTCCAGCACTAAAACCCACCAAATCACTTTCACTAGACGCTCTGTCATCTCTGATCATCCTTTGTACCTCTATGGCTCACGTATCCCTGAACGTGATACAGTCAAGTTTCTGGGCCTCCTCTTTGATCGTAGGTTATCCTGGAAACCTCACATTACCTCTCTGAAGGCAACTTGTCACAGCCGGCTGAACCTTCTTAAAACCCTTGCTCATCTTTCGTGGGGAGCTGATCGTCGAACCCTCCTTCACCTACATTCCACCCTTATTTTATCGAAACTTGATTATGGTGACCAGATCTATTCAGCGGCATCTCCTGCTACTCTCTCTAGCCTTAACCCCATTCATCACCAAGGATTACGTTTATGCCTTGGTGCTTTTCGCTCTTCCCCTGTCGAAAGCCTCTATGCAGAAGCGAACGTTCCATCCTTATCCGATCGCCGTGATGCCCATTGCCTGCGCTACTATGTACGCTCTCATGATCTCCGCAATCCTTCCATTTATAGAATGGTCACTGATATTAGTAGACATTCTTTATTTGTTCGCCGCCCCTGCTTACTCCGTCCCTTCTCTCTTCGCCTTCATTCGCTCTTGTCTTCTCTTCAACTACCACCTTTCTATGTACATGTAGCATCTCACTTTTCCCTACCCCCCTGGGAAGTTCCAGCTGTTCGAGTCTGTTCTTTCTCCCTCCCTTGCTCGAAAGCCCAACTGTCTACGGTCGCTTCCCGCTCTCTTTTTCTTGACCACTTTCACTCTCATTCTCATGCCATTGCTGTGTACACAGATGGCTCTAAGTCTTCTGACGGCGTAGGATTCGCAGCAGTGTTTCCGGACAGCGTCGTACAAGGGCATTTACTATCTTCAGCTAGTATTTTTACTGCTGAATTATATGCCATCCTTACAGCACTTATCCGTATTGCATCTATGCCTGTGTCATCATTTGTGGTTGTCTCAGACTCCCTTAGTGCTTTACAGGCTATACAAAAATTTGATACACCTCACCCCTTAGTCCTCCGTATCCAACTTTGGCTACGCCGCATCTTTACTAAGCATAAAGATATTGTTTTTTGTTGGGTCCCTGGTCATGTTGACGTACAGGGCAATGAACAGGCAGACACTGCTGCGCGGTCAGCAGTACATGACCTACCAGTTTCTTATAGAGGTATTCCATGTACGGACTATTTTGCTGTAATATCTTCCCACCTTCACACCCGTTGGCAACAACGTTGGTCTACTATGCTCGGCAACAAACTTCAGTCTATTAAACCGAGTATAGGTTACTGGCCGTCTTCTTATCACCAGTGTCGAGGTTGGGAGACTACTCTCTCCCGTCTTCGCATTGGCCATACTCGTCTTACTCATGGATATCTCATGGAGAGGCGTCTTGCTCCTCTCTGTGAGAATTGCCAAGCTCCATTATCAGTCAGCCACATTCTGTTGGACTGCCCACTTTATCAACGAGCACGCAGAATTTACCTCTGTCGTCGTCTTCGCCCCGCTGCTCTCTCTTTACCTTCCCTTCTCGCTGATGGACCCACCTTTCATCCGGACTCTCTCATTGACTTTTTGACAACGACTGACTTACTTCACAAATTCTGATACTTTCAGCCCTTTCTACTTGTATCTCTTGCTACCCTCTACCCCCGTACTATCCCCTGCCCCGCTGTTTTCTGTAACCTGCTGATCATCCCCCCTCCCTTCTGCCATCCAATTCCCTTGCTTCCTTCCCTACCCTGCAGCGCTGTATAGCCCTTGTGGCTTAGCGCTTCTTTTTGATTATAATAATAATAATCTAGACGGTAACTCGACACTGCCACCAGCCTTTAAACGTTACACCCAGTTCCTCACTTCAGAGAATAGGGCAATTCATTTATTGCCTTATAATAGTACTTCCATGGTATTTGTAAGACAAAGCAATTATTTGTCTATCAGCAATAAATACAAGGTAAGGCTAACAAATTAAATTTCATGCATAATTTTATTAGGATAATCTGTACAGACAATTACAGCAATGTCTGGATAGAGGAATAGGTGTTATTCTTATAAAATAGTAATTAAAAACACACTGCAGTCTATCAGGTCTTGACAAAAGTTTGAACATGTTGAATATCCTTTGTATAGAAATTATTTGGTTTGTATTGCACAGGCACTATAAACATCTGAATAAATTTTAATGTGTAATATAGCTACAAATACAATACAGTACAAGATATAGTTTATTACTAATAATTTGCATATACATTACATGTTTTAAATATTTAAAAACACACATTAAACATAACTTCAAAATATGAACCCATGCCATCTTGCTCAACATGCTCAAATATCTATGACTACAAATCACAAAAGAACAACAACCCTGTGGATTTAACTTTGCCTACTTTTATATCTTTCTGGTTTTAAGAAATACTCTGTTAATAATTATACAAATCTATCATTAAAAATACTTGTATATTCTGAGTAAATCAAATAATATAAAATCAATACACTGTATAATAGATCATATATTTTTTTTTCAATCCATAGGGTATCACAAAAGCTTAGGGGGTCTATATACACTAGTAGAACAGCCGACACCATTAAGCAAAGAATATATACATCACATACAATACAGGGATGAAATGGATTATACATCAATAAAACTTTCATTTTTTTTTAAGCCTTACAACTCTAAACACAGAAACTGTGGCGCAATTAGCAAAAGCTTTGTAAAAATTAAGACATCATAAAATACTTTGTACTATGGCATAAAATATCAAATTACACTTCTCAGTATTGAGGTCCTTGGTTTACTTCTTGGCAATGGCATATAAATGTTCATTATTTGTAATGTGAGATGCCCTGGAAGGTGTACTTTTTCTATTGCATAGGCAATTATGTGATGTGTTTAATACAAATGAAAGACAGGTAGTCCTTTAAATATACATGGTGCAACCACTCTTGTCTTCATCTTGCCCTTCTGAACATGAGACTTATGTATGCATATGAGGTAGAATTTTCACTACCTAGTATGTATATACTAACATTAAATGTCCAATGTTAAAAAAAATATTATACACTCTTTGACATTGTTTGATCACTATGAATTACAAGTAATTTTTTTTTAAGTTATTCTGATTCTTAGACTAGGGTTGGCAAACTCTTCACAAGATACGTGTGCCCATGTCTTGCGTACATAACTGAAGCCAAAACATCTTTTATCAGTTGACATTACAGTTTAACAATATCTAATACACGAGATTTCTTTTAATACATTTGTGCAGTCCAAGGCCATTTTGCTTCACTTTTGATATTAGTGAATACGTATTAATTAAAAGTTCTTTTTGGTTCACACAAAGTTGAAAAGTTTTTCTAGCTATTAGTCTTTTTATATTTTATTACTTTATGGCAACATTAGCACCAGAAGTGAAGAGAGCCTTTCTGTGGTTTTTAATTAAATATATTAATAAATTCTATATATTCTCCATAAATGATACAATACCTAACTCTAAAGTATTTAGAGATCATTTGTTATAAAAACTATTTAAAGCACTCATTTGGTAGTGGACATGATCTCACCTCTGTTATTTTAATTTTTTTTATCAGCTTAGGACAGTAAATATCAGATTAAAATATATGCAACTTTACATCCAATGCAATATATGGAAAAATCTGCATACAGTATACCCAGCAGTTTATATCCTAAAACCCTGATGTGTACTACATCTATACAGTATATGAAAAAATGTTTGATGTGAATGGCCAAAAACTAAGCAGACTATAACGCATATTTAAAACGGGTACTGAAAGACTGATCACAAGAGGATTTCTATAAACCCGTTTTGTCCAACTACCTGAACAGAATGAGCATTTTTTTTTTTAGCCTCTTAATATTCCTTTATGTACTTTAACATTTATTTCTAAGTTAATGATATGCAACATAAATGAACATAATGAAAAAAAAATTATAAAAAATTCACAACACAACATTCAACTGGTAATGCCGTGAAAAAAAATTGGCAGTGGTGTTTATATAGTGAAGCCGTAGCCACTGGTGAACGGTCCAGGCCATTTCCACTGGTATTTGGTCTTTAATGCCAATAGTAGAGTTTGAACCACATTCTCTGGTGGATAATTTAGGCTATATCCAGCAGCAATGAACAGTATTTACTACTTGATAGTCTAGGCCATCTTATCAAACAGTGAGCCAGAACCTTCACAGGGGACCATGAACAGGATAAACCTTAATGATCAGTAGTAGTTCATCTGGCAAACTGACCGAGAAATCCTGGTCAAGACCATACCCAGTTATGGTTCAAAGTTCACCGGTAAGCAGTGTTGGTTATTGGGAAGAGGTGAAAAAACAGGCTGATAAGACCACACTACAGAAATAAGTGGCATAAAATACCAACACAGTGAAAAAAAATTCAAATGCAGTATAAAGCAATCCTTTATGGACAATATTTCACCCATGCAGTGGGCTTTATCAAGCCACAAATAGCTCTACCTAGAGAGGGAGAGGGAGGATGAGTCTGTATATAGGAAGCATAGTGAGGATGAACCCATATTATATATATAATATATATATACACCTACCATCCGACTTACGAACGAGTTCGGTTCCGAGAAACCGGTCGTAAGTCGAAATGGACGTAAGTCAAACTTTACTACTGAATATCAACATCACATTTTTGTAATGACTTTATTCTATTGTTTTATTTTGGTATTTCATGTTTTACTTTACTTTTTATGCTGTTAGTACACGTACTGTATTTTATACTGCAAGGTTTAGGATAAACACTGTGTACAACACAAATAGTTGTTTATTTCCCAGAAATTTGGCAAAAAAAAACCACTGTCATAAGTCTAGCAGGTCGTAAGTCGGATGGTAGGTGTATATATACTATATATATAATTTTATATATTGGTAGACAGCAACTGCCCAGGGAGGTACATACTACCGTCCTGCCAAGCGAGTGTAAAACGAAAGCCTGTAATTGTTTTACATGATGGTAGGATTGCTGGCGTCTTTTTTTCTGTCTCATGAACATGCAAGATTTCAGGTACATCTTGCTACTTCTACTTACACTTAGGTCACACTACACATAAATGTACAAGCATATATATACACACACACCCCTCTGGGTTTTCTGCTATTTTCTTTCTAGTTCTTGTTCTTGTTTATATCCTCTTACCTCCATGGGGAAGTGGAACAGAATTCTTCCTCCGTAAGCCATACATGTTGTAAGAGGCGACTAAAATGCTGGGAGCAAGGGGCTAGTAACCCTTTCTCCTGTATAAATTACTAAATTTAAAAAAGAGAAACTTTTGTTTTTCTTTTTGGGTCACCCTGCCTCAGTGGGATACAGCCGGTTTGTTGAAAGAAGAAGTATATGTATATATATGTATATATATATATATATATATATATATATATATATATATATATATATATATATATATATATATATAGATATAGATATATAATTTTTTATCAAAAAGAAGCGCTAAGCAAATAATTTTATATATTGGTAGACAGCAACCACCCAGGGAGGTACTACCGTCCTGCCAAGTGAGTGTAAAACGAAAGCCTGTAATTGTTTTACATGATGGTAGGATTGCTGGCGTCCTTTTTTTCCGTCTCATGAACATGCAAGATTTCAGGTACGTCTTGCTACTTCTACTTACACTTAGGTCACACTACACGTACATGTACAAGCATATATATACACACCCCTCTGGGTTTTCTTTCTAGTTCTTGTCCTTGTTTATTTCCTCTTACCTCCATGGGGAAGTGGAACAGAATTCTTCCTCCGTAAGCCATACGTGTTGTAAGAGGCGACTAAAATGCCAGGAGCAAGTAACCCCTTCTCCTGTATATATTACTAAATGTAAAAAGAGAAACTTTCGTTTTTCCTTTTGGGCCACCCCACCTTGGTGGGATACGGCCGGTGTGTTGAAAGAAGATATATATATATACCACACACACACACACACACACACACACACACACAGAGAGAGAGAGAGAGAGAGAGAGAGAGAGGGGGGGGGGGGAGCATAGTGAAATGAAGTCAGGTTAGGCATGTTGAAGCTATAACCTGGGTAGCTTGAAAACCAGGTTGGGCAAATATATGACAGAGGTGTTTGACTTAAGAAAAACGTGCCTAGCATGGGCCAGTAGGCCTGCCAGAGTGCTCTTCCAAATTAATAAACTGTTCGTATTTGGAATACCAATTTAAAAGTTTCCTGGCAAGTGGGTCTGGTATGTTATAGATGCCATCTTTCTGGTAGAAATTGTTGGATGTGCTGATGAGCAATGATTCTAAGATCTTGTGTGTCTGGGTGTCTTCTTCCATGGAACCGAGTCATGTGTCCTTGCAATTAAGTGATTATGGGAGTTTCAATGTGAAACCCAGGTGTTATTCAAGTTGTCTAATTTGAATGTGTGTGAAGGTGTCTGGATATTTTACCCATGTATATTTTGTCACAATCTTTACAAGGGATTGTGTATACCCTGGCAGCAGTTTAAACCTGGTGGTAGTCTCTTTCTGGTGATGTCCTTGATCATAGTGGAGACATTGGTGGATACTTACAATTTGGTACTTGAAAAAAAATTCTGCAGACATGTTTAACAACAGAGTTGTTAGGGAGGACTACATATTTTTTACTATGTACCTCTGAAAGAAGATGCATAGTCCTCCTTAACAACTCCATTTTCAAACATGTCTCCAATATTTTCTCCAACACCAAATTCCATATAGCCACCACTGTCTCCTTTGTGACCAAGGGCATCACTAGTAAGAGACACCACTAACACCTAATTCAAACTGCTGCAGAGGTATACACATGTGTAGAGGTATATACACAGAGGTATATACCTCTACACATGCATTTCTGAATACCAATATGCCAGCAAAATTGATAACTTGAATAACACTTAATATTTTTTACAACAAAATTCTCATAGCCACTTAATTACAAGGGAGCATGACTCGCTGCCAAGAAAAAAGATGCCCAGAGATGCATGGTCTTAGAATTGTCATTCATCAGCATGCATAATAATTTTAACCTAAACAATGGCTTCAACAACACAAATAAATCTCTCGCCAGGAAACCTTTAGATCAGCGTCTCACAATAACTCCAGTTCATTAGTATGGAGAAACACTGCAGTAGGCCTACTGGCTCATGCTAGGCAAGTCTAAAATATAACATTTCTTAACTATATATATTTGTCCAACCTGATTATAAAGCTACACACCTAACCTGATTCTTAACCTCTCTGCACTTCCTATATACAGGCTCATCCTCTCCAGGAAGATTTGTTTTTGACTTGAAGCTCATTGTGTGGGCAAAATGTTGTCAATGAAGGATTGCATTATATTGCATTTGTCTCTCCCTTTCTAAGATACTATGGCAAAATGGAAACTTTCATCATGGTTGTTTTGCTTGGAAAACAAATTTTGTTTATATAAAGTGCATTGTAAACAAAGGTATATATAGTCAAGTCAGGAGAACAGGCGAGTTGTGAGGAAAGAACCCGACTGTCAGTTCAGGAGGACGTGTGTGTGTTGAGAAGCATGCGAGCCAAAGGTTTTTCCAGTTGGAAACTTCCCTAGTTCTAGGTGATGGTGTTTGTGATATTTAATAAATAAGAGCTGACTCAAAGCAGTAAAACAGGCACTGCTGATGTTATTTGTGTAGCAAATATACATTTTGTAGGTAGTAGGTTGGTAGACAGCAACCACCCAGGGAGGTACTACCGTCCTGCCAAGTGAGTAAAACGAAAGCCTGTAATTGTTTTACATGATGGTAGGATTGCTGGTGTCTTTTGTCTGTCTCATAAATATGCAAGATTACAGGCATGTCTTGCTACTTCTACTTACACTTAGGTCACACTACACATACATGTACACGTTTATTTATACACACTCATCTGAGTTTTCTTTGATTTTATCTTAATAGTTCTTGGTCTTATTACTTTTCCTTTTATATCCATGGGGAAGTGGACTAAGAATCTTTCCTCCGTAAGCCATGCGTGTTGTAAAAGTCAACTAAAATGCCGGGAACAATGGGATAGTAACCCCTTTTCCTGTAAAGATTATTAAAAAGAATAAGAAGAAGAAAATTGTCAAAGTGGGAAGTCTGAATGTGCGTGGATGTTGTGCAAACGATAAGAAAGAGATGATTGTGGATGTTATGAATGAGAAGAAACTGGATGTCCTGGCTTTAAGTGAAACAAAGCTGAAGGGGGTGGGAGAGTTTCAATGGAGAGGAATAAATGGGATTAGGTCAGGGGTTTCAAATAGAGTTAGAGCTAAAGAAGGAGTAGCAATAATGTTGAAGGATAAGCTATGGCAGGAAAGGAGGGACTACAAATGTATAAATTCAAGGATTATGTGGAGTAAAATAAAGATCGGATGTGAAAAGTGGGTTATAGTAAGCATGTATGCACCTGGAGAAGAGAGAAGTGTAGAGGAGAGAGAGAGATTCTGGGAAATGTTGAGTGAATGCGTGGGGAGTTTTGAATCAAGTGTGAGAGTAATGGTGGTTGGGGATTTCAATGCTAAAGTGGGTAAAAATGTTATGGAGGGAGTAGTAGGTAAATTTGGGGTGCCAGGGGTAAATGTAAATGGGGAGCCTTTAATTGAGCTATGTGTAGAAAGAAATTTGGTAATAAGTAATACATATTTTATGAAAAAGAGGATAAATAAATATACAAGGTATGATGTAGCACGTAATGAAAGTAGTTTGTTAGATTATGTATTGGTGGATAAAAGGTTGATGGGTAGGCTCCAGGATGTACATGTTTATAGAGGGGTAACTGATATATCGGATCATTATTTAGTTGTAGCTACAGTTAGAGTAAGAGGTAGATGGGAAAAGAGGAAGGTGGCAACAACAAATAAGAGGGAGGTGAAAGTGTATAAACTAAGGGAGGAGGAAGTTCGGGCGAGATATAAGCGACTATTGGCAGAAAGGTGGGCTAGTGCAAAGATGAGTAGTGGGGGGGGTTGAAGAGGGTTGGAATAGTTTTAAAAATGCAGTATTAGAATGTGGGGCAGAAGTTTGTGGTTATAGGAGGGTGGGGGCAGGAGGAAAGAGGAGTGATTGGTGGAATGATGAAGTAAAGGGTGTGATAAAAGAGAAAAAGGTAGCTTATGAGAGGTTTTTACAAAGCAGAAGTGTTATAAGAAGAGCAGAGTATATGTAGAGTAAAAGAAAGGTGAAGAGAGTGGTGAGAGAGTGCAAAAGGAGAGCAGATGAGAGTGGGAGAGGCACTGTCAAGAAATTTTAATGAAAATAAGAAAAAATTTTGGAGCGAGTTAAACAAGTTAAGAAAGCCTAGGGAAAGTATGGATTTGTCAGTTAAAAACAGAGTAGGGGAGTTAGTAGATGGGGAGAGGGAGGTATTAGGTAGATGGCGAGAATATTTTGAGGAACTTTTAAATGTTGAGGAAGAAAGGGAGGCAGTAATTTCATGCACTGGCCAGGGAGGTATACCATCTTTTAGGAGTGAAGAAGAGCAGAATGTAAGTGTGGTGGAGGTACGTGAGGCATTACGTAGAATGAAAGGGGGTAAAGCAGCTGGAACTGATGGGATCATGACAGAAATGTTAAAAGCAGGGGGGGATATAGTGTTGGAGTGGTTGGTACTTTTGTTTAATAAATGTATGAAAGAGGGGAAGGTACCTAGGGATTGGCGGAGAGCATGTATAGTCCCTTTATATAAAGGGAAAGGGGACAAAAGAGATTGTAAAAATTATAGAGGAATAAGTTTACTGAGTATACCAGGAAAAGTATACGGTAGGGTTATATTATTATTATTATTATAATCAAAAAGAAGCGCTAAGCCACAAGGGCTGGTAGGGTTATAATTGAAAGAATTAGAGGTAAGACAGAATGTAGGATTGCGGATCAGCAGGGAGGCTTCAGAGTGGGTAGGGGATGTGTAGATCAAGTGTTTACATTGAAGCATATATGTGAACAGTATTTAGATAAAGGTAGGGAAGTTTTTATTGCATTTATGGATTTAGAAAAGGCATATGATAGAGTGGATAGAGGAGCAATGTGGCAGATGTTGCAAGTATATGGAATAGGTGGTAAGTTACTAAATGCTGTTAAGAGTTTTTATGAGGATAGTGAGGCTCAGGTTAGGGTGTGTAGAAGAGAGGGAGACTACTTCCCGGTAAAAGTAGGTCTTAGACAGGGATGTGTAATGTCACCATGGTTGTTTAATATATTTATAGATGGGGTTGTAAAGGAAGTAAATGCTAGGGTGTTCGGGAGAGGGGTGGGATTAAATTTTGGGGAATCAAATTCAAAATGGGAATTGACACAGTTACTTTTTGCTGATGATACTGTGCTTATGGGAGATTCTAAAGAAAAATTGCAAAGGTTAGTGGATGAGTTTGAGAATGTGTGTAAAGGTAGAAAGTTGAAAGTGAACATAGAAAAGAGTAAGGTGATGAGGGTATCAAATGATTTAGATAAAGAAAAATTGGATATTAAATTGGGGAGGAGGAGTATGGAAGAAGTGAATGTTTTCAGACACTTGGGAGTTGACGTGTCGGCGGATGGATTTATGAAGGATGAGGTTAATCATAGAATTGATGAGGGAAAAAAGGTGAGTGGTGCGTTGAGGTATATGTGGAGTCAAAAAACGTTATCTATGGAGGCAAAGAAGGGAATGTATGAAAGTATAGTAGTACCAACACTCTTATATGGATGTGAAGCTTGGGTGGTAAATGCAGCAGCGAGGAGACTGTTGGAGGCAGTGGAGATGTCCTGTCTAAGGGCAATGTGTGGTGTAAATATTATGCAGAAAATTCGGAGTGTGGAAATTAGGAGAATGTGTGGAGTTAATAAAAGCATTAGTCAGAGGGCTGAAGAGGGGTTGTTGTGGTTTGGTCATTTAGAGAGAATGGATCAAAGTAGAATGACATGGAAAGCATATAAATCTATAGGGGAAGGAAGGAGGGGTAGGGGTCGTCCTCGAAAGGGTTGGAAAGAGGGGGTAAAGGAGGTTTTGTGGGCGAGGGGCTTGGACTTCCAGCAAGCGTGCATGAGCGTGTTAGATAGGAGTGAATGGAGACGAATGATACTTGGGACCTGACGATCTGTTGGAGTGTGAGCAGGGTAATATTTAGTGAAGGGATTCAGGGAAACCGGTTATTTTCATATAGTCAGACTTGAGCCCTGGAAATGGGAAGTACAATGCCTGCACTTTAAAGGAGGGGTTAGGGATATTGGCAGTTTGGAGGGATAGGTTGTGTATCTTTATACGTATATGCTTCTAAACCGTTGTATTCTGAGCACCTCTGCAAAAACAGTGATAATGTGTGAGTGTGGTGAAAGTGTTGAATGATGATGAAAGTATTTTCTTTTTGGGGATTTTCTTTCATTTTTGGGTCACCCTGCCTCGGTGGGAGACGACCGACTTGTTGAAAAAAAAAAAAATATACATGATATAAACAGACATGCTTGCTGCACCAATAACATCAACAACACTTGTTTAATACTACTATGAATCAGCTCTTATTCATTCCATAAACACTATCACCCAGAACACATCGCACTCATGACCTGATATAGCAAGGGTCCCACTTCACGACTCCTCGTCACCTGCTCTCCTGTCTATACAATATATGCATACCTATGCTTACTATTTACTCTATGAGCATGTTAATAATAATAATAATAATAATAAATTTAGTGCTAAATCCATAAGGGTCATATAGCAGATGGCCTTTTAAAAGTTTGGTTTTCAAGCAAAATGTGTCAATAAAGGTTTCTAGTTTGCCTGAATGTAAAGTTAAAGTCAGGATAACTTAGGCAACATTTGTCATAATAGAGTTCAGGCATTATTCACCAAAAAAAAGTGGTTAGATTCTAAACTATTTCCAGTGTTGGATGACCTCAATTGCATTCACCAAGGAATGCTTGAACTATGTTCATCAGTAATTTTCACTGGTGGACAGTCTTAACCATGTTCACTAACAGAGGTCCAGGCCATGTTCACCGGTATGGAGTGAGCCACAGTCACCAAGGGACGGTTTGAGCCAAGTGCATCTTAACTGGCAGACGGTAAGGATCATCCTCATAAATGCAATGTAAGGACATGCTTGTTGGAAAATTAACGTTGTATATTTTTGAATTCTTGAGGGAAGATACAGCTACTATACTTATGTTGAGGCTACATGAATTGTGAGCTGCCCTGGGCTTATACACTGGGATCCACATGAGCAGCTGTTTCTCATTCAGATCACACTTCCGGATATAAATCTAAATGTTCCAATCTGCATACCTATCAAACTTATCTATCCAATCAGTGGCCCAACATATCATTATGAGCTGTGAAGCTCCTACAATTGTTATTACCGCTGAATATATGGAATATTCACTTGCAATCATCTACAGTAATTTAAGATTATGCTATTTTGCTCCCAAATGAAAGAATAGTGTTATATTACAATGAAAAATTGAGGTGTAATAAGAAAATAATTCCCTGGGATGGCCAAGCTTCTGCCTAATCTTTAAATAAAAATTCTGTCAAACTGTCCAAATTTTCAATCTTATTTAAATACATGAACTTTTTTTTTTTTTCAAATTTGTTTTCTGAATAAATACAACCCTCTACACACAATTCCATAACATTATCTTAAATACTATATGGGTGCTAACAAATTCATATCCTATAAGCATGATTTAAGAATCATTTCAATAAAGTAATTACAATCAGGGGGTCAGGTGAAATTGTGTGCAACCAATTCTCAAATATCTCGGCTTTTTTGTCTGCAAGGCCTACCAAAAGTATTTCCAATTAGCATGGTCCCTTACTATCCATTAATTATATGTCATGGATAAAAAATAAGTATAAAATTAATGCCATATATAAACTAAAAATCATCAAATATGGCAAATTGTAGTATTCTAGAATGAGAAAAAATTTCTCTGAGGTTTCCAAAACTTATGCTACTCATATCATGACTTCATCTCAGTTTAGTTAAGAGATAAAATACCTTTTCAGCAATGCTCTTCATCACCTGACTGATATGTTGCCATAGATTAGCTTACCTATGCTTTCCTTTTCTTCCCATATAACATTCTCAGTTTGCTAGGTCTATAAGTTTACAAAGAATATTGGAAATTGATTTACTGCTGCAATAAAAATGCTACACTGTGAGGAGACTAGAGAGTGCTCCTTAACACTTCAAGAGTTACAGTGAAAAAATGACTTCTTTTCCCTACCATAAATTTTGTCCTTAAATAAGTACATAAGCAATATATATCTTGGCAGCTGATGCTTAGCTTTCAAAGAATCTTAACCCTTTAAGTATTAAATATTTCTATTACTTGATGCCAGTAGTGAGAGTCCATGGCAACCCTTTTTTTGAGAGAACTAGTGAATTAATTCTTGACTATTTTTTGTCAAACAGGATTCAAACTCTTGCTGAATGGAATTAATATTACTAGAGCACAGCTGAACCCCCAAAAAACATTAAACTGAGCTCATGTAAGTACTCCATAGTTCAGCAAAAGTTTATAATTAGCTATTATTGAAGCAGACTAGCAACAGTACTGTACATTGCTATACTTAGCTGAGATGGGGAACTCTTAATATTAGTACATGAAAATTTTGAAATATCTCTGAGCACTCTCCTGCCTTCAACCAGTCTATACTTATAGTTGCACAGACATGTGAGCATCATAAGATTATCATGACTTGTTTGTACATTTCAAGTGCTTGCATTATATGCTTATCAGACACTTTACACCTGAAAATAAAATATAATTATAAAAGTAATATTACAGGACTTGGAAGCATAGGTGATTTTTACTGCAGTCTTGAACATGAAGTATTGCTCAATGGATTCTACTAATGGTAGTATTACACGAAAAGTATACATACTCTGGGTAAAAATTATTGTGAATGTTCATATCCACTCATCACCTATGGCTTACCTTGTCCACATTTCACTCTGGCTAAAATACAATGACATACACGGAAAGACCTTTTTGCCTTAATTTTAAAATACACAGCATGTAAGCTATTTAAACAGGTCATATTATCTGTTGCATATTACTATATATAATTTATGCAGTTTCAGCCTGGTTTTTATAAAAGAGGTGCTGGAGATCTGGAAGCCTTTCTTCGCTAGAATGTTACAAATGCTTTCACTATAAATGGTTTCTTCATTTCCACATTTTTCTTTTTAATTTGAAATTTTATGAGATGTTCACCAGCTTTTAATTTAAAAGTTGGATGAATGAATCAATGTGTTCCTACCACTTTGTTTTATATCACAGCAGAGTTCACACTTAAATCAATTACCATTTCAACAACTTTTCAACTTACTGCAAATCACATTCAACAATGGGGCAGTGATATACAGATCCTTGGGAATTGGGGGAGACAGTTCAAGCCAGTTCATTATTTCTTTTCATTCAGTTTACTATAAAAGACAAGGAAATATCTGATAGTAACCAACCAACTGTATTGAGCTATTGGTGTACCTATGCTATGTAATATTAAGCAAGGTGTAACCTTTAAAGAATCATCACCCTTAACACTTATATTACATGCTGCAGTGCACACTTGAGAGAAACAGTTATGGCAACACTTACTGATAGTGATGATCAATATTTATTATCACTTCACACTCTCACAGTGTTCTGAGGATTCGTATGTTTTTTGCCCCCCAAATCTTGTGATCTCTTTTTCAGGATTGTATAAGCACTGATTGTACCTATGTAATTTTTTTTTTAAATTGCAGTCCAGCACACCTGTCATGTGGAGGACTGTGAGGTCCTTCACTCCCCAAAGCGACTGCAGGCCTTTTTCCATTTGCACTGTGTGCACCAGAGGTCACGCTGCTCCATGCCATACACTTTGCGGCACTTGCGACTTTCCCCATTTCTTTTCCCTCTGCCAGGTGATGCTTTTGGAGAAGAACTCACTCGTATTTTGCCACGTCCAGATCCCTGCAAAATAAGTATGGTATACTGTAAAGTACTAACATGGTAACTTTCATGAAATATAAATTTGAGATTCTCAGCACATTGGCCCTGAAAACATGTAATTCCTTACTTCAATTTATTTCTCTTTGCTACTTAACAAGATTATTAATCAACAACTATTAAAATGTTTTTAACCCTTTCATTATCTCGTCCATAGATCTACGTTACTGATATCAGCTTTGCTTATGTAGAGCTATGCATAAATTCTAGCTGCCTAAAATTCGATGTTAAAGGCCTGGTAGGCCTAGCGATGATAGAACAGGTCTGCATAGTCAGTGTGCATAATAAAAAAATTGGGGCCACCACAGCACATTGTGGAAATGCCAGCTTAGTATGTCATTGTTCACTATGTCAAATGGACACAAAGGCCTTACTCCCAGGTGAATTCATTATGTATTATTTCCCAGAGACAGCTGCAACAATGAGGATTATGGAACCAAGGATGAGTTCTTTAGTTTGGACCATTTAGTGACCAAAAGTGACACTCAAGATACCAAATATACCACTGAAAACCTTGATGACTGACAGCCATCCACCTCTGGAGTTAGTTCATCTGGAATACATTTACCACACAATAAGTGAATGCTCATATTCTCCCATGGCTTGGGACAGATGCAAGTAGTAATGACAGTGATGTGGACTCTGATTTCCCATCAACTGATGACCAATCTAGTGATAGTAATGAAAATTATTAACCTGTGAAGCATCATTATATATGGTGCTGCACACAGTCTGGTAGTGGACCCATTGCTATCTCAAAGGGACATTGTATGTCATGGAACGTCAGTGTCACATGTGGTAGTGGCTGGTGGGGAAGGGAAGAGGACAGCACCAGTCCCAGCCCTGGCTAAGAGCCATGCTTTACACACTGCACCCCAAGGAACCCCAGGCCATATCCATCACTCTCACACAATCACCACTATTACAACCAGCTGCAAATATCCAGCAACCACCAATCACCAATCAACCACCCATCTGGGATTGGGAAGTTGATGCACATTTTGTGCCCAATCCCCATCAATGTGATGACACACAGTGGAATCCAACTCAACTGTACCCTGTAGAACAATGTCACTGAACTTTAAATGCCAGTCCACAACACATGAGCCACTGTCCCAATCACCAAATACCCTCCAGTTTGAAGTCTGGTGATTGCTTCCTAATGACACATCCTGCTCAAAGCTCAAGGACATGCATTCTGTGTGTCAAGAAAGTAAAACACTGCTGTGTATGGAGGTGTGTCTCAGGGACTTTCACACACTGCAACAGTTCTAAGAACATGTACTTATGATAGAACAGTAGTATGTAGCATCTGGATATATGTCTGTTTACAGTGTTGTGTATAAATGTTTCGTAACAATTTACTGTTAGATGACAATCTTAATGCAGGTATTATGTTGCATACAATGGGTTGCCATATGTACACTATACATAATCTGGGTTTCATAAGCCACAACAGTTACTGGAAAAGATAAAAAAAAAATAAGAACCCCAGAATAAAGTGTAAAAGATAATAAAATACAGTGGAACCTCGGTCTTTGTGATTAACCTGTTCGAAAAAGTCTGATGAAAACCGAATCCTACGAAAACTGAAGTAACACTTCCCAAAAGAAATAACGTAAATCCAATTAATTCGTCTTAATGTTGGACGAGAGGAGAGTAGTATCTGTGTGTAGGAAGTCAGTGTAGGTAGGTGTAGCCCATCTGCAACCCTGAGCCATATCATCTTCTGTTGGGTTTCAGGGCCACTGACAGCATACGCCATATCGAGCCCGGCCGTCCAGTGCTAGGAGAGGGGGATATCGACCAAAGTGGAAGAATGTCTTGACTAATAACTATGTATCATATGTCTCTGATACGCCCTGAAGTCAGCAGGAAGGAGCAGGTACAGGCCAATATCTCCTGACGGTGTCCAGAGGGCGAAACCCCTCCCCGTTGAGGACTGGTAGAGTGAAAGTGTGCACCCCAAGCGTGCGCAAGGCCACATGGAGAGGAGTCCGTGCAGAGTGATAATGTGGGCACCACAGCAGGAAGTGTTCCCCGTCTCAGGCTGTGAGGGACACCACAGGCAGTACAGATGAGCCGCCAGTCGCGAGTGCCCGACTCGAAGGCGAGTCAGTGCAACGTCCACCGAGCGGTTGGGACGGCGAGCCCAAGGGCAGGGGCCATTAAAAGTTCAGACAGAGCCCAACGCTGAGCCATATTACCATCGACATACCTTGTTCACTGAATTTAATCAGTTTCAAACAACTACCTTTAGATGCCATCATAAACGAAGGGAGAAGTAATGAATAATTCATGCCGAGAATTGTAAACAAAAGCAGGAGTGACTAGGCCAAACACAGATTCATACACGTTTTCTCTGGTGCTGGACCAGAGAAAATGTAATGTTTTCCCTCTGCCCGGCATATAAACATGCTATGTTTATATGCTATGGAGGTGTGGTTGCCAGGCGGAGGGAAAACATTACGTAATACTAAAAATAATCATTCTTGGGGACATTAAATGTCTTATTTTATGTTAATATAGATACAGTGGACCCCAAGTTAACGATATTTTTTCATTCCAGAAGTATGTTCAGGTGCCAGTACTGACCGAATTTGTTCCCATAAGAAATATTGTGAAGTAGATTAGTCCATTTCAGACCCCCAAACATACACGTACAAACGCACATACATAATTGGTCGCATTGGGAGGCGATTGTTAAGCGGGGGTCCACTGTATTTTCATTAATCCATCTATGATATTTTCCTCAAAATTATATAAGAAACACGTTACATAGCATACAAACACGCATATGCCACATTCGTACTTTGCTACGAGTTCTTTCTTGAATTCTATCGTTTCTCACCTTTATCAAAGGGCTGGCACTCTGAACTTTCTTTGGCCCCATGGTGGTTTATTTAGCAGTGGCACTCAATAAACAAGCACAAAAAACAATGGATTATTGGCTAAGTCATGCAGATGCGTTTGGTATAGACCATTTTCAACTATGAAAACCAAGCGGATGTATGAAAACTGACAAAATTTTGACAAAAAAAGTTGTTGAACACCGAATTCTACGAAAACTAGGGCATATGAAAACCGAAGTTCCACTGTATAAGGAACAAGCAGCAACCACTGATGTTGCTGTCAGCAGGTCAATGACCTTAAACTTCACACCTTGGTAAGTACTGATGGAAACATTGTTTTTTATCTTTATTACAACCACAATTTTTTTTTTTTTTTTTTTTTTTTTTGTCTGAAGAAAAATCTTGCTTAAAAAGCAAGATACTGTCAACACTTTTAATTTTGGGGTTTGTGACAGTGGAAAGGTTCAATAATTCACCTCACAATGGAGGTGTATTGATGTTGGCAAAATGGTCTTGACCCAAGGAGCTGGACTTCTTAAAATTTGAATGCTCCCCATTCCCCAGGCACTATGTAACCCATACAGATTTAGTACTTTCCCCTACTGAAGAATTATTACAGTACACCAGTCTACAGTATTTTTTTTTTTTCATAAAAGGAATTTTCAAAAGCTATTCTTTGTACAAAACTTTAATTATTTGTTTTTTACTCACCAGATAAGTAGAGCTGCGAGGCCAAGAGCTGGAGAGGTTTGCAGATTGCCCTCCCAAATGCTGTTTGTATCTTGGATCTGTAAGAATATTTTGTTAGTCAAACTAGTTAGATTTATAGGTGGCATAAGAGTCAATGAGACATACAAGAATAATACATTTCTTTTCCTAGAAAGAAAAAGATTTAATATAGGAAAGTCTATCCACTGAAGCACTTGAAACGGGAGAAGCACGAGATTCCCATCCCCAACATGGTTACTAAAAGTGGTTGCTGTCAGTAAATACTGTAAAGTACTGTAATTCCAATGCAACACTGTACTTAAACAGTTAATATGACAATGCTTTACAAATATGACAACTTAACATATTGATTAATGGCTCCCCATTACATGACACACTGAGGGTAAATTTTTAGGTATTCATCTTGACTGCAACCTCACATTTCAGACCCACATCCAACATATATCGAAGAAAATATGTATCCAAAACAGTAGGCATCCTTTCCAAGATATGGTACTAAGCACCCCAAATGGCACTACTTTACACTATACTACTTTCTAATTTACCCTTACCTCATCTATGGTATTTGTGCTTGGGGATCAACCACAACCAATCACCTTAAACCATTAATAACCCAACAAAAAGCTGCTATGCAAATGATCAACTCCTGCGCCAGACAACACACCATACCACTCTTCAAGAGATTGAACTTACTTACTTATACAAAATATACACTGATATTATTGTGCCTACTATATATATTATACAGGACATTAAACTTTAGTATAAACCCTCCTCTCAAACGTCTCTCTGATAGCTACAACAGAACACACAGGCACAACACAAGGCACAAAACATTTCAACATTCCTTTTGTCTGTCTCACCCTATGTAAAAATGCAATGCACAGAAAGGGCCCTAAGATCTGGAATTCACTGCCTAACCAGCAAAAGATCCCATGCCTGCAAATCAATTTAGGGCTGTACTTAAAAATGATCTCATCTCCCCAAATTAACCTTACTAACACTATACTAAATCATTCAACCAGACTGAAATGACAAAAAAAATCCACAAAAATTTACAACTGCTTTATCAGTTTAAAACATTAATGCACACTTAAAACTGTACTGTTGTAACATTGTAAGTTGTACTAATTGTAATACAGTGGAACCTCCGTTTTCGTATGCCTTGGTTTTCATAGGATTCAGTTTTTGACGACTTTTTTTTCATTGAAATCTTGTCCCAGTTTACGTACATCCACTTAGTTTTTGTAGAGCTAACAATGGTCTGCCATTACCAAACGCATCCGCCTGCCCATGCCCACACAAAGCATCCCGTGTGTTCTGATTCAGTCTGGCTTTGTTTCTCATTGAGTGAGCATTACCCCGCATATTCATCCAAAACATTTCGTAATAATCCATTGTTTTTTGTGCTCGTTTATTGAATGCAACTGCTAAATACGCCACCTTGAGGCCAAAGAAAGTTCTGAGTGCCAGCCCTTTGATAAAGAAGGCAGGAAATATGATAAAATTCAAGAAGAACTCATAGCAAAGTAAGAAAGTGGTGTACGCGTGGTCAATCTTGCCAGGATGTATGGGAAGTCCGCATCAACAATCAGTACCATCCTGGCAAAGAAAAAAGAAATCAAGAGAGCTGATGTTGCAAAAGGGGTAATGTGCTAACAAAACAGATTGCAAGCAATCGAAGACGTTGAGTAGTAGTAGTTCGTGTGGATCAACAAAAAACAGCGGGAGATAGTGTTGCGAGGCAATAATTTGTGAAAAGACAAGGCAGTTGCATGCGGATCTCGCAAAGGACGTGTACAAAGTGGAATGAGCTGCAAAGTTTTGTGGAGAAATATCACCCTAACAAAGCTGTTGCAAGCCGTGTCTGCAACATGTTCAATGACAATACCTTGTCCCATTTTAGGCAAATCTTAGAGAGACGCCAGAAACATACCTCTCTGGACAGATTTTTTTTGTGCGACGGGTCCAGTGACTCAAGCTGGTCCTAGTGCCAGTAAGACAAAGAAGGTGAGTAAACCCAGAGAGGGCCTTGATACCCAGAGTCCTTATGGAGGGGGGATTCCCCCTCCATACAATAATCTCTCCTCCTCCCTTTCCCCTCCATCTTCCATATGCCAACAAGAGTCTTCAATAAAGGCAAAGGTGATGTTAAATGTTCATTTATCCATTTCATTAGTCATTTATATTTATTTCTCATTGTTTTCTGTATGTAAAACTATAGTTATTCTCTATTAAATGTATTTTTTGTTAATATTTTTGGGTGTCTGGAATGGATTAATTAGATTTACATAATTTCTTATGGCAAATATTGCTTCAGTTTTCGTTGGATTTGGCTTTCGTTAGACTTTCTGGAACAAATTAGTCACAAAAACCGAGGTTCCACTGTACCGTTATTTGTTTTGTGTTACCTCACTACTATAAATCTTCTCTTTCTTTCAACACACTGGCTGTATCCCACCGAGGCGGGGTGGCCCAAAAGGAAAAACGAAAGTTTCTCCTTTTACATTTAGTAATATATACAGGAGAAGAGGTTACTATCCCCTTGCTCCCGGCATTTTAGTCGCCTCTTACAACACGCATGGCTTATGGAGGAAGAATTCTGTTCCACTTCCCCATGAAGGTAAGAGGAAATAAACAAGAACAAGAACTAAAAAGAAAATAGAAGAAAACCCAGAGGGGTGTGTATATATATGTTTGTACATGTATGTGTAGTGTGACCTAAGTGTGAGCAGAAGTAGCAAGACGTACCTGAAATCTTGCATGTGTATGAGACAGAATAAAAAGACACCCGCAATCCTACCATCATGTAAAACAATTACAGGCTTCTGTTTTACACTCGCTGGCAGGACGGCAGTACCTCCCTGGGCGGTTGCCGTCTACCAACCTACTACCTAGAACTATAAATCTTATTAATTATAAATTTTTTGGGCTATCTCACTTTAGTAATAAAGAAAAATGATGAATAATTAAAATTTACCACTATAACCTATGTCTAGTTTAAGTAGTCTGTAAGTACAGTATTAGGATTAGTCTGCCCAAAATGCCCCAGCATGTTAGTGGCTTTCTTTGTATTTAACAACACTTTATAAAATGTAAATCACACACTTGCAAAGAAATAAATTTTGTATTTGTAAGGTTTATTTCATTACCTGCAGTCTACAGCATATGCAATGTGTTTATTACATTAGTGCTGTAGCACAGTATTAGGGTTCAAAATTCAAATTTATATCACTTGAATACTCTTCATTTGCTAACTTCCAAAAACTCAGATTTCAAAGTTATTAAGTCATGCATTAAAAATTTAAATATAAAACAACTGCACAATCAGCAGGATAACTGTACTTCACACTCCACTGCAGCTCTTAAAAGGTGATTTTTGAGTAATTAATATTGCAAAGACAGTTTTGTGAAAAGGACAGATTAAAAACAAGTCCTTCACTGGGTTTTCTGAGGTGGTTTTTCTTAGCTAATTGTAAGGCTAAAGTGTATCCACATGGCTGCTCATCCACTTCCTAACCAGATAATAATGCTAAAATCTAACTGACCAATAGATACACACATTATCCATGGTGCTATGCCAATAGTTGCATTAACATTTTAAAATACTACAGTAAATCATGTGTAATATTTCATAGTGAGTTACATTCACTCAACTTTGTCTGCCCTCCTCTCTGATGTCCCATCTTTAAATACACTCGCTATACTAATTTCTTAACAGACACCACTGATCTGTTACAGCAACTGAGCTCCCCTCTCCCCAAAATCCTTACTGCAGTATTCTTCAACACCTCTCCTCCAACATCTCTTCCCTTTTCTCTCAGTGCTGAATAACTCTTACAGGTTCAGTGCTGGGTTTCCATAAATACAACAATAATAATAATAATCCAGTATAATTATAAAAAATAATACTGTCATCACAAAGTTAAAAGTGCAAAACTGGAACAATAAAGTGCTTCATAAGACATACACTATAGTTTACCTGGAGTTTACCTGGAGAGAGTTTCGGGGGTCAACGCCCCCGCGGCCCGGTCTGTGACCAGGCCTCCTGGTGGATCAGCGCCTGATCAACCAGGCTGTTGCTGCTGGCTGCACGCAAACCAACGTACGAGCCACAGCCCGGCTGATCAGGAACTGCCTTTAGGTGCTTGTCCAGTGCCAGCTTGAAGACTGCCAGGGGTCTGTTGGTAATCCCCCTTATGTGTGCTGGGAGGCAGTTGAACAGTCTCGGTCCCCTGACACTTATTGTATGGTCTCTTAACGTGCTAGTGACACCCCTGCTTTTCATTGGGGGGATGGTGCATCGTCTGCCAAGTCTTTTGCTTTCGTAGTGAGTGATTTTCGTGTGCAAGTTCGGTACTAGTCCCTCTAGGATTTTCCAGGTGTATATAATCATGTATCTCTCCCTCCTGCGTTCCAGGGAATACAGGTTTAGAAACCTCAAGCGCTCCCAGTAATTGAGGTGTTTTATCTCCGTTATGCGCGCCGTGAAAGTTCTCTGTACATTTTCTAGGTCGGCAATTTCACCTGCCTTGAAAGGTGCTGTTAGAGTGCAGCAATATTCCAGCCTAGATAGAACAAGTGACCTGAAGAGTGTCATCATGGGCTTGGCCTCCCTAGTTTTGAAGGTTCTCATTATCCATCCTGTCATTTTTCTAGCAGATGCGATTGATACAATGTTATGGTCCTTGAAGGTGAGATCCTCCGACATAATCACTCCCAGGTCTTTGACGTTGGTGTTTCGCTCTATTTTGTGGCCAGAATTTGTTTTGTACTCTGATGAAGATTTAATTTCCTCATGTTTACCATATCTGAGTAATTGAAATTTCTCATCGTTGAACTTCATATTGTTTTCTGCAGCCCACTGAAAGATTTGGTTGATGTCCGCCTACAAATCCTAGCATTTGTGAGTGAAATAATGCTATCAATTTAGTTAGTCACCTGAAATTCAGTCCAGTTCATTATCTACAGATTTTTTTTTTTTTTATTAACACATAGGCCGCTTCCCACCAAGGCAGGGTGGCCTGAAAAAGAAAAACTTTCATCATCATTCACTACATCACTGTCCTACCAGAGGCATGTTTACACTACAGTTATAAAACTGCAACATTAACACCCCTCCTTCAGAGTGCCAGCACTGTACTTCCCATCTCCAGAACTCAAGTCCGGCCTGCCGGTTTCCCTGAATCCCTTCAGAAATGTTACCTTGCTCACACTTCAACAGCATGTCCTAAAAACCATCTGTCTCCATTTGCTCTTACCTAACGTACTCATGCATGCTTGCTGGAAGTCCAAGCCCCCTTGCACACAAAACCTTTACCCCCCTTCCTCCAACCTTTCCTAGGCCAACCCCTACCACACCTTCCCTCCACTACATATTTGTACACTAAATTATTCTATTTTGTTCCATCCTTTCTACATGTCCAAACCACCTCAACAACCCCTCCTCAGCCCTCTGGATAAAGTTTTGGTAATCCTACACCTCCTCCTAATCTCCAAACTACGGATTCTCTGCATTATATTCACACCACACATTGCCCTCAGACATGATATCTCCCCTGCCTCCAGCCTTCTCTTTATTGCAACATTAACCACTCATGCTTCATACCAATATAAGAGTGTTGATATAATTATATTCTCATACATTTCCCTCTTTGCTCTCATAGATAAAGTTCTTTGTCTCCACAGACTCCTCAGTGTACCACTCGCCTTTTTTCCCTCATCAATTCTATGATTCACCCCATCTTTCATTGACCCATCTGTCCACTCCCAAATATCTGAATACACTCGCCTAATCCATACTCTCTCCCTCCAATCTGATAACCAATCTTTTGTTTCCTAATTTTTTTAGCCTTAATTCTTTGGTATACATGTACGTATTCACTTTTAATTTCCTCCTTTACAAACCCTACTAAACTCATCCACTAACCTCTGCAGCTTCTCTTCAGAATCTCCCAAAAGCACAGTGTCATCAGCAAAGAGCAACTGTGACAACTCCCACTTGCCAGCACCCGAACACTCACTTCTCTTACAACTCCATCTATAAATATATTGAACAACCATGGTGACATCACACAACCCCATCAGAGGCCTACTTTTACCAGGAAATAATCTCCCTCTCTCTCCTATATATTATAACCTGAGCCTCACTATCCTCGTAAAAACTCTTCACTGCTTTCAATAACCTACCTCCTATTCCATACATTTGCAACATCTGCCACACTGTCCCCCTATCTACCCTATCAGATGTTGCAAGTTATGGTGCGAGTTACATGAATTTTGTACCTATGTAAACACAAGACCAAATAGGAAATCTACCTTCATGTGGTGGTCGTGCCATGTCCATATGGCTGAGCGTAGGTGGCGAAGAGACATGGATATACTGAGGTTGGGACTGCTGCACTGGCACTGTTGGGAATGTAATTCCAACAGCATGGGGTGAATTGGATGTGGGTGTAGGTGGCGAGGTAATTAGCTTAAGAGTAGTGAGAGGAGCAGGTGTGACAGCTGGAGTAATGGAGGCAACCAGAGGCTCACAAGGATCAACCCATGTAGCTACATTAACTTCAACTTCTGTCCAGTAAAATTCTTCCTCGTGATCATCATCATCACTGTCGCTGTCACTGTGATCACTGTTAATTTCTTCACGCCTAAGGAAAATAAGAGAAGAAAATTATTTACAAGAGAATATCTCCCAAAAAGCTATATAATTATAGTACATTGCTATATGACCCTTGTGGGTTTAACATTTAGTTACTATTATAATAAGAACATAAGAAAGAAGAAACACTGCAGCAGGCCTACTGGCCCATGTGGGGCAGGTGCCTGTCAACCCTCAGCTTAGACCAATGGCCCACCCACTTAAGGAAGGAGCACAGCATCTGACCCAGTAGCACCAGCTAGTCAAGTCCAACTCACACCCACTCATGTATTTATCTAACCTATTTTTAAAACTACACAACATCTTAGCTTCTATAACGGAACTCGGGAGTTTGTTCCAATCATCCACAACTCTTACCAAACCAGTGCTTTTCTATATCCTTCCTGAATCTGAATTTTTCCAGCTTAAAACCATTGTTGCAAGTCCTGTCTAGGCTAGATATTTTTAGCAAGCTATTTACATTCCCTTTATTCATTCCCGTTTTCCATTTATACACCTCAATCACATTCCCCCTAATTCTACGCCTTTCTAGAGTGCAGATTCAGGGCCCTCAGCCTATCCTCATAGGGAAGATTTCTGATACATGGGATCAACTTTGTCATCCTCCTCTGTACATTTTCCAGTGCATTTATATCCATTCTGTAATATGGTGACCAGAACTGTGCAGCATAATCTAACTGAGGCCTAACCAAAGATATATAGAGTTGAAGAACAACTTGAGGATTTCTATTATTTATGCTTCTTGATATGAAGCCAAGGATTCTGTTAGCTTTATTGCAAACTCTTATGCACTGTTGTCTTGGTTTCAGGTTATGTCTAACCAGAACTCTTAAATCCTTTTTGCAATCAGTAATACTAAGATCTACATTTAGTTTATATGTGGCATGGTTATTATTCTTTCCAACATTTAGAACTTTGCATTTGTCTATATTAAACTGCATCTGCCACTTCTCCGAGCATTACATCAGTCTATTCAAATCATCCTGGAGTGCTCTAATGTCCTCATTTGAATGAATTGGACGGCCTATTTTGGCGTCATCAGCAAATTTGCTTTTGTCGCTACTTATTCTCTCATCTATGTCGTTTATATAAACTGAGCAACAAGGGGCCTAACAATGACCACTGTGGAACACTGCTTGTAACGTGCCCCCATTCTGATTTCTCCCCATTTATGCAAACTCTCTGCTGCCTATTTGTCAACCATGCCTCTACCCAGGAAACAATTTCTCCTCATATTCTGTGTGCCTTAAGTTTCCTCAATAGCCTCTGATGTGGAACTATCGAAAGCCTTACTGAAGTCCATCTACACAGTATCATATTGAATACCATGATCTACCTCCTCAGATACCTTAGTGAAAAAAGTTAGTAAATTTGTAAGACAGGAACGCCCCTTTGTAAAAGCGTGTTGAGATTCATTAATCAATTTATGCCTTTCAAGATGGCTACAAATTGCCTCGGCAATTATCGATTCTATAAATTTTCCCACTAAGGAGGTAAGGCTTATTGGTCTAAAGTTCAAAGCTAAGGACCTGTCACCTGCCTTGTAAATAGGCATTACATTTGCCATTTTACACTTATCTGGCACTATGCCAGTTTGTAGTGATATGCTGAAAAGATTAGCCACAGGTTTGTTAAGTTCCTCTTTACATTCCTTTAAAACCCTTGCAAACAATTCATCAGGGCCTGGGGATTTGTTAGGTTTTAATTTCTCTATTTGTCCGAGGACCACGTCACTAGTTACCCCAATCATGCATAGTTTATCATCATCCTGTTCTACATAATTTATTATTTCTGGAATTTCGCTAGTATCTTCTTTAGTAAAAACTGAGAGGAAGTATTGAAAACTTCACACATTTCCTTATCACTGTCAGTGATCTGCCTGAGTTACTCTTAAGTGGGCCTATCTTGTCCCTAATCTTACTTCTGTATACCTTGCGACCTTAGCCTCATAATCCCTTTCTGCTTTTCTTATTCCTTTTTTTATTTCTAATTGAACATATTGATTTCTTTTGATATGCCTATATATGCGCCTCTCTTTTGACCAATGAGATGTTTTAATCTATTGTTCATCCATTTGGGATCATTTTTGTTAGATCTAATTTCCCTACTCGGAATAAAAGTTGTCTGGGCAGCTAGGACTATGCTCTGAAAAACGTCATATTGGCAACCAACACCACCAACTTGACCCACAGTCAAGTCATCCCAATTTAGCCCACCCAGGTAATTTCTCAGTGTCATGAAATTGGCCAGGCGGAAGTCTGGGACAGACTTAATTGCAGTTATCTGGGTAATTCCATGATATATTGAAACTAAGTGATTTGTGATTGCTTTCCCCAAGCTCATCAGTAACCTCAAGACTATTAATTAGTGATTCTTTGTTGGCAAGAACCAAGTCAAGCAGGTTGTTTCCTCTAGTTGTTTCTGTCACAAACTGTTTTAAAAAGCAATCCTGAACCGTATCAAGAAAAAGTCACTAGACTCAAGATTTCCTGTCACATTGTTCCAATCAGTTTATCTCAAGTTAAAATCTCCCATTAACACAACATTTTTATATTTGGATGCTTTATGAATTTCATCCCATAGCAGCTTACTGCACTCTCTATCAAGGTTTGGGGGCCTATAAATCACACCCAAAATTAACCTTTCACGACCCTCGAGAAGCTGTAGCCAAACAGATTCTGTGTCCGATGTTTCTAATCTTATATCTTGTCTAACACAACAATTTAAATTATCTCTGACATACATCGCCCCTCCACCATCCTTCCTGTTGACTATCAGTGTGGAATAGTTTATAACCCTTTATGTTGCATTCAGAAGGCATATCTCTATCTTTCAAATTGAACCAGGTCTTTGTTATAGCAATAATATCTATATTACCTGCACTTGCAAGTAATCTTAGCTCATCCATCTTATTTCTTAGACTCCTACTATTTGGTAGCTAGTCACTCGTTGCCCTCTACTATCTCTGTTAGTAAAGGCAATGCAACTGATCAACAAACAGCTTTATTTTGAATATTGTCTTTTAAACATATCCCTGAGGTATCCTGGTTATGTCTGTTGTTTTCAACCCTAGTACTGCAGCCTGATTGTTTCCCACAGACACCCATACCTCTACAATCTATCAGTTTAAAGTCCTAGACATGTCACCAATAACCCCCTCAATCGAACTGGCTAATGTAACCACTCCAGCCCCAGAGAGATGAACCCCATTCCTTGGATACATAATCATGTTTGCTATAAAATATGTCCCAGTTATCAGTGAAGGGGATTGCAAGTTCCTTGCAGTACCTGTCTATACAGCAATTCATACAAATTGCCCTAGACATCCATTCATTGCCCACTCTCCTTCTAGGCAAGATGCTACATGTGATTGGGATACCTCCCTTAGACCTGGCTACATCTATGGCTGACCTGTACTTATCCAGCAACTCCTGTCTCCTGCCCTTCCCGATGTCATTTCGACCAGCACTAAGACAGATAATGGGCTTGTTCCCATTGACTGACATAATATTATCCAACCTGCTGACTATGTCACCAACGCCAGCTCCTGGGAGGCACACCCTGTCTGACCTTTCTATCTCTGTTACAAAAAGCACAGTCCATATATCTTACCTGAGAATCTCCCACAATTAGAATATTCTTATCTTGATAAGTAGGAGTGTCAGTGGTACCTTTAACCTCACTAACCACTGAAGTACACTCGTCCTGGAGAGCAGAGAATCGATTTCCTACCTTCACATCTTTTCTATTAACCTTATCATCTTTTTTCCTGAATTGTGAACCACTTGCCACTTAAAGCGGCTGTCACTCTCCAAATCACTGCTGGGAACTTTTTCCTCCTTACGCAATAATACATAATTATATGCATTACAGTACACAGAATAACTGATTATGGCTTATCTAACAAATTTGACCAAAGTTGGTCATGTGACCTTGGTCATTCAATGATGCATATTCAGATGCTGGTAGCAGTCCCCTGAAAGCTTTTAAGAAAAGCAAAGAGCACACATTATCATCACTATTGATTAGTGGGGAGATTAAACAAGTACTATACCGTATTTACATTACTTATTGAAGTTAGAAAAAATGTACTTGCCTTAAACTCTCCCTATACTCGAATTATGGTCAAGATGAAACGTAACAGTAACTAGGATGTTATTAACCAGGTTTGTAAGCACTGACCCAAGGTGTGTGGAACGTATGTGTCTCTCAATGGCATCACAAGCAGCAGTCATCTCTTGGCACCCAATCCAGGTGCACTTGAACATGGTGCGAGTAGAACTCTGAGACAGAGAGAAACTAATTAATAAATGTCCAAAGAATGAACAATAATAACAAAGCAAAATCAATGTACTTTAACTGAACTCCTTACAAGGTTAATTTTTATAGAATAATTTATAAGAAACACATTATAGTGGGTTCATTCATAAAACAGGGGGTGTTATGTTTGTAAAAATTTGATAAACCTGCAGCTACAATATTAGAACACTAGTGTTATTCACACACGGGTTTTGCTGCATCAGCTACGAGTAGGACTCAGGCACAGATGGACAATTGCTGAATATGTACTTATTTCAGAATATAGATAAATGTTATTTAATTGGACATAAACAATGCTTATGCAATGATGCACACAATATACACACGTCTAACACACGTCTAACAAGCTTGTGTGAACGTGGTAGATCGGAGTGGAGGCAAATGGTTTTTGTGACATGATGTACAGTTGGAGTGTGAGCAAGGTAACATTTGTGAAAGGATTCAGGTAAACCAGTTAGACAGACTGGAGTCCTAGAGGTGGGAAGTATAGTGCCTGCACTATACTTCCCACCTCTAGGACTCCAGGGAGTGAAGAGGAAGAGGAAGTTGTAGTTCATAGGGTCAACTGACCTATGATGCCAACACTCTTCTAGCAAGACTGACAATGAATGGCTCCTCTTAAAAAATAAAACTGCAGAAAAATCTGGCTAAAATTCGGTACTTTTATTTGTATTAATTTTTTAACTCATTTTATTGGAAAATTAGTTTTATAAACCATGATAATGCTTCCATAAATCATTCTACACTTCTGGTGGCCACTACTAGGCAGTCAGGACCGTCCAAACTTGAGTTTGTAATTTTCATTTTTTCTCAGAAAATTATTTTTCTTTATGCCATAAAAACTACACTATTTTTATATAAATCCTAATGATTTTTTTTACAATATTCTGTGATCATTGTCTTATATTACAATACTAAAAAAAATATTTCACATTTTTCTCCGAGATCTTTTCAGATTTGGCACTTAATTTATTAATTATAATTTTGTTTCTCAGTTAAAAAAAAAAAAACGGGGGCTAAAATGCTACAGTTTTCCAAACGTTTTGATATGACAAATTAAATTAGGCTTCCTACTGTCATGCACACAATTTTGCAATAGATCATTTTCTATTTCTACAAAAGTGCTGCTATATAGAAAAAATAAATTTATACACATTTCTTAGCCGATCTTCATGGAACCTACCGAGCAGCAGACAGGATTCGTACCTAATTTTCAATAAAAATGTCAATGAATTTGGTGTATTATTTCCTGATCTCACACTGAAAATTGCCACTCCCCCATATCTCTGCCCAAAATGCTATGCATAGCTCGAGTCTTTTCCTTTGTAAAAAGATATGTCAACATACTATTACTACTTTAAATGTATATTCTTGGAATAAAGCAATCGTTATAAATGCAATCACGTCTTTGTGAACACAGATACTCCCATACTATGATAGACGGGATAGGCTATTTGAGAGGCGGAACTCGTATTCGGTGGGGGAGAGGTGAGGGACTGGAAGTTAAAGATACAGTCTTGGTCATATAAGCAGAATGAAAGTGAAGTAGTAGAGGTAGGCTTCATAAGTTCATACACTGTTGTATGATTAGGTACGATAGGGCCCACGAGGCTAGGAGAGAGAATCTGGCAGGAAACAAGTTGAGAGGCATGACCACAAGGCACTGAGACTTGACCCTGCAACCACAAATAGGCGAGTACACGTCCTTGATCACTCAGGTCATAACATATACACGTCCGTGATCACTCAGCACATACCATGCACGTCCTTATGTCCTCGAGATACATGTATTCCCGTACCTTGTAACGTCCTACTAATAATGCTACAGAAAATTATTTCATGCTCAAGCTACAAATTGATAAGCTATGTGTAGTCTTAATTCAATCTTTAAAACTGCCAGAACAAGTATGTAGTGTTAATTCAACCACAGTGACTGAGTGAAGATGACTACCCAGGTGAGACTATTTACCTCCTTATATTCATCTCTTGTTGAAGTTTGCTTTGTTTCCTATTTTTGTTTTTAACAATTTATTTGAACTTCCATTCAATATCGGTAATTACAGCTGAATCGTTGTGCAAAATGTGGCTTGTATATTACAACCTGCCCGGATGAGACATAACATACAAGATATTAATATTATATTAAAAGTTCTTCCAGATTGGATGGGCAATATCGGTAGAAGTTACGTAAATAAAGGTTATATACCCCATATTACTCGTTACCTGGATTATTATTATTATAATCAAGGGGAAGCGCTAAACCCGGAGGATTATACAGCGCCTGGGGGGGGGGATGTGGAAGACATTCAGGCTTAATTCGGGGAACTGGAGCACAGATCCAATTCCCTAAATCAAGAGCCCCTCACCAACATCAAGGAACCTTCCTTGAGGGGCTCGTTACCTGGAGGTTATTCCGGGGATCAACGCCCCCGCGGCCCGGTCCATGACCAGACCTCCCGATGGATCAGGGCCTGATCAACTAGGCTGTTACTGCTGGCCGCACGCAGTCCAACGTACGAGCCACAGCCCGGCTGATCCGGCACTGACTCTAGGTATCTGTCCAGCTCTCTTGAAGGCAGCCAGGGGTTTATTGGCAATTCCCCTAATGCTTGATGGGAGGCTGTTGAACAGTCTTGGGCCCCGGACACTTATGGTGTTTTCCCTTAGTGTATCAATGGCGCCCCTACTTTTAACTGGGGGGATTTTGCATCGCCTGCCCAGTCTTTTACTTTCGTAGGGAGTGATTTGTGTGTGCAGATTTGGGACCATTCCTTCCAAGATTTTCCAAGTGTAGATTATATCTCTCCCTCCTGCGTTCCAACGAGTACAAGTCAAGTGCTTCCAAGCGTTCCCATTGTTAAGGTGCTTGACAGAACTTATACATGCAGTAAAGGATCTCTGTACACTCTCTAGCAGTGTATGTATGTCAAGCAGTGTATGTCAACAGTGTACAATTTGTCACTGTCCTAACCTTCAAGTGTCAAATATAAATCAAGTCAGCCGGAAAACGAGGTTGCACACTGAAATTTATAATTATAAACGTACAAGAAAGTATCATTTATGTGTTACTAGTAACACACAAATGATACTTCTTTCTACTGTTTAAGGAAGGAGCTTCAACTGCCAGTTATCAATACAGAACAAACTAATGATCAAGATAATGCTGTCCACTACAAATCGCGTTTACCCAATACTGGGTAAAAATTTAAATCTTCCCCCAAAAGCCATAAGATGAACAATAAATATACCAAGAATTCAGTACCAAAATCCACCTTTTATGGGACAGTAGGCCTACCGTAGCACTCCCAGTAATTGAGAAGGTTGAGTGAGCTTATACCAGCTGTGAAAGTTCTCTGTACACTTTACAGCTCGGCAACTTTAGCTTACCTTGATGGGCAAGCCGTTAGTCCACAGCAGTGCTCCAGCCTAAAGAGAACTAGTGATCCGAAGAGTATCATCAGTGGCTTGGCATCTCGTGTTCTGAAGGTTCTAGTTATCCAACCCATTTTCTTGACAGTTGCACTTGCCTGCACTCTAAAGGAGGGGTAAGGATGCTGCAGTTCGGAGGGTCATGTGAAATGCGATGTCAGCACACTTCTCTCAGAACAGGGAAGGATTGAATGACTGTGAATGCTTCCTCATTTTTGATAAACCCTACCTCAGTGGGAAACCATCGGAGAATTCTTCCTCCGTAAGCCAGGTGTGTCGTAAGAAGAGATATGTAATATATATATATGTAATATATATATATATATATATATATATATATATATATATATATATATATATATATATATATATATATATATATATATATATATATATAATTTGTCCAACGTATTATTAAATTCTTCCCAAATTCTATTAATTATAAATGGATCTAATTTATATAAACCAAAGGATATATGCATATTATCAAAACTGCTTTTTATGAAACAAGATTCAATTATATTCCTGTCGACCATGGACTTGCTTGATACTACTTTCTCAACATTTTGAAAATCAATTGGAAGGTTAAAATCTCTTACATGAGTAAATAGAGCATTGGAATCTTGTCCAGTTCTAATGCTATATTTATGTTGTTTTAATCTTAGTTCGAGATTTTTACCAGTTTGACCGTAATAAACTTCATCGCAAATTTTACAAGGAATCTTATAGACACATCCATCAGCATTTTGGGGAAATTCTTTATCAAAAGTTTTTTTACCGTATCAATATTTTTGAATACAACTTTAATATTAAAAGTCTTAAGAAGAGAAGGCGTATCAACCAAGTTTTCATGGTAAAGGAGAACCAACATATTTTTAGTTGAATAAGGCTGGTTGTCCCTTTTTGGATTGTAAAAAGTATTTCTAGCAATTTTAAAAGATTTATTAATTACATTTCTTGGGTATTTCAAATCATTACCTATTTCATAAATTTTGGATATTTCCTCATCTAGGAACTCTGGACTACAAATTCGTAAGGCTCTCAAAAACATTGATGAGAAAACAGACAGTTTAACTCTGTCTTGATGGAAAGAATAATAGTGGACATAGGAACAGTTATTTGTAGGTTTTCTGTAAATTTTAAATTTAAATTCAAATTTGTAGTCCAGAGTTCATAGATGAGGAAATATCCAAAATTTATGAAATAGGTAATGATTTGAAATATCCAAGAAATGTAATTGATAAATCTTTTAAAATTGCTAGAAATACTTTTTACAATCCAAAAAGGGACAACCAGCCTTATTCAACTAAAAATATGTTGGTTCTCCCTTACCATGAAAACTTGGTTGATATGCCTTCTCTTCTTAAGACTTTTAATATTAAAGTTGTATTCAAAAATCTTGATACGGTAAAAAAAACTTTTGATAAAGAATTCCCCCCAAAATGCTGATGGATGTGTCTAAGATTCCTTGTAAAATTTGCAATAAAGTTTATTACGGTCAAATTGGTAAAAATCTCGAACTAAGATTAAAACAACATAAATACAGCATTAGAACTGGACAAGATTCCAATGCTCTATTTATTCATGTAAGAGATTTTAACCATCCAATTGATTTTCAAAATGTTGAGAAAGTAGTATCAAGCAAGTCCCTGGTCGATAGGAATGTAATTGAATCTTGTTTCATAAAAAGCAGTTTTGACAATAATATGAATGTTTCCTTTGGTTTATATAAATTAAATCCATTTATAATTAATAGAATTTGGGAAGAATTTAATAATACATTGGACAAATAAAAAAAAATTAAATTTCTTATTTCTTGGGTAGAATAGTTTGTTGGTGGGTTGTATGAAGGACCTGTCTAGTTCGGCCGGCGGGCCTGCTGTCTCGCGTCAGGTGTTTCGTTGTTGTGGGATCTGATAGTGAGGTGTGGGCTACCCCTTTATATACCTTCCTTTGATGCTTTACTTTCATTGTTCCTTGATAATGTGAGTAGTCACGAAAGCGCTTGGAACTTCTCTATTCTTTCACAGTGGTTGTTTTGCAATATATATATATATATATATATATATATATATATATATATATATATATATATATATATATATATATATATATATATATACATGCAAATAAGATCACAGTAAACAGGTGATATCACAATATGCTGAATAACCACTGAAAAAATATTAAAATTCAAAACGTTTTCGTGATTTCTCACATTATCAAGGAACTATGATAATGTGAGAAATCACGAAAGCGCTTGGAATTCTACTATTTTTTTCACAGTGGGTATTCTGCATGCATATATATATATATATATATATATATATATATATATATATATATATATATATATATATATATATATATATATATATATATATATATAACACACACACTTCCTTTCCCTCCCTTCAAACTGTCTCTCTCTCTCTCTCTCCCCTCGGTGGCGCCAGGTTTGCGCCACGCTAGAGGATGAACAAAGAAGGTGCCCCTGCGCATGCGCTGCCCAAGGGGACCGCCGCTCCCCTCAACACACATGGCTGCCCATTTCAGAGGGATGGCACGATGGATTTTGAGGTGTCGAGGACTCCTGGAGAACACGATAAGGAGAGGAAATTTCTTTGGGTACATCCACCGCTCACAAGGTCCAATATACCAATGTGTGTGGGATGACTAAATAAAAAGAAAAGACTTCATTAGCAGGTTCGCCATTATATAGTACTGGAGATTTTATGTGATGTATTGTAAGATGTGAAGAGACTGCGTTCTCAAATTATTTAGGTTTTCTAATTTAGGGAGGTTTAAGGAGTAAATTAAAGTTGGTGAAAGCAGTATGGTGCTGCCTCCCGCCTCCACAATGAGTCCAGTTTTAAAGGGGAACTCAGGTACTGCAATGTAAACAAACAACGCAGCAACCAGGGGACCTCTACTTAACATGTGATCCCTAATATTTTGTTAGCAGCAAATTATCTTTGCAGACTCTTGTAGGAAGGTTTTATTAATAGAAATACCTTATAAGAATAAAGATGTAAACAAAAAAAAAGTAAGTGATATTCTCATGTTCTTTATTATTGATAACATGTTTTGATGTGTAACAATAATACTGTTGCCTACATTCACGTGCAATGTCTTCAACAGGTTCGCATTCATATTATAGTGTACATACATATATAAAAAGTAAACTGGGGGAAGGGGGTGCAATATTGCTTTTGTTTTGGTGTACACTTATTATTTTAAAATAATGTGTGTATATCCTCAAATTTGACTTGCGGCATATATGCTATCGCTTTAAAGCACTGCTTTAACTGGCGTGCAAATAGTGGCTGAGCTGGAGGGATCTGACTATTCTCACTTTAACTGATAAAAGTATGAACAAGGTATAACTTAGCCATCTTGGTAAAGCCATGATTTAATTAAACGCAACACTATTCATTTCTACCTATTACAAAAGTATGTTTTGAATAGGCAGTGGTACCTGCATGAATAATATACTTTACAAAACAAACAGCAAAGGCTGCTGATGAGGACAAATGGCCACATATTTAACGATAGTGTTACAAGTAAAGACCTGGTCAAGCGTTTGTTATATGTCAAAACATTCATAAATTCCGTGTCAAGAAAGCACCGTCCACAACCATATGGTGATATTTTGATATTTTTTTTTTCCAGAAGAGGGTAACAACATAAATTTTACAAATTCATCTGAAATACTGACAGAATATGAAGAGGAAATAAAAGAGATTTGTGATAACGAAGTTCATAAAATTAAAAAGAAACCATTCATCTAAGAGTGATACCCAACTACGGTTAACCGAGACTGTAACATTGGCTAATTAAAATATTGAAAAATTCACTTTCACTTCAGTCAAAGAATACTGCAGCACTCTTTGAATAATAAACTTCGTAACCCAAGGATATGTTTCACCCATTTTCATTTAAAAAAGAACATTCTTTCAAATACATTACGGGCGCTTGAATCATTTAATAAGGATGTAAGAATTATCTTTAATATTGTCCATCTCGAGCAGCAGTAGTATCAAAAGTGACTAAATTTCTGACAGACTTCAAACTGGGCTCTAACAGATAGAAGAAAATGCCTGAAATTCTTTCAGTATGAAACGAAGATGTCCTTTTCTCAAAGGGATATCAGCGAAGTGGAGACAACTTGGAGAACATACTTTTATAAGGGAAAAAGTATTCACTAGGAATATAAGTTTTCTTACCGATTTAAGAACTTCACTTGTTTGCAATGCGAACATTTTCACAGGAACACCAGCGAGCTTCTTTGTAAATAAACAAAATCTTCCTACGTGAACCTGAACAGACGAATTTAAGGCCGTAAACTTGAAGTAGTTATCCATTTTAATTTATAATAATATTATATATATATATATATATATATATATATATATATATATATATATATATATATATATATATATATATATATATATATATATATATATATATATATATATATATATACACATATACATACTTTCGATGAATCAGGCAGGGCTACCTCTTCGAAAACAGGCCTGTGGCTTCAGCTCGTCCCTAGAACTTTGAAAGACGGCCGAGGCGTCAATCTTCTGTACATATGTTCACAAAGGTAAAAACGATATCCCTCATAGAACTTCAGAAAAAAAAGCCTTCCTTTTTTTTGACTTCCTAGTGAAATTCGTGTTTAGAATCACTATTTTGGATGTATCGTGTAAAGAAAAGCGAATGGGGTAAATTTCACACATAAAAACAACCTATCCATTTGCGCTGCAAAGACACCCAAAATATAATAGCCTTGTTTTTATCTTCAGACATCTCAAAGATATACTGTACAGATGAACAGTCAGTATTATAAGAAAGAGAAAATGATTCACTATTTTTTACTATTATAACAACAATACCCTAACTTATCAGTCTCAGGTCCAGGGCCAGGTTTGCTTCACAGGTGTGTCTTCTTGAGAGATTCGGAGTGAAAGCCCACTGTTTTAAGTCCGTGGCCAACTTTAAGAGTTGTCCTTTCCTTGAAGCCAATACAGTTCTTTCCTTGCAGTCACTACAGAGACGCCTTTTTTTTCATACACACTTATCCTTTCCTTGAAGCAACTACAGTTGTCCTGGATTTACTATTGCGTGGAAATTACCATCTCTCAGTACAGCCTATCCTACGTACAGGAGTATAAAATTCACGAAAATATCACAAAAAACATCCTACGGGTTTTCTGATTAATGTACATTTTGTAAATGCAGCGACTGGAAATGTACAGATAAGTACATGGGTTAGATACGGGTATTGCTGGGATAGGGGAGCTATTGGCTGGAGTTCGTTGAGGGTGATGGTGGCTGGGATCGAAGAGGATTTTTAAAGTTAGGGATGGGGACGCAGAGGGAGGAGAGAGTACTGTTGCACACAAAGGGTGTGCACAACTACGCAGGTGCAAGTGGTAAGAGGGCGCTGCTGTTGCTATGTTTGTGTGCTGGGACAGCTAGGCCAGGCTTCTTCGCCCAGCTCGAACGTAGTGTTGCTGTGGCAGAGCTGAGGGTAGCTCGTTGGAGCTTACAACAAACGTTGCTGAGTCTGCGCTATTTGCCCCTTTCTTTCCCCTCACACAATCAAGTATAACCACATTTATTAAGAACTACCACAGCTCTGAGTCGCCACCGAAAGGAAATTGATTACGAAGACTGATTCTACTGCGTAAAAAGGTTTTAAGTATCAGCATCAGGTTACTGCGACGCACCAACAGGTCAATACGATTCATCCAGCAGGAACCTACGCTACAACAACAGATTGTCATAACTTACATTTATACAAATAATAACATACATGGTTCTATGAACAAAAAGATAACTGAAGAAGGTATGATCGGTCCAATACCACAATATACAGTTTCATAAAATTATCTTAAACAAGCCTATTTTAACACTTGATAAAAAATACGTCTTCCATGTTTTCCACGTGTCAAATTGCTAATGAAATACTGCCTTTTGTTTTTTCCAGATTTTTCCTATTTATTCCTCAACTCGAGCGCTTGTTAATGTACTCCTCTGGACTTTTAGTTTCACTTCTAGTGTTTTGTGTGAGGGTTTCATACTGGTGCTGCATATTCAGAAATAGGTCGCATATCTTGAGATACGTTTGTTTTGAATGTGTCTGGGCTCTTGAACCCTTCACGGGAATGCCTTGATGCTGGTTAAGGGCTCTTGATCCAAGAAATGGGAGCTGCATTCACCTTCGAATTAAACATGATTAACTTTAGGAATGAACACTCCCTCATGAAAATAACAATTGCGTGCCTGGATGTGTCAGTAATACATTTGCAAGTTAAGCTTGGGCTAAGGCTTGTGTCCCACCTCCAGCGTTCAGTTAGTTTATTTTTTAGTTTCCAGTAGTTGTACACAACACTATACGTCTTCCTGTTTCCCAGTACTGCAGTCTACTACTTTTGTGTGTGTGTGTGTGTGTGTGTGTGTGTGTGTGTGTGTGTGTGTGTGTGTGTGTGTGTGTGTGTGTGTGTGTGTGTGTGTGTGTGTGTGTGTGTGTGTGTGTGTGTGTGTGTGTGTGTGTGTGCGCGCGCGCGCGCGCATGAGTATTCGATTTCCCACGTTACAGGCGAAATTGCTGACCTGGAGAGTGTACAAAGAACTTTCACGGAACACAAGTACGACAAGGCACCTAAATTACTGAGAACGGTTCCAGTCGCTTGATTTGTATTCCCTGGAACGCAGGCGAGAGATATACATGATAATATACATTTGGAAAATCCTAGAGGGATTAGTACCAAACTTGCACACGAAAATCACTCCCAGCATACATAAGGGGGACTACCAATAGACCCCTGGCTGTCTTCAAGAAGGCACAGGACAGGCACCAAAAGTCAGTACCTGACCAGCTGGGTTGTGGTTCGTACGTCAGTTTGCGTGCGGCCAGCAGTAACAGCCTGGTTGATCAAACCCTGATTCACTACGAGGCCTGGTCTCAGACCGGGACGCGAGGTCGTTGACCCCCGAAACCCTCTACAGGTATAAGTTGTGTATCGATCATATTTTCATAGGGGCGTCGCTACCAAGCCTGTTTGTTCCTGCAGAATCGGTCAACTTCCTTCTGTTTATAACAGTAATGAATTTCATGCGACGTCAGGCTCTGCACAATTGTGGAGGATATAGCGATTCTTTGCGAAATTACTGAAATGACTGTCTTAGCCCACGTACATGAAAAAAGCTGGTGAAGGAGCGCCCCACACACACACACACACACACACACACACACACACACACACACACACACACACGAGGTTTGATAAAGCTCATGGAGCGGGGAGAGAGAGGGTCTAGTAGCAACCGGTGAAGAGGCGGGGCCAGGAGCTAGGACTCGACCCCTGCAACCACAAATAGGCGAGTACAAATAGGTGAGTACACACACACACACACACACACACACACACACTTTTTATGTCTTATTTTATCAGGCATATATATACAGGGTTTAGGTTTTTTGTTGTGAAACACACACGAATGTAGTCGATGAATGTGACATGTGCAACACTTGGGTATCTTTAATGTGGAGACGTTTCGCCAACCAGTGGCTTTATCAGTCCAACAGATAATTACTGGAGACAATAGAAGACATGTAGTAACAGTTTCAGATAATCAGTTTCTCAGCCTTGAAAGGCTTTCAGTAGATCAGTATTGGTGAATAATTCTTAGTACTGGATCGATAAAACCACCGATTGGCGAAACTTCTCCAAATTTAAAATGCTCGAGTGTTGTACATGTGTCTCCATTATCTACGTGTCGGTTTTATATATCATTACTATATAAGAATGTAGGAGTCAAAAGGAAAGAGGATAAAGGTATCTTCTCCCCTCCCAACGAGCCCTAAGGAGGATGTTGCCTGATCAACCAGGCTGTTACTTGTGGCTACTCGCTGACCCACATATCCATTTCAGCCTCGCTGATCTGGCACACGGTAGAGATAGTGTAATGAAGCAAATCAGCCCCTCGAGTCATACCCATGTTAAGGTGCAATAAATATGCGTTGTGAAAATTTCACGACTGTTCATGTGTATTATTTATTTATTTTATTCCCTATTTATTACGTACATGGTTCTGTAACTCAGATGTAGGAAATGAATGTATTATAATTATTAGATAAGCCGTGTAATGTCATTATTTTTACTGAAACGTAATGTAGAATAATTGCAAAATGCTTAATAGAGAAAATATTATCAGTATTATTTGTAATATCTGTAAATGATTTGCTAACATCCCTATTACTGTAAAAGATGTAAATCAACTGAAGAAATGGGTTAAGGTATGACCATTCTTGCTTTCTGATGTTCCATTGTCAATGATTCCAATATGATTTCAGAGGAATATCGTTTAGCTGAAACAATGTATCAATTCATTTCCTTATGGATTAGATTATTTTTCTAAGTGTTATTATTCAATGTAATAATTACTGCAAGTACTAACAAGAGCTAGTGATTAAGTTTGGGCCATTGTTAAGGAGTTTTACAAAGAGGCTGTGTATAGGGTAGAAGGCACGTCCAAAATCTTTGGAGGGAACACGAGGCCAGGCAGCACAGCCATTACAATTACCACGTTTTGGGATCTTATCCTATCAGAGGACTCACTATCTGTTGCTAACAAGGTTTAGCACCAACCAGGCACCCTGGAGAAATGCCAGAGAGTTACTAGAGCCAATCAAGCTTAGCCCCTGGACAAAAATAGTACTAACAAAGATCAGACACGGCATGTAATTTGAAGACCTGAAGGTCTCCGTGCAAGATGGAAGAAGGAATATTAAGGCCAGTGGACTAGGGAAGTACTCAAACATAGTATGGTAAAGCAAGGGAGTTCCTTGGAAATCTATGGAGTGAGAGCCATAATTTTTACATGACTATGGTCATATGTGCGGAGTATTCATTCGGCGTGTAAGGATTAAGACTATTTATATTCTGAATTATTTGAATGTTTCTCAGTATTCATGCTTGTAACTTTTTTCCTGTTGGTGTCTAATTTCAGATTCCTCTGTAATGTGTGTGTGTGTGTGTGTGTGTGTGTGTGTGTGTGTGTGTGTGTGTGTGTGTGTTTATTAAATTGTAAGTTTTTTTTTATCTGTATGTATCATTAACCATATCTTTTTCCTTGAGAGTCAAACCCCTGATAAGGTGCCTACTGCTCAATTTCTAAGCCAAGCTGCCCTTAGAGCCAGTACTTATCAGAACTAATATTTTGTCTTAACTATCCTGTATTATTCCTATTGGGTTTTACCTGCTCTAACCCAAATTCTGTCTCTTCCGCTGTAACTTTAGCTACTTTCACTTCTACTACTTTAAGAGAGCAGGTGGTGAATGTATATATTCTTAATTGATAGAACTGAATCCTTTCTTTTATTTCAAATTTTATTTCCCCTTTTTATTTTCTTCCTGTTTTTTATATGTATATTTTAGTTCACTCCTGATCGCCTGTGGGAAGACAGACATTATGGCATCGTCTGGTGCTCTGTCGACTCGGGTGGGAACTTCGTTTTAATAGTGGCTCAGTTTTCTCTTGAAAACTTCTACACTTGCGGCAATATTTCTGATATCTGCTGGGAGCAGGCTGAATATTCGGGACCCACGGCTGTTTACCTGGAGTTTACCTGGAGAGAGTTCCGGGGGTCAACGCCCCCGCGGCCCGGTCTGTGACCAGGCCTCCTTAGGTCAGTGTCCCAGGATGCGACCCACACCAGTCGACTAACACCCAGGTACCCATTTTACTGATGGGGAACATAGACAACAGGTGGAAAGAAACACGTCCAATGTTTCTACTCTGGCTGGGAATCGAACCCAGGCCCTCACCGTGTGAAGCGAGAGCGTTAACCACCAGGCCACCAGAGCCACAGTCTCTTATTTTGCTGCCAGTGGCTCTGCCTTGTCACTGGGTCTATTTACACTCCACATCTCTCACTCCAGTAAGTTGTTGTGGTAATGAGCAGATTAGGAAATAGGTCCAGTATCTTCCATATGTATATTATCACGCCTCTTACATTCTTTCCAGGGAATACATTCCCAGTTCTATTAGGCGTTCCCAGTATTTTCAATGTTTTATTGGTTCTATGTGATATCAGTGCTATCTCATGAAGTCAACTCCGAGACATTATGCAAGAGAGAACAAGGGATTCGAACTGTGTCACGATTGAAATTATTTCTCATTCTAAAAGTTTTTATTTATTCATTTTCATAGCTGTCTTTATTGGGTTCTTTAAAAGGCAGGTTATCGTGGTGTTTATTTAAGTGTTCATCGCAGCAGTTGTTGGGGTGGTTATCATGGTGGCTGGTGGGGGTAGTTATCATGGTGGTTGGTGTGGGGTGGTTAATAGGGTGGGCACTGGGTAGTAGTGGTGGTGACAACAGTAGCGGTGGTGAGAGCGGGAAACCTTACATACAAACCGAGGGGAAAGGGGTGGAGGTGGCCAGTAATGGATTAAGCTCTCTACCACCACTTCCTCTTCCTCTCCTTTGCGATCCTCCTTACCTCCTTGTCATCCTTTCAACCCTCTATTGATTTTTGAAGAACTAGTCAAGGGAAAGTGGGTACAGGAAAGTATACGAGGATGTGGGTAACTTGTTAAGGAGTGGCACAGTAGTGTAACTCTCGTTTTCTGAATGTTTTACTAACATACCACAAGCACTGATCCACCGGGAGGCCTGGTCGAGAACCGGGGCGCAGGGGTCTTGACCCCCCGGAACCTCCAGGTAAAGACTCCATCTCTAGTAAATCGTACGCTATGTAGCAATGCCTCATTTGATGGAACTGGTGAACGTTATCACCGCTGCTCCAAGATAAACCCCATCCTAAGAACACAATAAATGAACACTGCAGCTTAGCTTGGGCAGTAGGATATTATTATTAAGCTCTCACGGAAATATGAAAAGCAGACCAAAAGAATAATAGATATTAGAAGCATACTTTAAGAGGGACATCATCAATAAGAAGGGTCCAAGACTAGCATGGAAAGATTTTTATGTATACTTGACACGCGCCACGTTGCGCTGCGTATGTGAGGTTACGTTTTACCCACCAGTGACATCATCAGTGCAATACAGACAAAGAGTATAGTGTAACACTCAGGTTTAGTAAGGCCGAGGCAATCGAGCGTCAACTGATAGTCTACAGATGGTCCTAGCTAGAAGAATTTTGCAAATATGTTGATACTGAAACTACCCGTGTTCTATAAAACTAGTTAATAACATTACAACAGCAGATCACTACCAGATGCAGCTAGGCAGGTCCAAGTCACACCCACTGGTGTAACTGCCCAACCTATATTTAAATGTACAAAAAAAGTTCTTGCTTTAATGACGTTACCTGAGAGTTTGTTATATTTGAAGTTATTATCACCGCAGACTAAGTAAACCCTTGACTGTCTTCAGGATGCAACTTGATCATTTCAGTAATGGAATATCTGGATTCCTGTTGCAGGCCTGACTGGAATAATTGTGTGCAAACTGTATTAACTTAATACAGAGTTTTGCAAAGTGTACGTGTACATATCTATGTGCTTGCGAGAGTTCATCTTCAGCTCTTTTGTCCGGGGTGCATATGTGGGAGCGAGTGGAAGCTGATTAAGATGCTTCAAGTGTGGAGTGGCAGGACCCAACCCCCACTACACCCACCTGTGGGTCACCACATCCACCTGAGCGTCACCACACCCACCTGAGCGTCAAGTGGCCAGCAGTTACTGTAAACAGTGTGACGTCATGCAGGCAGCCACTGCCTGGCTCACAACACTACTGATACCCAGAACACAAAGTTACTCTACACAAATAACCCGCACACATGAGAGAGGAGCTTAACGACTACGTTTCGGTCCGACTTGGACCAATTACGGTCACAAATGGTCCAAGTCGTGGTAAGCTCCTCTTTCCTAAGTGAGGGTTATTTGTTTTGTTCCAGTCACGGTATTGTGACTGTCCTGCACTAAGTTACTCTCACAATATTTACTACAAATTATGGTCCACTGTTAAGTGAGTAAACAAATAATTTTCCAGATGCGTAACGAAAATAAATGTTTAAGGACCCCCTCCTTGCCGCATCCCACCCATCAAGGCATCCATTATTATTATAATAAAAAAGAAGCGCTAAGCCACAAGGGCTATACAGCATCAAGGCATCCAACGACACGCCAAACTATAAGCGGTTATCTCAAGAAACTAATTCTATAAGGGGGAATACAGCACATTATATAATTAGGGTGACTGACATATATTACCACTAACATTTTTGGGTTATCCTAGGTAATTTACACATGTTACCATGCAGAACAACCACCGAAAAGAATAGTGAACTTCCAAGGGCTTTCGTGATTTCTCAATCATGAAAGCGCTTGGAAGTTCACTATTCTTTTCACAATGGTTGTTCTGCATATTATGACATAACCTGTTTACTATGATCTTATTGCATGTATCACCATGTATGATAATGTGTAACTGTATTTACGTGTACCAGTACCTAAATAAACTTACTAACCCTTATTTATGCGAAGCATTTCGGGCGTTTATGAGACAACATATATAAAGGACATTTTGATGATAGACTAGCCAGAGCATGATAAAAAGTGTATGAAGTTTAAACTAGATCTGTCTACTTCATGAGGCTTGGAATGATACCTCCCCCCCCCCCCAATACACACAAATGGTTCTGAAAGCTAATAACAGGGAGCTAAACCGTCCAATAAAAATCCCAACATTTGTTTGACTAAGTTCCACAAGAGAGGAAGTTGTTCCCGAGTTGCGTTCTCAACATTTAACATGAAGATCCAATTTAACAAAAAAAAAAAATAGCAAACAAATTAATATAAATTTACCTAATGATGTGACCTTAACAAGAACTTTAACAAATGCACAATATCCTGAAAATGAAACAAGAGCTTCAGTAACTATTCACTAAACTAAAGGTGAGACTAAGAGCTTTACTGAGGTCAAGCTTTGCCACTAAGTAGAGCAGCAGTTGCAGATTGATGGTCCAGGAAGCTTGGATACACTTATACAATGAAAGCCTTGCCCAATGTATCAAGTGAAGCAGCACCTCAGAGGCGCCACTCACTCCTGTCACCTAATAATATATCTTGCACCTACGTGCCTTTCCCTGTGAGCTAATAATATATCCTCAGCCTACGTGCCTTTATAGATAAATGGACTGATGAAGACTGTGTGGCGAAACGTTTCCACTATCAAGATACCCAAGTGTTGAACATGAGTGTAACTTATCCACGTGCCTGTCCCTCTAAGTTAAAACTAACATATCCTGTACCTACGTACAGCATAACCTATGTAAACTAAAGTTCCCACTTAAAATTTTCCTTACATAATACATTTCTTGTGGGTTGGACCTACCTAGCATGGTCCAGTAGGCCCGCTGCAGTGCTCCTCAGTTCTTGTATTCTTACATATAATTAGAAATGCATGTGCAATGGTCTTGCAGTCACCATTATTGTAGTCGTGACTCATATGGTTAAATTCCTTGACGTCAATAGTTGGCGCATACCCAGCAGTTAAAAATCAGCGGCACATCTTTCAGCGTCACAAACATAACGAAGATATTTCAGATTCACAAATAATCTACACTTTTAAGAGGAACTTTAGACGAGGTTTCAGTCCGTCCGGAACAAGGTCCAAGGACCTTGATCCAGGACCATTATCAAGTCACAAATGAGCGAGAAAATGCAAATAAGACCAAAAGACTGGCAAGTAAAGAAGTCAATTGTTCCAGCAACGGCACAATGCTCCTTTCCGAAGATAATCGTGGATTTATTAACCATCGAATGATATTAACCCAGCTGTAACTCAAGAAAGCCAGGTAATATGGCTTATTTCCGTTGAGGTTCTTTGGGTCTTTCCCCAGGGTGCACTCCACAAGTCTACTACTAACTCCTAGTGTGATGAATGGTTTTGAAAACCGACACATTGAAGAATTGAGACACTTATGCAACACATGGGAATCTTTATTGAAGAAACGTTTCGCCACACAGTGGCTTCATCAGTCCAATACAAAGTAGAAATGGGTATGGAGAGTAGAAGTATGAGGTAATCAGTCCCTCAACCTGGATTCGATGTGTTCAGTACAAGAGTGATGGACTGAACACATCGAATCCAGGTTGAGGGACTGATTACCTCATACTTCTACTCTCCATACCCATTTCTACTTTGTATTGAACTGATGAAGCCACTGTGTGGCGAAACGTTTCTTCAATAAAGATTCCCATGTGTTGCATAAGTGTCTCAATTCTTCAACTAACTCCTAGGTACTCGCTGCTAGGCGAGCAAGTACAGTAAAGATAGTGTTAACTATAATGCATCTCGCCCCATCCGATATCTGAACTCAGGTACCTTTGTTGTGAGCCGAACACTCATATTTTATGAATGTGACAATGATAGCCCACAACTCTATCAATTTTCTACCCTTCTTTTATGTCACAACCTTTCTCATATATAAATGCATACATCCACACACACTCTCAAGTAACATTAAAGAAAACGAGAGTACACAGTTGAGGAAATGGAGTAGAGGGACGTGTGAGCTACACTCAACCTTGGACACCCACACACAACTTGTCAACCACCATCCGCACCTTCCTTATTCACTGCAACACTTATTTCTGCACACGAGCCTGACGTTTTCTTAGCCAGAGAGAGATAAAGATTTAATGCACATCGGGCAGGTGTAAATCTGGTCCAGAGATGATAGCGCCTGTACCTCGGTCACAAGTAAACACAATATTACTCCTTTTACTGTTATACATACAAAGTCTTGATGAATATAAATGAATGAGGTGTGGTAGTATTGATACAGTGAATATGTTGTTACAGCGGTAGTATTGGTACACTGGCAGTGTTGGTACAGAGATAGTGTTTGTACACAGTTACTGTTTGCTGCCAGAAGTGACCTTGGCTGAGCCGGCCGGTGATAAGAGGAAGATTTTTTTTTTTTTATTTGGTAAAATTTGATACGTCAGTAATGTGCTGCTACCCTATTCTATAAGATAGTTATACTGTGAGAAAAAAAGTTACGAGCACATGACAGGAGAGCGCAGCTTTATCACACGACGGGCAGTTAGCCAGTTTCACTTTGGCTGCCCTCTCTGAACCTCTTCTCAAATCTTTCATTCCGCCAGCAATCGCTCTTCCAATGACCCACGTCTGGAATAGGCTCTCGCAACATATGGAAATCAAGGTAACATCAAAAGAAAGTTGTGGCCCACACCTGCCTCAAACTGGACTCTGCCATATGTAGGTTACTCACAGATTAAAGACTCTTCAGCGAATATTCTGGTAAATTCAGTTTTTGAAATGAGAACTGTTCATGGTTTGCAAAATATACCAGTTATTAGTTTGCACAGACAACAGTTCATCTCTTGCAAAGATAACACCTCATAAGTTAGAAAGATAACTTAGAACTTTTAAAGATAACAGCTCATGTCTTTTGAGTCACAAAGATGAGCACACAATAAAACATCCAACTCATCAGCAACGCAATTCAAGAACGTCGAACAAGTACGTCGACCAAGGACGCCAAACAAGGACGCCAAACAAGGATGCCAAACAAGTTCGCCTAACAAGGACACAAAACAAGGATGTCAAACGAGGAAATACAAGTCACTCCCAGCTATTTTCCACCCCCTTCCTGCCCCTCCTCCTTTCCCCTTGTCTCTCTTTTTCACTACAATTCACAAAACTTGCACCTGCTATCAATATTTTCCCCCTCCTTCCCATCACCCCTTACCCCCCTTTCCCGTCCTTCCCTTACTTCCCCAAATATATACAGATTCCCCAAAGTTGATTCCCTTGAGTATTAGTCAGGATGGTGAACCAGGATGGTGAGTCCGGGTGGTGAACCAGGATGGTGAGTCCGGGTGGTGAACCAGGATGGTGAGTCCGGGTGGTGAACCAGGATGGTGAGTCCGGGTGGTGATAAACTGGCTACGACGTCATAATTTATCCTGACAGTGATAAATTTAGCTAAGATATGACGTCATAGTTTAATGCGACTTGTGACTGGGGAGTAAATTAGTTAAGGATGATATTAATTTGATGAATCACTCGAGTTAATTAGCGGAAATAATATAATTATAATAATTTAAGGTAATGGATAAGGGGAAGAAAGTGGGAACACTACAGCAGCTGAAGGAGGTTCCTTACCTTCACCCATCACCACCACTTACCTTCACCCACCACACAGTTTTTTTTTTTTTGTGTGGGGGGGGGAGAGGGCGGTGTTTCGCTCTGTGTAGAGTTTTACCAAGTGAGAAAAATGGAATAAGGGAGATAATAAATGGTGACAATGTCTCACCAAAATAGGACTTGTGATAACGGATTCAAGTTAGATAAATTTAGGTTTATAAAGACATAAAACACCTCGAGAGTTGATGCGAGTCGTGTGAGAACGTGTCCAGTGTTGCATGCAAATGTAGCCACTGATGTCTTCTCTGAAGCAGCACTAGTGTCAGGTGATGGTGGAGCTGGAGGAGGCGTCAGGTGATGGTGGAGCTGGAGGAGGCGTCAGGTGATGGTGGAGCTGGAGGAGGCGTCAGGTGATGGTGGAGCTGGAGGAGGAGTCAGGTGATGGTGGAGCTGGAGGAGGCGTCAGGTGATGGTGGAGCTGGAGGAGGCGTCAGGTGATGGTGGAGCTGGAGGAGGCGTCAGGTGATGGTGGAGCTGGAGGAGGCGTCAGGTGATGGTGGAGCTGGAGGAGGCGTCAGGTGATGGTGGAGCTGGAGGAGGCGTCAGGTGATGGTGGAGCTGGAGGAGGCGTCAGGTGATGGTGGAGCTGGAGGAGGCGTCAGGTGATGGTGGAGCTGGAAGAGGCGTCAGGTGAAGGTAGAGCTGGAAGAGGCGTCAGGTGAAGGTAGAGCTGGAAGAGGTGTCTACCTAGATGCTACCTGGAGGGTATTCCGGGGATCAACGCCCCCGCTGCCTGGTCCACGACCAGGCCTTCCGGTGGATCAGAGCCTGATCAACGAGGCTGTTACTGGTGGCCGCACGTAGTCCAAAGTACGAACCACAGCCCGGCTGATCCGGTACTGACTTTAGGTATTTGTCCAGTTCCCTCTTGAAGACAACTAGGGGTCTATTGGTAATTCCTCTCATGGCTGGTGGAAGGCTGATGAACAGTCTTGGGCCCCCGGACACTAATCGTGTTTGCTCTTAGTGTACTAATGGCGCCCCTATTTTTCATTAGGGGTATGCTGCATCGCCTGCCAAGTCTTTTGCTTTCCTAGCGAGTGCTGTGAGCAGATTAGGGACCAGGCGTCAGGTGAAGATGCAGCTGAAAGAGGCTATGAGAGAGATACGGCGACTCGTTACAAGAGAATTCGTAGTAATCTTTACGAAAACTAAAATACGAAAAAGAAAATTGACTGTCACTGGTGGAGAGGAAAGGCGCCAGACAAAATGAGAATGACTGAAGGAGCTGTAGAAACTTAACTGGTTTGCTGTGTTGCAAGATCAATGTCGGACAAAATGTGGCTAAGAACCAGACGAAAGACAAAGGTAAGCCCATTCTTGTAGTTGATGATTCTCAAAGTACAGAAAGAATATGATTAGAGGAGCTTTTGGAATGCATAACCAATATCCTGTCTGGCCGAGTGCGGGAGGTAATACCTAGAGGGCAAGTGGAGATTAATACACAAGTTTAGGTTACCTATTACAAAGATTAAAGAACGGGGTAATATACTGTATTACTGTATATGGCGATCTGTCTAGGATGAGGGTAGGAAACGAGTAGCTGTCCAGGGCACCTGGAACAAGTAGCCGGTTGAGGAAGTATCGTCAGGAATCCAACATAAACGTTGACAACCGGGACACTTTCTTACGAAAGTGTATTTTGTGTCGGCAAAAGATAATTCATCTTTCACAGCAGGGAGTCGAAGTCACAGCTGTGTCGGTAGACGCTTGAAAAAGCCCACAGACGAACTGTCAGGGCTAAAATAAATCCAAGTTATGAAGAAAGGATACAGCAGCACTGAATATGTCATCTGTGAGTGGCGGGAGAGAAAGTGGAGATTTAATAACACCAAAGATTATAAAATGATACAAAAGAAATGAAACAGAAGACTTCAAAACACCAACAACTGACACAACCAGAGATAAAATCTATAAAGGAAGAACTGTTGAATCATAACAGTTTTTACTGAGTAGTACATCACTTATGTTACAGTGGTACATCACTGATGTTACAGTGGTACATCACTTATGTTACAGTGGTACATCACTTATGTTACAGTGGTACATCACTTATGTTACAGTGGTACATCACTTATGTTACAGTGGTACATCACTTATGTTACAGTGGTACATCACTTATGTTACAGTGGTACATCACTTATGTTACAGTGGTACATCACTTATGTTACAGTGGTACATCACTTATGTTACAGTGGCACATCACTTATGTTACAGTGGCACATCACTTATGTTACAGTGGTACATCACTTATGTTACAGTGGTACATCACTTATGTTACAGTGGCACATCACTTATGTTACAGTGGCACATCACTTATGTTACAGTGGCACATCACTTATGTTACAGTGGTACATCGCTTATGTTACAGTGGTACATCGCTTATGTTACAGTGGTACATCGCTTATGTTACAGTGGTACATCACTTATGTTACAGTGGTACATCACTTACGTTACAGTGGCACATCACTTACGTTACAGTGGCACATCACTTACGTTACAGTGGCACATCACTTACGTTACAGTGGCACATCACTTACGTTACAGTGGCACATCACTTACGTTACAGTGGCACATCACTTACGTTACAGTGGCACATCAATGTTACAGTGGCACATCACTTATGGTACAGTGGCACATCACTTACGTTACAGTGGCACATCACTTACGTTACAGTGGCACATCACTTACGTTACAGTGGCACATCACTTACGTTACAGTGGCACATCAATGTTACAGTGGCACATCACTTACGTTACAGTGGCACATCACTTGTTACAGTGGTACATCACTTACGTTACAGTGGCACATCACTTACGTTACAGTGCCACATCACTTGTTACAGTGGCACATCACTTATGTTACAGTGGCACATCAATGTTACAGTGGCACATCACTTATGTTACAGTGGCACATCAATGTTACAGTGGCACATCACTTACGTTACAGTGGCACATCACTTACGTTACAGTGGCACATCACTTACGTTACAGTGGCACATCACTTACGTTACAGTGGCACATCACTTACGTTACAGTGGCACATCAATGTTACAGTGGCACATCACTTATGTTACAGTGGCACATCACTTATGTTAGTGGCACATCAATGTTACAGTGGCACATCAATGTTACAGTGGCACATCAATGTTACAGTGGCACATCACTTACGTTACAGTGGCACATCAATGTTAGTGGCACATCACTTACGTTACAGTGGCACATCACTTGTTACAGTGGCACATCACTTATGTAACAGTGGCACATCACTTGTTACAGTGGTACATCACTTATGTTACAGTGGTACATCACTTATGTTACAGTGGTACATCACTTATGTGCTACAAGAGGAGGCAGTGAATGTTACATCTGCAGAAAGAAAAAAATAAAATAACTTGGTTATTTAAGATGGTACACGAGGCTCTCCGCTCCCGTAGCTGCCCATCAAGGACGTGACTTGATGTCGGTGGACGACTCTTGATTCAAGAAACTGGAGCTACCTTCATTTTTCTTGGCTCCAGCCTGATTACCTCCAAGATCCCAGAATGGGTGGGGCTGGTAACCGTGACCAGTGGTGGGGGCTGGTAACCGTGACCAGTGGTGGGGGCTGGTAACCGTGACCAGTGGTGGGGGCTGGTAACCATGACCAGTGGTGGGGGCTGGTAACCATGACCAGTGGTGGGGGCTGGTAACCGTGACCAGTGGTGGGGGCTGGTAACCATGACCAGTGGTGGGGGCTGGTAACCATGACCAGTGGTGGGGGCTGGTAACCGTGACCAGTGGTGGGGGCTGGTAACCATGACCAGTGGTGGGGGCTGGTAACCATGACCAGTGGTGGGGGCTGGTAACCGTGACCAGTGGTGGGGGCTGGTAACCATGACCCGTGGTGGGGGCGGGTAACCGGGACCAGTGGTGGGGGCTGGTAACCATGACCAGTGGTGGGGGCTGGTAACCATGACCAGTGGTGGGGGCTGGTAACCGTGACCAGTGGTGGGGGGCTGGTAACCGTGACCAGTGGTGGGGGGCTGGTAACCGTGACCAGTGGTGGGGGGCTGGTAACCGTGACCAGTGGTGGGGGCTGGTAACCGTGACCAGTGGTGGGGGGCTGGTAACCGTGACCAGTGGTGGGGGCTGGTAACCGTGACCAGTGGTGGGGGGCTGGTAACAGTGACCAGTGGTGGGTGCTGGTAACCGTGACCAGTGGTGGGGGCTGGTAACCATGACCAGTGGTGGGGGCTGGTAACCATGACCAGTGGTGGGGGCTGGTAACCGTGACCAGTGGTGGGGGGCTGGTAACCATGACCAGTGGTGGGGGCTGGTAACCATGACCAGTGGTGGGGGCTGGTAACCGTGACCAGTGGTGGGGGCTGGTAACCATGACCAGTGGTGGGGGCTGGTAACCGTGACCAGTGGTGGGGGCTGGTAACCCTGACCAGTGGTGGGGGCTGGTAACCGTGACCAGTGGTGGGGGCTGGTAACCGTGACCAGTGGTGGGGGCTGGTAACCATGACCAGTGGTGGGGGCTGGTAACCGTGACCAGTGGTGGGGGCTGGTAACCATGACCAGTGGTGGGGGCTGGTAACCATGACCAGTGGTGGGGGCTGGTAACCATGACCAGTGGTGGGGGCTGGTAACCATGACCAGTGGTGGGGGCTGGTAACCATGACCAGTGGTGGGGGCTGGTAACCATGACCAGTGGTGGGGGCTGGTAACCATGACCAGTGGTGGGGGCTGGTAACCGTGACCAGTGGTGGGGGCTGGTAACCGTGACCAGTGGTGGGGGCTGGTAACCGTGACCAGTGGTGGGGGCTGGTAACCATGACCAGTGGTGGGGGCTGGTAACCGTGACCAGTGGTGGGGGCTGGTAACCGTGACCAGTGGTGGGGGCTGGTAACCGTGACCAGTGGTGGGGGCTGGTAACCGTGACCAGTGGTGGGGGCTGGTAACCATGACCAGTGGTGGGGGCTGGTAACCGTGACCAGGGGTGGGGGCGGGTAACCTTGACCAGTGGTGGGGGCTGGTAACCATGACCAGTGGTGGGGGCTGGTAACCATGACCAGTGGTGGGGGCTGGTAACCATGACCAGTGGTGGGGGGCTGGTAACCGTGACCAGTGGTGGGGGCTGGTAACCATGACCAGTGGTGGGGGCTGGTAACCATGACCAGTGGTGGGGGGAGGTAACCATGACCAGTGGTGGGGGCTGGTAACCGTGACCAGTGGTGGGGGCTGGTAACCATGACCAGTGGTGGGGGCTGGTAACCGTGACCAGTGGTGGGGGCTGGTAACCATGACCAGTGGTGGGGGCTGGTAACCATGACCAGTGGTGGGGGCTGGTAACCATGACCAGTGGTGGGGGCTGGTAACCGTGACCAGTGGTGGGGGCGGGTAACCAGGACCAGTGGTGGGGGCTGGTAACCATGACCAGTGGTGGGGGCTGGTAACCGTGACCAGTGGTGGGGGCTGGTAACCATGACCAGTGGTGGGGGCTGGTAACCATGACCAGTGGTGGGGGCTGGTAACCATGACCAGTGGTGGGGGCTGGTAACCATGACCAGTGGTGGGGGCTGGTAACCATGACCAGTGGTGGGGGCTGGTAACCATGACCAGTGGTGGGGGGCTGGTAACCGTGACCAGTCTGTTTAACCACTTTGTTTGATGTCTACGGACAAAGTATTTCCCCATAATAAGAAAAATCATTATTATTATTATTCATACCATATTTACCGGCATACAAGGCGCACTTTCTCCCATAAAATGTTTTGGAAACTCCCCCTGCGTTCTATATGATCAAGGGAAGGCTGTGGGTTAGGCTTTAGCAGCTGTTTACTAACGTTACGTTTCAACTGGTTGGAAACATCGTCTCATATACACGTGCGCCTTATATGCCGGAAAATACGGTTGTTATTATTAATTTTGTAGCAACACATTAGCAATCTAGGCACCCCACACCTCATCTGATGGGTGCATCTCTCTTAAACCACTCCTTCCTACTACGACCTTAAACAAGCAAGCATCACCTCCACCACACCCACTACATACACCTCTTTCCCCCACCCTCCCTCAGTGTATGCTTGCTCTCTGCACCCCTCCCCTCCCTAAGCATGTGAATAACTACCACTCCCCCCCCCTTCCACCAGAACTCGCTCTCTACCTCTTTCTGACCCCTCCCACTATCCTTCTCCTCCTCCCTCACCCACATCCCCACACCTCCATGGCTGCGCAGTTGTGGGACTTGTGCTTAGTGTTTTTATTTCCACTGATGTGTATTTATGCGTATGAATTAGGTAACTGCGTGCTAGCACTGACGTTAAGTATACGAGCAATACCAGAGACCTTCCTTAAACTAGCTGAGCTATTTAGCAGCAACAGCAGCTATATGTGACGCATTTAAATGAATGTATGAATGCATACACTAGCACGCACGCGAGCACATACACGCACACAGTGCTTGCCAGTTAAAGACAGTCAGCGTGTTGGGCACTAACAAGTGTGACAAGAGGCACGTGTTCAACAAGCCAGCGTGACTTCACAAACCAGGGAGACAAACACAACACCAGTTTAGGAGAGGACACGTCGCAAGGTAAACAGAGTACAGGTGCATCAATACCAACACTGTGGGAATAATGACACATGCACAAAGAGAAGAATAAAATGTCACAATACAGTGGCTCGAAAACACTGACAAAAACCCCGCACTTTGGAGAACTTTATGACGACATTTCGGACCGTCCTTGAGCAATGGCAAATCACATCATTTATTGACGGAGACGTTTCGCCCACTGGTGGTTTGAAAAAGGTCACCAGCGGCGAAACCTTTCTTCCAATAAATGCCTTGATTGCTAATTCGTCTCTATTCCTATAATATTCAAATGCTTGACGCTGTCTAGATGGAAAAAGCATCAGATTCCTTCGTAATGCTCCGGGTTTCCTGCCTGGCCTAGGCCAATCCACTGATTAATCTACCTTCTGATGGAGATCTCGCACTCAAAGTACTATATATATATATATATATATATATATATATATATATATATATATATATATATATATATATATATATATATTTATTATTATCACACCGGCCGATTCCCACCAAGGCAGGGTGGCCCGAAAAAGAAAAACTTTCACCATCATTCACTCCATCACTGTCTTGCCAGAAGGGTGCTTTACACTACAGGTTTTAAACTGCAACATTAACACCCCTCCTTCAGAGTGCAGGCACTGTACTTCCCATCTCCAGGACTCAAGTCCGGCCTGCCGGTTTCCCTGAACCCCTTCATAAATGTTACTTTGCTCACACTCCAACAGCACGTCATGTATTAAAAACCATTTGTCTCCATTCACTCCTATCAAACACGCTCACGCATGCCTGCTGGAAGTCCAAGCCCCTCGCACACAAAACCTCCTTTACCCCCTCCCTCCAACCTTTCCTAGGCCGACCCCTACCCCGCCTTCCTTCCACTACAGACTGATACACTCTTGAAGTTATTCTGTTTCGCTCCATTCTCTCCACATGTCCGAACCACCTCAACAACCCCTCCTCAGCCCTCTGGACAACAGTTTTGGTAATCCCGCACCTCCTCCTAACTTCCAAACTACGAATTCTCTGCATTATATTCACACCACACATTGCCCTCAGACATGACATCTCCACTGCCTCCAGCCTTCTCCTCGCTGCAACATTCATCACCCATGCTTCACACCCATATAAGAGCGTTGGTAAAACTATACTCTCATACATTCCCCTCTTTGCCTCCAAGGACAAAGTTCTTTGTCTCCACAGACTCCTAAGTGCACCACTCACTCTTTTTCCTTCATCAATTCTATGATTCACTTCATCTTTCATAGACCCATCTGCTGACACGTTCACTCCCAAATATCTGAATACATTCACCTCCTCCATACTCTCTCCCTCCAATCTGATATTCAATCTTTCATCACCTAATCTTTTTATCCTCATAACCTTACTCTTTCCTGTATTCACCTTTAATTTTCTTCTTTTGCACACCCTACCAAATTCATCCACCAATCTCTGCAACTTCTCTTCAGAATCTCCCAAGAGCACAGTGTCATCAGCAAAGAGCAGCTGTGACAACTCCCACTTTGTGTGTGATTCTTTATCTTTTAACTCCACGCCTCTTGTCAAGACCCTCGCATTTACTTCTCTTACAACCCCATCTATAAATATATTAAACAACCACGGTGACATCACACATCCTTGTCTAAGGCCTACTTTTACTGGGAAATAATTTCCCTCTTTCCTACATACTCTAACTTGAGCCTCACTATC
>NC_091315.1:34718458-34736298 GCF_038502225.1 Cherax quadricarinatus
CATTTATTATTTTTAATATACAGTCCACAAATTTATATATTTACCAGCATTCCTGGTGATGTATTTTTCATTTGTAATTAATAGGTCCAGAGCAACTTGTGGATATGACAGTGGTAGGTATCGAAGGGGGACATTTTTTGCGACCTAGGTGTCCCAAATTCCTACTTGTCTAACTGATAAATAATAATTATCTTTGTTCATTTACTGTTATGTATATAATGATACATTCAGATAAATGCAATTTTCCACATTTAATTTGCCCGTTGGTCCTTCTTGAACCGGAGGTAATTAGTGAAGTCATTAATTAGTTAATTACTTAATAATTATATGTGAAATGACAGAAGGAGGTGGATGTTAAGTTCACAAATTTACTTAATGTGTAGTGGATTACAATTATTACAATATTGTGGCTAAAGATTATATTAATGTGTATAAGTGTATGTGTAATTGATAAGCCAAGTGTAGCTAATTATATTAATGTGTATATTAATTTTGCAAAGCCAAAGTGGCTAGGATTTATATTAATGTATTTGTGCAATATTAATTTGATAAGACAATTCTGGCCAAGATTTATATCAGTGTATGTGTAATTGATAAGCCAAGTGTAGCTAATTATATTAATGTGTATAATATTAATTTTGCTATGCCAAATTCTGGCAAGGATTTATTAATTTGTATAATATTAATTTTGATAAGCCAAGTCTGGCTAAAGGTTTGTATTAATGTACATTTAAAATTTATATAATTTTCTTACATGTAATTGCTAAGCTCAAGTAGCTAGGATTTATTCAAAGGTAAGTTGTACTATTTACCTTTATAAAGTGTAAGTTGTAATCAGTGTTATTAATTAAGTTGAATTTAATACATTGCATCATGGCTGAAAATGAGGAAATTAATATAGAAGACAAACATATGGAATATAGAACAAAGAAAGCATCATTGCAGGCTAGAAAAGTTCATGTAACCAAGGAATATAATAAATGTTTGGAATTAATGAATCAAGAAACTGTGAATACTGATGATTTAAAATTGTATTTAGATGCTTTAGGGAATAGATATGATTCATACAAATTATATTACAACAAATATGAAGGAGATTTGTTAGTAAACTGTGTAGATGAGACTGAAGTAGATCTCTTGATTAATCAGTATTATGAATTAGAGGAAAAGATTCTTTCTTGTAAAAGTCAGGCCTTGAATAAATTAAAATGTGTAAACCAGGCAGTTAATCAGTCTGCTCCAACAAATAATATGTCTTTGCCAAAACTCCCAGAATTATGTTTACCTGTGTTTAATCCTGGAGAAAATTGGGAGGAATTTTGGTCAATTTTTAAAGCAGCTGTGCATGACAGGAGTGACCTAGCCTGTGTAACTAAATTATTTTACCTCAAAGGACAGGTAAGAGGAGATGCTCACATACTCATACAAGCCTTTCCCAATGTAGATGACTCTTACAAGGAAGCAGTTGACTTGTTGAAGGTCACTTATGGTAATATAGAACAAAGTAGGTTGGATCTAGTGAATATCATTGTTAATTTAAAATCTCCAGATCACACTTACAAAGGTTTACAGCAGTTTAGAGTTAAACTGGAGAGCACTCTCAAAACTTTAAGTAATAAATATAATCTGAAGGAATCAGACTGGTTATTGAGTGCCATGGTACAGAATAAATTAAGCTGTAAAACACTTGAATGGATCTCTAACAAATATCACAAGGGTTATTTTGGTCTGGAGGAAATAAGACTAGGTCTACAAGAATTAATTGTGCAGTTGCAGACCAGCCAACTAACTCATTTTAAAGATGCAACACATAATAACTCTGAGGTATCTGTCAAGTTTCACAAAGGGAAAAATTATCCCAATGGTAATAATCAAAATTCATTTCCTAAAAATAGTTGCATAGGTGCATATCAAGTAGCAGGAATCAGAAATAATGATTCTCCACAAGGTAAGAAGAATAAGTACCCTCCTAAGAGTAGCCCAGTTAATAAGAAACCAGTCAAAGAAAAGAGAGATTGTCTTTTCTGCAAGGGTACTCATTTTTCTAAGAATTGCAATGCATACAATTCATGGAATGATAAAGTTGAAAGATTGGAGGAACTTGACAGATGTATCAGGTGTTTAGGTAATCACAATGTAAAGGATTGTTATGCCAAATTAAACAACTGTTATCAATGTCACAAAGGAAGACACCATATAGTCATGTGTAAAGGTCTATATGATAATGTTGATAATAATGATAATGTTGACAATCCTGACACAACAGTAGCTAATGTAAAAATTGCTGCTAATGTTAATAATGATGGTTTTGCTGAAGTAGCCTTACCTGTGTTACAGGTAAAAATTGATGATAAAAGGCATAAATCAAAAAATGTAAATGCATTATTGGACCAGGGATCCCAGCGTACTTTCATAAAACGTAAATGTCTTGATGGTATGAAAGTACAGATGGGAGATCCCACAACTTTAAAATTATCTGGTTTTCTCTCGGATAAAAGAGCTCAATTGTATGACACTGTTTATGTAACTGTCAGGTTGGGCAATGAGAAAAAACGTGTTAATGCAGTAATTGTAGATAGACTTCCAGAGAAAATATCTACAGTAGGGCTTAGTAAAGCTACAGAAAGACTTTCACATAATGTAAATTTAGCACCTTCTGGTGTAAGTGATGATTCTGTAGGCCCAATAAATATTTTGATAGGTAGTGACTATTATGCCTCCTTTGTAAAGGGTATGGTAAAGAAATGTGGTGTCACCCTTTTGAAGACTGCAGGAGGCCATGTAATGTATGGTAGGATTCCTCGTAATAATAATTCATGACTAGAGGAAACTACAAATACCATAACTGTGTGTCTTACTCATGAAATCGTACCCCAGTATAATTCTTCCATAGAGGATGGTGTTGAGCCAGTGCATAAATTGTGGGAATTAGACAGCATTGGAATAAATGTAAATGAAGAAAGTCCAGACGATTCTTTTACTCAGGAGCAATACCTGAGAGATGTAAAATTTGAATCTGGACAATACTGGGTACGACTTCCGTGGAGACTGAACCATCCAGAATTGCCCACTAATTACAGAATGGCATATGGACAGTTAAAGGCTCAGCTCCGCGAACTGAGTAAGACACCAGAATTGTTAACTGCCTATAATGATATAATTGCTGAGCAGTTAATTAATAAATTTATAGAAGAGGTACCTCCTGAGCAAGCCAAAATTTATGGTCACTATTTGCCACATCACGGAGTGAAGAAGGATTCTAAGACCACTCCTCTGAGGATTGTGTTTAATTGTAGTGCCAGGAGTAACAAAAATGTACCTAGTTTAAATGACTGTTTGATGACAGGTCCGTCGTTGACGGAAAAATTAGGAGATATCTTATTAAATTTCAGAGTGAAGCATTATGCCTTTACGGCTGACATAAGTAAAGCTTTCCTAAGAGTGGGTTTACAAGAGGCTGACCGGGATTGTACCCGCTTCTTATGGCCTGAGAATCCTAGTGACCCACTTAGCCCTCTGAAAACCTTTCGCTTTAGGAGCGTATTATTTGGTGCTACATCCAGTCCGTTCCTACTTCAAGCGACGATAAATGCACACCTTAAACGTATGGAAAGTCCATTGAGTAAAGTAATGAGCAAACAATTTTATGTGGACAATTTCCTGGGTGTGACGTCAACTGAAGAGGAACTGTTAATGACTTATGGAGAGGCTAATAAAATAATGCAAAGTGCAAATATGCCTCTGAGGGAATGGAATAGTAATTCGTCCAAATTAAAGGACAAAATAAGTAAAGATTACCCTGGAGATGAAGTGCCAAAATGTAGTAATGTATTGGGTTTAACTTGGGATACTGAGAGAGATTTGTTAATGTTAAAACCTAATAATTACAGTATGCCCAATAAATTAACTAAGAGAGTTTTGCTTGCTGAAGTTTCCAAATGTTTTGATCCACTAGGTTTAGTGTCACCCCTTACTATAAGAGGGAAATTATTAATTCAGGAAGCATGGAAACTTAAATGTGCTTGGGATGAAATTCTACCTGAGGAATTCATTAACAGGTGGGATGAATTAATTGGTGATTATGAGAAAATTCCAATGTTGGAGTTCCCACGCCAGGTGGCCAATCCAAATGGGAAAAATGTACTCCACATTTTTTGTGATGCTTCAAAATTGGCATATGGAGCAGTTGCTTACCTTCAATGTAATAGTGTTATTTCTCTTGTTATGTCTAAGGCTAAAGTGTCTCCAATTAAATCACGTACCTTGCCTCAGTTGGAATTAACAGCCATTTATGTAGGTGTCAAATTAGCTAATTATATAAGAAATAAGTTGCAGGAGATAAATATTAGCGACACTGTAATTTGGTCTGATAATGAGGTATCCTTACAATGGATTCGTAATGGAAACAGTAAAATTGTGTACGTACAAAACAGAGTCGCTGAAATTAATCAGATGCAAGAGAAGTATAATAGTTTGGGTCAGCATATGTTAACATTTAATCATATACCTGGTGAGGAGAATCCAGCTGATTTCTTGTCTCGAGGTTTACCTTATGCTAAATTTGTAAATGCTGTATCATGGTTTAAAGGACCGAGCTGGTTGGTAAATAAAGCTAATTGGCCTGTACAAAAGGCGTATATTGCTCCTGTTGAAATTACTGTGACCACCGCTCCAATAGTTTGTCCTTCCTTAGCCATTGATATAAATAGGTATTCTTCTTTACCCAAACTAATCAATGTAACTAAGTTGGTGTTTAAATTTCTAAACAAGATGAATATTTCATATAAGTTTTCACATCCTCTTGAATATTGGATAAAGAGGGTACAGGAGGAAATCTATGGAAATGAGATTAAATTGATGATGGAAAGAAAAATTGTGAAAGGTTCCATAATAGAGAAATTGGGGCTGTATTTAGAGAACAATGTAATTAGGTGCAGAGGTAGGTTACAAAATGCTGAATTGGGTGATTATGCTAAACACCCTATCTTACTGCCCAAAACTCATCATCTAACAAATTTAATTGTTCTAAATGCCCATAAAAATGTAATGCATGGTGGGGTACAAGATACCTTAAATTGTATTAGGGAAACTTTCTGGATTCCACAAGGATGGCAAAGTGTAAAAAGGGTGATTAAATCTTGTGTAATATGTCGCCGTGTGGATGCCAGATCCTGTATGTACCCAGGTCCTCCACCATTGCCAAATGAGCAATTTGAGTCGTTTAGCAACGAACTCCGCCTGGCCGCAGTCTGGAAAATACTGTATATATTTTCCAGAAATACAGTAGTTATATGTAAATAGATGGCCATACTGTATTTAATAAAATTTATGTCATAGAAAATGGGAAAGCCTGCGCCTGCGCAGAAGGACAGTCGCCATTTTGTTTGAATTGGAGTACAACGTTAGTGTAATGGGAAGAATTTTTCGTGCTCTAGAGGTTAAAATTGGGCTGACACCTCTCAAATAGGAGGCGAAATTGTTGGATGTGCATTCCTGCATAACTTGAGATATCAGGCGACTGGACAGGACAACTCCAGGAACCTCAGATAAGCTGTCTAATTTATGTTTAATTCTGGCCAGTAAATTTTTCATAAATGTTAAAAAGTGAGGTTTTCTGAGTATGATACACATTAATCTCCAGTCAAATTGGTGAGTGATATTAAGATATATTTTCCTTCTGTTATGTAAATGTGTGTATATATAAACCATTTATTATTTTTAATATACAGTCCACAAATTTATATATTTACCAGCATTCCTGGTGATGTATATTTCATTTATAATTAATAGGTCCAGAGCAACTTGTGGATATGACAGTGGTAGGTATCGAAGGGGGACATTTTTTGCGACCTAGGTGTCCCAAATTCCTACTTGTCTAACTGATAAATAATAATTATCTTTGTTCATTTACTGATATGTACATAATGACACATTCAGATAAATGCAATTTTCCACAGGCTTCTTCAGTCAAATACAGAGACAGCAGGTGTAGTAGTGAAATGAAGATGTAATCAGTCTGTCAACCTTGGGTAAATAGTATACGAGGTGGTTAGGTTAGCCCCTCAGCCTGGAAAAAGAGTTCAGCTCCATAGTCAGGAACGATGTATCAGTCATAGCTTAACAGTTTGGCAATACTGCTAGGTGAACAGGGGCAGTAGGTGTAGACTTGCTCATAGGTCTCAGCTTGCCCGGAGATCAAACCCCGTAATCCTTACAGTTGTAAGCTGACTACACTACCACTGAGCAAGGGGTCCCATATTTCACTACTCTCATTTCTAATTCTAAGCTGTTTGTGTCTTTCTCTGCAAATGTTTCACTTCATTAATCACTCAATATTAAAACAACTGAGTTACTGTGATCCTGACCTACCACGAACAACCTCGCTGATAAACATCAAAATGGTATAAAATACCGACACGTTATTAGATAAGACACATATGCAACAATTAGGTATCTTTATTTCGAGACGTTTCGCCTACACAGCAGGCTTCTTCAGTCTAGTACAGAAAAGTTGATAAAAGCAGAAGAGACGTGAAGACGATGTAATCAGTCCATCACCCTTAAAGTTTTGAGGTGGTCAGTCCCTCAGTCTGGAGAAGAGTATTGTTCCATAGTTTGAAACAATATGGAGTTGAAGTGACAGGATGGAGTCTTATATACCACCAGGAAGTGAGATGTAGGCCACTAGTAGAGGTAAGAATGTTGTCGTTGGGAGGTCACGTCCTTCACAAATCCAGCCATTGTCACTAGTAGAAGTTGTCCAAGTTGTTTTCTGTTCTGTACCAAGATACCATTGTGCTGCAGTGTCTGACAGAGTAAACATCAAAATGGTATAAAATACCGACAGATTGTTAGATAAGACATATCTAACAACCTCGCTGATCCTGACCTACCATGAACAACCTCGCTGATCCTAACTTACCATGAACAACCTCGCTGATCCTGACCTACCATAAACAACCTCGCTGATCCTGACTTACCATGAACAACCTCGCTGATCCTGACCTATCATGAACAACCTCGCTGATCCTGACCTACCATGAACAACCTCGCTGATCCTGACCTACCATGAACAACCTCGCTGATCCTGACCTACCATGAACAACCTCGCTGATCCTGACCTACCATGAACAACCTCGCTGATCCTGACCTACCACGAACACTCGCTGATCCTGACCTACCATGAACATCCTCGCTGATCCTGACCTACCATGAACATCCTCGCTGATCCTGACCTACCATGAACAACCTCGCTGATCCTAACTTACCAAGAACAACCTCGCTGATCCTGACCTACCATGAACAATCTTGCTGATCTTGACCCACCTTGAACAACCTCGCTGATCCTGACCTACCATGAACAACCTCGCTGATCCTGACCTACCATGAACAACCTCATTGTTGCTCGGGTAGCTTACCTACCTCTCAATACTGCCTTCCCCTCCCCATCCATAACCCCTCCTCTCTCCAACTCCATCTCCCTGCACTCCTCCGCCCCCTCCCCTACTCCATCTCCCAATCCTTTCACTCTACCATTTACATGATAATCAAATTTATTCTCGTACACAAACCAACACCTCTACTCCTATACTTTCTCTTACTTCACACACTAACTCCTTCACTTTCACTTTACACGTCTACTCCCTCACTTTCACCTTACACGACTACTCCCTCATTTTCACTAACCAAAGCAACGAGTCTAAACAAATATTTACTAGGCTTTGATACGATATTCACGATGACCATGTTGACGTTTGTTGCACTTCCTGGTAAATGTGTATGGAAGGTGAGGCTGTCAGCAACCCTGGAAGGTGAGGCTGTCAGCAACCCTGGATGTTGAGGCTGTCAGCAACCCTGGAAGTTGAAGCTGTCAGCAACCCTGGAAGGTGAGGCTGTCAGCAACCCTGGAAGGTAAGGCTGACAAGAAGCCTGGAAGGTGAGGCTGACAAGAAGCCTGGAAGGTGAGGCTGACAGGAAGCTTGGAGGGTGAGGCTGACAGGAACCCTGGAAGGTGAGGCTGAGAGGAAGCCTGGAAGGCGAGGCTGACAGGAAGCCTGAAAGGCGAGGCTGTCAGGAAGCCAGGAAGATGAGGTTGTCAGAAAGCCTGTAAGGTGAGGCTGTCATAAAGGAACTTTTGGTGGAGCTATCTTAGGCCGAGAAGGAATGTTTAGTGAAGCTATCTTAATCCAGGAGTCAACGTTTGGTGGAGCTAACTTGGGTCGGGAAGGAACGTTTGGTGGAGGAGTGTTGAGGAAAGGTGGAGGCAAAAACTGACTTGTGCAACGTTATGCTGGACTGTTTGTGTGATGAAGTCACCAGCTTGTAATATCCGCCAGGCTGGCCGGGAAACACTGCCAGGGGAAGTCTAGGCCAGACATGGAGAGGAGGTTGGAGGGGGGGGGGGGGGAAGCACTAGCAGGGAAGGGAAAACTCGAGGAGGGGAAGCCAGAGGGAGGGGGTAGAAGTCACACATTTACCTAACCAGGATTGTGTAATGGTGATAAGATGGTGGTTCCCAGGCAGGCGTCACTACACTCATCCTGCAGTCACTATCACCCGCTCTATTACCCCTCCCTCTCCCCCCATCATGCTGCGGCTTCCCCACTACCTCCCACCTAACCCACTCTCCATCCAAGTGGGGTTCCCGGAATAGCCTGATGTCTTCGTGGCTTGAATAAGGCACCTCACCACTGTTTGAGCCGCATTGTTACATACCACTGATACACCTGTCATATCCAGGACACATCTGTCATATCACTGCTACACCTGTCATACCACTGACACATGTCATTCACTTGACACACCTGTCCTACCACTGACACACCTGTCATACACTTAACAAACTTGTCGTACATCATGATACACCACCATACGTCATCAGCAACACTTGTTTAAGTGTAAGACACTCTAGACATGCTGGAAGTGTTTGTGTTAAGTAAAATACATCGCCACAGACAGGGGTCCATCCTACGATAAACACAAATCTTGAAACCTCACGAACACAATTATGCAGATTTATGTGAATTATTAGGTTCAAAAAGAGCAAATAAACACACACCCAGACGAGGGCGGGTGAGGGTATATATTTACACTCCTTACATTACACAAATTGATAAATAAAATGAACAAATCCACACAAGAAGTGTATGACTAGCATGAAGAGGAAGACACAGAAAACTAGCTTGTATTGGGAGAACTTTTTGTTCTGTGTAGAGCTTTGATAAGTTTATTTAGGTACAGCTACACAAATCATGATACATAGTAACATGTGCGAATTACTAAGGTAATCCCCCCCCCGAAAAAAGTCAGCCAAAGTGATATATAAATATATATATATATATATATATATATATATATATATATATATATATATATATATATATATATATATATATTTCCATTATGGGTCTGGTAATATCTTATTATTTAAACACAGAGCGTGGTGCCTAGTATTGTTACGTGGTGGGTGCACCGGTGTGAATATTCTTGTATCCGGCTTCCAGAGTTCTTCCTGCTCCCTCAACCCATCCTCTGAATACAGTACAAATGACAGGATGCAGAAATAGTTAATATAAAACGCAAACACTACAACATTTTACTGAACACGTATCGGTCCTGGGACCGTGGTCACTCCTTTTGGAGTGACCAGGGTCCCAGGACCGAAAAGTTTACAACAGAATGTCCTAGTGTTAGTGTTGGCGTTTTGTCTCTCTCCAACAACCTGTCCGTACCACATGCCATTTTTACCAAAAATAATTAAGAGTGATGGAAGATAGAAGAGGTAGGAGAAGACGAGGCTACCTGGAGGTTACCTGGAGGTTATTCCGGGGATCAACGCCCCCGCGGCCCGGTCCATGACCAGGCCTCCCGATGGATCAGGGCCTGATCAACTAGGCTGTTACTGCTGGCCGCACGCAGTCCAACGTACGAGCCACAGCCCGGCTGATCCGGCACTGACTTTAGGTATCTGTCCAGCTCTCTCTTGAAGGCAGCCAGGGGTTTATTGGCAATTCCCCTAATGCTTGATGGGAGGCTGTTGAACAGTTTTGGGCCCCGGACACTTATGGTGTTTTCTCTTAGTGTACCAATGGCGCCCCTACTTTTTATTGGCGGCATTTTGCATCGCCTGCCCAGTCTTTTACTTTCGTAGGGAGTGATTTCTGTGTGCAGATTTGGGACCATTCCTTCCAAGATTTTCCAAGTGTAGATTATGATATATCTCTCCCTCCTGCTACAGTAGAATACAGAAATAGTTAAGATCGCGGGGTAGATAGGTAGTCATAATGTCGGGGTAGATAGGTAGTCATAATGTTAAGTGGACCGACCACTTTAAAGTTTGAAGTGAATGTGTGTTAGTGGTTTAAAGTGTGTTATAATGTATATCTCCTCTCTCTCTCTCCTTGGTAAAGTTGTCGCCAGAAGGCTAGCGTTATTATTAGTAGTAGTAGTAGTAGTAAAAGTAGTAGTAATAGTAGCATTATTATTAACTCACGTGTGGAGGTGTTTATTAATAACCACCTGTAGACCGGTATTCAGATGGGGTGGGGAGAGCCGCTTCCTGGGAACAGACTTGAAAAACTGAACCAGCTGTCAACTGTGACAACACTAGGTGTGACAAGCACCAGCTGTGATAATACTAGGTGTGATACGTACCAGCTGTGACAACACCAGATGTGATAAGCACCAGACGTGACAGGCACCAGGTGTGATAAGCACCAGTTGTGGCAAGAACCAGCTGTGACAGGCACCACCACGTTATCAGAGGGCATCAGCCAGCTGGCCTCGTCACACACAGTTCTTGATATGATATATCAATGTGAAATATACCACTTGATAACGTCAAGCAAGTGTAGCCTAGTGAAGAAATCACTACGTACAACCCTCACAAAACCGATCACCACCACTTACTAATAATACCAGGAACCATCACCACTTACTAACAATACCAGGCACTATCACCACCTAGTAACAATACCAGGAACCATCACCACTTACTAACAATACCAGGCACTATCACCACCTAGTAACAATACCAGGAACCATCACCACTTACTAACAATACCAGGCACTATCACCACCTAGTAACACTACCAGGAACCATCACCACTTATTAGCAATACCATGAACTATCAACAATTGCTGACACCATGAACCATCACCACTTACAATACCAGGACCCACTAACTACTACTTACAAACACCAGGGACCATCACTTACCACTTACTAACAGCAGGAACTACTAAACAATACCAAGAACGACTTTAAATAAATCAAAATAAACCAAGAAAATCAAGGACAAATAAAGCATCATAATCAATAAGCACATAAGCAAAACAACGATAAAATGCCAAAAAGCAATATAGTAATAAAATATAGACTAGACGAAGAATGACCTTGACTGACACCGGGAGAAACGCCACCTTGAATGACCCCTAGGATGCACACGGAGCTCGATCGCTAGCATACTTAACTCACACAATGAGGTCCGGGGATCGATCCCCGGTATGGCTGGAAAACATTAAGACGTATTTCCTTAATACACCTGCCCTCCCTGTTAACCCATCAGTAAAACAGGTACCTGGGATTTAGTCGACTGGTGTGGGTCGCATCCCGGGACAAAATTGACCTAATTTGGCCGAAATGCTCTGCATAACAAGCAGCTTTCTATACAGTAGTTTGTCATTGTGTCAGCTGGGCCTGTATACCTTGTATATGTAGTAAATAAAGATATTATTAATGTGACCTCCGGGTGGCCTCGTCAGTGGGTCATTTTATTAGCTAGTATTTGTTGGGGGAATGTCCAGTTGGTAATTTTTCCAAGGATAAGACTGACCAAGAGCTGAGGAGTGTTGGCTAAAACCTCTTCTTGCTCCTGTAGTTATGTCACACCTGTCATGTAACATGTGAAGGGTGAGGGTCCACTCCCTGCGTGACATGAGGCAGGAGGGAGTACTACCGCAACGTGTAGTGCTGAGAGTGATTCCCCCGTTACGTGAATCGCTGGTAAACAGGTCCCCCGTTACGTGAATCACGGGGGAAGAGATCCCACGTTGCGTGACTTACGGAGGAAGGTTCCCCCATCGTGAGACTCACGGGGGAAAAGGTCCCCCGTTGACTCACGGGGGAAGGTCCCACCCATCATGCGACTCCCGGCGGGAGGGGTCCCCTGTTACGTGATGTCTGAAAACATACGTGTAAAAGCAACTATATAAACAAATATACAAGGTGCAAATTATTGTATGGAAATGTTGCGAATGGAGATGTGTGTAGAAGCAAGTTTCTCAACAGGTGTGACTAAAGTAACTAACCATATCATTGTCAGGAAAATTATCACTTCAACGTAAATATCACTAGTGAGTGAATATCAAGGTCAGGTGTACCACACCGGCTCCTCTATTATTAGCCAAGTATCTCACCCACACCCCTCTCCCCAACCTTCCCTTTCTTCCCTCCCCAACACCACCACACACCACCTCGCACCTCCATCACCTCACACCACCACCACACTGCCACCACCTCACACCACCACCACACCATCATTACCACATCACACCTCCACTACATAGGTAACTAGACAAGAAAGCTTGAAAGGAAGATCTCGGAGTGTACGGCAAGAGACCGGGATAAACCTGAAACACAATAGCAAGAAGAGTTCACACTAGGCCCACCCAGGGCATCAGCTGTCGGAAATGAGAGATCTGGAACCATCAGACACTGAGAATAGATAAAGTTTGATGGTGACTCAAGTACACTGCTTCTCGCCGACAAGAACAATAGATAAGGAAAATAAATTATGGAAATTAGGGAGAAAAAGTTACAAGCACTTCAGATGTCCTCGATGAAAGATATTGAGAGAGATATTTACGTATAAAGTGAAAAATGCTAACAAAACTGGATAAGTTTTTGGGTTATAACGTCAAACCACGTGAGAAGCGGCGCAAAAGAATGTAACAATACTATTTTTCCATAATAAGAATATTAAATAATATTAATAAGAATATTAAAGAAATAATGGTGTCAAGACTGTTGCAAAGTAGCCCCAGTGACAACGTTAACTTCTGACACTGTCATGACAAAAACAGGAGCAGGTCACCTGCACACATATACAAATAACTGACCGACATGTAATTCTCGTGCAGAATAGGTTAGCAACACAATGCGGATGTATCCAATTTTATTTAATAAAAAAATCAAGTCTTCTACCTGCCTTTCCCACATTTTACATGAGGCAACAAACATGTCGACTAAGCTGACTTGAGAAACCTGTACAAGGAAACATTTAGTACAATATTCACCAAATAAGTGGAGCTAATCCTCGAGTAGGAAGCACAACTAATTTTGGATTATATAGCACCAGCGTATCACCCAGACTTCAAGTAAATGAAACAATATAACCTACAAGTATCGCCACCACGGTGGTACAGAAATTAAGAAACGAAGCTACAGAGAAAGACTGCGCGAACTATATTATATATCATTATAAACAGATTTCAAGACTACAGAAGAATGAAGAACATAGGGATACGATCACGATATACAAAGTACTCCGAGGCACGGGCAAGCTGGGGAAACTAGAACATTTTTTTATCCTGTAAGAGATCACGTCAGAGGTGACACACTAAAGTGACCTGTACGAGGAAGCGGTGGAGGCAAAATAAATACGAAGATTCAAGATTAATTATGATACAGCTCAAGAGAGCAGAATGCAACAATACTGGAAGTTTAGGAGGTGGAGTCATGAGCTGAGACTTGACCTCACACAACTCTGTCAGTACACACAATTACGTGAGTATACACAACATAGTTGTGTCACTCTAGTACCAGACAGATTTAGCGTAGTCCCTCCTCTTTCTCTCTCTGTACACAATCATAGATCTCCTAGATAAGATAAGATAAGATTTCGTTCGGATTTTTAACCCCGGAGGGTTAGCCACCCAGGATAACCCAAGAAAGTCAGTGCGTCATTGGGGTCCTTAATCTTGTCCCCCAGGATGCGACCCACACCAGTCGACTAACACCCAGGTACCTATTTGCTGCTAGGTGAACAGGACAATAGGTGTAAGGAAACGTGTCGAAATGTTTCCACCCGCCGGGAATCGAACCCGGGCCCTCCGTGTGTGAAGCGGGAGCTTTAGCCACCAGGCCACCGGGCCACTCAGTAAGATGAAATATACTGTATGTTACACGGAGAGGGAGGCACAGGGAGAAGGGGAGGCTGGAGAAGACACGAATACGTGGAAGAGAAAAGGGAGAATGGAAGAGAAGGGGAGAGTGAGAGGGCGAAAGGGAGGATAGGAGGGTCATGAAGGGGAAGGAGTTGGAAGAGACGTAAAGGGGAGGAGGGAAGTAACCCAAAAGCTAGTAATAAAACAGGATTATTATTATTATTATTATTATTATTATTATTATTATTATTATTATTATTATTATTATTATTATTAATGATGTTCCGTTTATGCTAATGTGAAGGGAGGGAGCAACCTTGACGTTGGTGTCCCTCCCAACAACACCCAAGAGATACTATGATTTATCACACTGCTCACACATTATATAAAAAATCGAGTTACATGGTGGGAACAATAACTGAGTGTTTTCTTACACCTCTGATATACTTCTGATGAGTTTCGAGAGTTTTCACAGTCTTGTAGTCCCGGACAGGGACTAGACAAGGCCAGGGCCAGATAAGTATGGCCCAGGGCCATACTTGTCTGGTGCTTGCCAGGTCAATCAGCTCGGTGCTGCTGGCTCACATATCTATCACAACCGAGTTGATCTGGCACTTGGTGGAGCTACTTGTCCAGTTTTATCTTGAAAACCTTTTGTTTGTCCCAGCAGTGTTTCTGGTAAGATGTTGAAAAGTCTGGGACCCCGGATGGTGATATAATGTTATCTGACCATGCCCAGGGGGCCCCTACTTTTCGTACAGAATGAGTTTTCTACATTAAGTTATGAAATGTGTCAACGTGAGTCAGGAGAGTTCAGCAAAACGATGAGGTTGCCGACAAACAATGCACTCTGGGTTTAGCCCCAACCTGATACATTACTCCTCGTCCAGGTTTATATTATATATTAATAAACAAAAAGTGTTAAACATCAGCCTAACATCTACTACTCAAAACATCAACTCACAATATATAAACATACCTTAAATATGCAATAAGATCACAGTAAACAAGTGATATCAAAATATACAAAATAATCACTGTGAAACAAACAGTGAAATTCCAAGGAATTCCTTGATAATGTGAGAAATCAAGAAAGCGCTTAGAATTTTACCATTTTTTACTGTGTTTATTTTGTATACATTAAATAACATCGCAAAATAAAAAAATAGAAACGTTTAAATGGTTAAAAATGTAACAAAATATAAGAATAATCCATAATCTATTAAAAACAATTAAATTGAAAAAAAAAAAGGTTCATTTAAGCCAGGAAGGTGTCTTGCCCCCTCCCCCTTCCTTCCTGCTCCCCCTCCCCCCCCCACACCACCACCAACACTACCGGAACTACCTTCCTATCAACATATGCAACTCATTTTTCCGGTGTCGACTACTTTCACTGGAAATACCACAGTTACACCTACCACCCTCTCTCTCTCTCTCTCTCTTTCTCTCTCTCTCTCTCTCTCTCTCTCTCTCTCTCTCTCTCTCTCTCTCTCTCTCTCTCTCTCTCTCCACCTACACCCTACATACTCTCAGTTATCTTCAAGGAAAGGAAGAATGAGGAGAGACAAGCCGGCAAGACCTGACCTGGTTTTCACCCTAAACGAAAATGAACAAGGAATGGTGGAAGCTCAGTTCTCCGTCCACTAAACCCCAGAGACAAACAAGCAGGAAGCCAAACTACAGAAACGAGGATTATGAAAACGTCTGCTGAAGAAATCTAATGAAATCTGCAAGGTGATAAGAGAGTTCATAACTTACGCAGCATTGAAGTCCAGAGCAGAATCAAACACCCCAAAAACAAATAGATATAAAAAAGGAAATTATAAAATAATATAAATACTTGAAAACACAAACATACAGGACAGGAGCGTCAGGGGAGACATGATAACAACATACAAAATATTGCGTGGAATGGATAAGGTGGACAGAGACAGGATGTTCCAAAGAGGGGACACAGAAACAAGGGGTCACCATTGGAAGCTGAAGACTCAGACGAGTCACAGGGATGTTAGGAAGTACTTCTTCAGTCACAGAGTCGGCAGGAAGTGGAATAGCCTAGCAAGTGATGTAGTGGAGGCAGAATTCATACATAGCTTTAAGACGATGTATGACAAAGCTCAGGAAGCAGAGAGGACCAAGTAGCGATCAGTGAAGAGGCGGGGCCAAGAGCTGAGTCTCGATCCCTGCAACCACAATTAGGTGAATACAATTAGGTGAGTACACATACAAATACACACCACAGCAGACCAAGTGTCTGTTGACATGAGCCTTTGACAGATAGCAACTAACACACACAGGCGACCCCAATGTCTGGTAACATTCTGAGCACTGCTATCTAAACACTTGCTCACCCAAACACAAGCATGCCACAAGGTCTCAAACGCTTTGTTTATTTGCTTAACCTCCAACTTTGTTCTTGTGTACCCATTCCCCGCCTCTCGATCAATTTATTCGTGCCCAACTTGAAAGTCCTGTATTTTTTTTTTTATACGTTATGATTCCACTGGTCCTCGTAGACTATGATGTCACCAGATTCATTTCTTTTAGTCTCTTCCCACAGATCATATTCCTCAGCTCCAACACCAATCTCACCGAGAACCTCTGCATTGTCTCTACTTATCGGTGCTTAAGGAACCCCAATGGAAATAAGTCACTTTGATTTTTATGGGTTATCCTAGGTATTTTACATATATGCTAGTATGTACGACAATTGTAATCATACCTTAAACTTGTGCAATTGTACTTATGTGTAATTATGCCTAATTAAACTTATGAACGCCTGTGACCGTGCCCATTACTGTACTCACCCTAATTTCCTTGCTGAATGAGGTTTGCAGCCTCTGTTCCCAGAGGCTATACTCAGTTTCCAGTGTTATTTCTCCCTCACTCATTTTCATAACTTAATACTAACGGAAGCTGAATCCCAAAAACCACTTGTCTGACCAATTATGCTGTTAGTCCAGGTCATGGTACAGCCTTCTCTTGTCCAGTAGCGTGCATTTTACCACATTAAAAACAGTACAGGATCAAGTAGCAACCTTGGGCACTCCGCCAAGCACACACTCAGCCACCAGTGTCATCCCTCGTTGACTTTTTTTTGTTTCCCCATCTTTCAGGTATTCCGTAATCTATGCCCTGCCTCATCCCAGACTGTGGAACAGTTTGTGGCACTGTATCAGAGGGGTTTTGGGAGTGCCGTGCCTCCCATACCAGCTTGTGGAGCAGTTTGTGGCACTGTGTTTAGTTATGCGAGCGCCGTGCTCCTCACACCAGCTTGTGGCATTATCTTGGGCTTATTTTGCAGTCAGCAATATACAGTCACGCCAGCTGTCTCTTTCGTGTCTAATTGCATCATCTTGTCACAGCTCTCTGTACCATGTTTGTGAGACACTGTATATGTCGTCCCATTTCTAATCCTTGGTGATAGCAGTGGAGGATGCGGTAATTACTTGTCTTATTCTTATCAACTGCTCCTAATGATAAGATAATTTCCCTGCTAGTAGTACCGCTAATAATGATACTGAATGTACTCTGGTTATTACAGCTTTCAATAAAACTTTTATAACTCGAACATCCCTTGTAACATTGTCAGTAAAGGTTAGTAATTACACCGTTAATAAAGTCCCTCAGACACACTCTTCCTCCCTCTAGTAATTACTCAGATATTTTCCTCC